>NC_091475.1:187306101-187630286 GCF_036971445.1 Narcine bancroftii | reverse complement strand
CCAGTGGGCAGACCTTGTACGAGAAGCGAGGGGCCCACTGCAAGTAATAAGAGAACAGGCCAAGAGACCTGCGGAGGGCCTTTACTGTGGGGGGGAGGGGTAACTCCATTAATGGGCACATCCTTTCTGGATCTGAGCTGACGACTCCATGGGCCATGAAGTGCCCCAGGATGGTGAGGCGGATGGTGCTAAACATACATTTCTGCTTGTTGTAAGTGAGGTTCAGCTCCCCAGCCGTACAGAGGAATTTCTCCAGGTTAGCATCGTGGTCCTGCTGGTCACGGCCACAGATAGTGGCGTTATCCAGATACGGGAAAGTCGCCTTCAGCTTGTGCTGGTCTACCATGCGATCCATCTCCCGCTGGAAAACGGAGACCCCGTTCGTGACCCCAAAGGGAACTTGGCGGAACTGGTACAGACGCCCGTCCGCCTCAAAGGCAGCGTAGGGCTTGTCTTTCGGGTGGATGGGAATTTGGGGATACGCCGACTTCAAGTCAATTGTGGAGAAAACCCGGTAGTGGGCTATCTCATTGACCAGGTTGGCGATCCTCGGTAGGGATAGGCATCCAGCTGGGTGTACAGGTTAATGGTCTGGCTGTAATCCACGGGCATCCTCGGCTTATTTCCCCCTTTGACAACCAGGACTTGGGCTCTCCGAGGGCTATTACTGGGCTCTATGACAACTTCCGCCAGGAATCGCTGCACCTCCGCCTTGATGAAGTCTCTGTCTGTGGTACAATAGTGCCTATTTCTGGCGGCGATAGGCACAAACAGTGGTACATATTGGTTAAATATCAAAAGTTAATTATCAACGCTTTCTGCTTCTTATAAAAGGCAGATTTTATAAAAGACAAATTTTGGTAATGGGTCTATTCAGATAGCCAGTTTTAATCTTAATCCAAACTTGATGTACAAGACCTTTTTTTGTCCTGGATCGTAACAACAATCTTCCCTTCAACCAGGAATTTCAAGGCTCTGAATGGTCTATGATAATCACAATGTGTCCAGTCGTGAAATTGTGTCTGACCTTAAACAATTTATGTTGCTCTTGCAACAGTGAAAGATATTCTTTCACTCATCTTTTCCAGAACAAGTTCGATATAAATTGCACCCGTTTCCACCTGCGACATTTCCATGCTGTAATCTTTTTCAAACAATTCCAGGATGAGAAGTAATGGATTAAATGACTAACTGTATCAACTTGTTCAGACATTATTTGAACAGCATTTGCAGTCTTGCTTTTGATTTCAGGATCTTCTGCTAAAATTTCTTTTAATTTATCAGGATTTTGAGGCCACTCCTTTTGAGGCTGTAGAAGAAATCAAGATCCTGACACCCACATGTCATTCTTCAGAAAAGTCTTGAATTTCAAACCTCAAGGAGCCAGACTGGCAGGATTATTAACTGTGTTAACATATCTCCACTGTATTGGATGTGAGACTTTGTCAATTTCAGTGATTCTGTTAGCCACAAAAGTTCAAAACCTTTTGGTTTTATTGTCTATGTATTTGAGCACAGAGGTGCTATCAGTCCAAGATATGGAGTCTGTAAGTTTCATCTGTAACTGTTTTTTCAACATTGTGTCGATTCTGCTTACGATGGTAGGAGTCGTCAACTCCATTCGTGAAAGAGTGACTGGTTTCAATGGAGCCACTGTGGTCTTTCCCATTGGAAATCCACAATGTACCTGATTCTTGCAATCATGGTATCATAATGGGTGACTGACAGTTCTATAACTGTTTTCACATGCATCTGCAAAATGAAGCAATTGAGCTGATATTGCAGTTCCAAAATTTGTGGGTTTGAAGCTTCTGAAGATCCTGTATTCAACATGTCTATTTCTGTACAATGGATTCTGGTTTCTCATCATCACAAGCAATCTTCATCCTTCACAAATCTTGCAAGATCTTCTTGGCAGTCAGGACAACTGGTCCCAATATTTTTAGAGGATCATGTATCAAACTGACTGTTGATAGGGACCCCCCCCCCCCACCCTTCTTGTGAGAGGTTAGTCCTTCAAAATGATTTTGAACTTAAGGAAGCCACTCTGAACACACAAAGCACCCTCGTCACAGGGATTTTGTCGTGGTCGAAGTCCAAATTCTTCACTTCTTTTGACCTCTCTCTTCCAGATATGGCAGCCAATATCTGGCAACTTGTCCATTTGGTAAGAAGAAAGTTTTCTTTGAAACTGGTCACCTTTAATTCATGATGAAGAACTACTGCTTCTTTTATTGCAGCTTCAGAAGTAACAGTCATCCACATAGAAGTTATTCCTGATTCCTGATGGTGCTTAGCTTGAGAGCTAAATTGTTCCATATTGTCCTTGGCACACGTCCTAAGGGCAAAATTCACACAACTTGATGATGAAGTTGCTCCAAATAGATGCCCTGTCATTTTGTATTCCACCATGTTCTGACTGTAGTCTCCATCAGGCCACCAAAGCCATTGTAACAAGTCATGGTCTTCATTCGATACTTTCACCTGGTGGAACATTGATTCAATGTCTGCAGTAATGACGACAGCTTCTTTACGGAATCTAGTTAAGACTCCTATCAATGTACTGGTCAAGACTGCACCCTGTAAGAGTTGAGAATTTAGTGAAGCTCCCCAAAAGGTTGCTTCACAATCAACCACCACTTTAAGTGTTTTCTTCTGTGGATACAAAACTCCATGGTGTAAGCACCATTTTTTTGTGCCATCACTACATTCCAAAATATTATTTGATACTTTCTTTGCATATCGTTTGGATATCATATCGGGCACACAATTGGTATAGTCTAAATGAAAGGAAGAATCTTCTCTTTAAATTCAGTGTACGTTGCCAGTTAACATTTCTATTATCATGTATGCAGATTTCCATTTTCTTCATAGGTATCCAATGCAATAATGCTTAAACATCTTGGCAGATTTTGACACCGATTCGAAGAAATGCTGATCTTCTTTTGAAGATTTAGTTGTCCCTGATGCACTCAGGGAAGTCAATTTTGAACTGCTGGTCCCACAGCTTATCAAGCTTAACAATCGATATCTTGTCAACACTTGTAGCTGATTGATTTTTTAATATCTTCTTCCTCCTAATGGTCCATTAATCGTCCAACCAAGCATAGTTTTGACAGTGTAAGGTCCATCTCCCACATTCTTTATTCATATCAAGTAGTTCCAGGCCTTTTGGTACATCTGAACCAATCAACAACTCAATCTCCGAGTAGATTTCCCGTAAACGAACATTTTTCAAATGCATTCATAGTTCAATGTTGTTTTGATGCAGAATGCCTCCTTTATGCACAGGCCTAGTCGCCTGGAAGTTCAGAAAAATCATTGCTATCCAGTCCAGCAATCTCTAGGCTGGTTTCAATGTATTTAACTTGATCTATAATTCTTAATAGAATTTTTGTACTTTTTTGAAGCTTATTCATTCGCCCCCACAGTACAAAATAACACAAATGATTCCTGGGTCATGAAATGCATAGGAATGTACTATTGCACTTCCTTTCTTGGCCTGGACCTGCACAATTTGCAGTTAATTTCACCGGCCTCCTTAAGACCATTTGACAATACAGAGACCACTGCACTGTTTCCAATTGCTTCTTTTCTTGTTTTCTTCCTTTTCTGTATTCTTCCTTTCCTTGAAGGTATGTAACATTTTGAGATATCTTTGACCACATATGTTGCAGCTGAATCACTTCTTGCAATTTTTGCTGATGTGTCCTTTACACAGACAGCCAAAACATACTCCATTTTCCTTCAAAAAAGTGATTTTTCTCACTGTGCATTTTCTTTTCCATCTGTGCACACTTTTGCAAATCATACTTATCACTACAGGACAAACATTTCTTCACAAAAGCAAATGTTCATTTTCCTTAATTTCTTTATTTGCCACTGCCAGAATGGTAGCAAATGTACATTTAAAAAAAAAATTTTGGTTGATTTCAGATTTTTTTCAGATTTATTGTCAGGGTACATACATGACATGTATGATGCAGCAAAATTATCACTTCTTGGTAGTGCAAAACATAAACTGTACAAAGGGTGAACATGTAAACGATCTAAAGAACTGTAAACAGATAATGAATAAATGTAAACAAATTGTGCAATAGAGGGAGAGCAAAGAAAAGCAATAAACTCCACAAGTGAGAGTCCTTAAATTAGTCCCCAATTGAGTTTGTTGTTGAGGAGTTCTGATGGAAGAGAGGTTTCAGCTGTTCCTGAACCTGGTGGTCCGAGTCTTGTGGCACCTATATCTCTTTCCTGATGGCATCAGCAAGAACCGAGCATGTGCAGGGTGGTGTGGGTCTTTGATGATGGCTGCTGCCCTCTGATGGTGGTGTTCCTGTAGATCACAAAACTCAAAACGGTCAACCAGTTTACCTATCTCGGCTGCACCATTTCATCAGATGCAAGGATCGACAATGAGATAGACAACAGACTCGCCAAGGCAAATAGCGCCTTTGGAAGACTACACAAAAGAGTCTGGAAAAACAACCAACTGAAAAATCTCACAAAGATTAGCGTATACAGAGCCGTTGTCATACCCACACACCTGTTCGGCTCCGAATCATGGGTCCTCTACTGGCATCACCTACGGCTCCTAGAATGCTTCCACCTGCATTGTCTCCGCTCCATCCTCAACATTCATTGGAGCGACTTCATCCCTAACATCGAAGTAATCGAGATGGCAGAGGCCGACAGCATCGAATCCACGCTGTTGAAGATCCAACTGCGCTGGGTAGGTCACGTCTCCAGAATGGAGGACCATCGCCTTCCCAAGATCGTGTTATATGGCAAGGTCTCCACTGGCCACCGTGACAGAGGTGCACCAAAGAAGAGGTACAAGGACTGCCTAAAGAAATCTCTTGGTGCCTGCCACATTGACCACCACCAGTGGGCTGATAACGCCTCAAACTGTGCATCTTGGCGCCTCACAGTTCGGCGGGCAGCAACCTCCTTTGAAGAAGACCGCAGAGCCCACCTCACTGACAAAAGACAAAGGAGGAAAAACCCAACACCCAACCCCAACCAACCAATTTTCCCTTGCAACCGCTGCAACCGTGTCTGCCTGTCCCACATCGGACTTGTCAGCCACAAACGAGCCTGCAGCTGACGTGGACATTATCCCTCCATAAATCTTCGTCTGCGAAGACAAGCCAAAGAGAAGAGACTCAATAGTGGGGAGGGTTTTGCCTGTAACATCCTGGGCTTTTTGCTCAGGGGTATTGACATTCCAATACCAGACCGTGATGCAGTCAGTCAGCACACTTTCCAACACATATCTGTAGAAGTTTGGTGTCGTACCAAACTTCTGCAAACTCCTGAGGAAGTAGAGGTGCTGATGTGCTTTCTTCATGATGCCAAATTTTCCATCTCCATCCTGTATACTGACTCATCCCTTTCCTTTGTACAACCCACTTCCGTGGTATCGTCGTCAAATTTGTCAATGGTGTTATTGTCATACTGAGCTATGCAGTTGTAGGTGTAAGGTGAGTAGAGCAGGGGGCTAAGAACACAGCCCTGTGGTGCTCTGGTACTGATGAAGTTCTCACCAATCTTCCCTGATTATGGTTACGATTTAGACTTCTCAACTTCTTTTACTTGCTGTTTGAGTATCTTTGATAATTTCATATGCTGATGTATGGCAATGTCTACTTTCCCTTCAATAAACTCCACCATATTCTTAAAAGTAACCATTTCATCACATTTTTTCTGGTTTTCAACAACTTGACCTCTATAGTTCTTTCATTTGGTCGGGTAACTTATTTACAATGATTAGCATGTTATTAGGTATGTCAAGCTTTTGAAGATGACCAATCTCCATTATGAAGCTGCAACGTCCTCTTAGAAAGAAGGTGTAAACTTGTAAACCCTTTGTGTCATCTGGTCTTATTGATGACCATGAAAGACTCTTCTGTCCATAAGATGTAGAAATTTTATACTTGTTGCCAAAGTGCTTTTTTAATAACAAATTGGCCTGTTTGAATCCTTCATTTGGAGCCACATATTGGCAACTCTTTACAAGATCTTGTGGTTGTCCACTCATGAACTGCTGCAAGTAATATAAACAATCCTCCGAGCTTTGACATTTAATTTCAATACAGTGTTCAAAGCTTTTCTTGAATGTTTGGTATTCAAGCGGGTCTCCATCAAAAATTGGAATCTTTCTCATGGTCAGAGAAGAGAGATTCTGTAACTGAATTAATGATGCCGCCAATTCGTCTCGCCTTGTCATACCTGGCCGTAAGTTCCTTTGTTCACCCAGATTTCTATTACCTGCTGGAGGCAGGTGCTATGACACTACAAAAGATGTTATTAGGCTCACATCTCTGTCCACTGGGTCATTATTGGGGTTTGAGACTCAGCACGGTGCCTTAACCTGACTAGCTCAGGATCAAGCACATCTTGTGACCGTAGCACTGGCTCAGTCTTGGTATCAAATATTTTCTTTTTCTGTTGTCCCTCTTCAAAACGTGATGCTTTAGATCATTTATTTCAAGTACCAGATACCTCTGAGCCTTCTATTGCCTTTGACCTGGCTCAATCAACACAATTCTTTGTCCAGTTCCAGTAGCTCCTTTCACATTTTTAGCTGCGCTACCTCCATTCTTAGCTGCAGCTCCTGTAGCTCCTTTTCCATCCGCATCTGCTCCTCTTCTCTCCGTAGCTGCACCCGTGTTATTCTTATCAGCTCTTCCCATTCCAATTTAATTTGAATCCTTGCTTTTTCCACTCTGAGCTGCCACGTCTGCCTGAGTCTTTAGATGTGTAGATTCAGAACTTGAAGCTCTGGACCCTGCTCTAGAACTCCTCTTACTTCTCCTGCTTCTGGCATTTGACACACTATCCTTGGGTTCTGTTTGTGAGGTAACAAACGAAAAGACTTGCGACTTGTTTTTGAAAGGTATGGGATTAGCAGGCTAATGAATGCTCATTGGTTGCATTTTGTACATTTTTTTTAATTACAGAAATACTTCACCAACTTTAAGGCCCTATGATAACCTTAACCGAAGGACATGTGAGCAAAACAGCTTTCACTTTATTATTACAAAATGTTCTTTTTTTCTACAAAACTTTGGTGGGTTTTCAATTATCTTACCTAGGCATGTCAGGACAAAATTGGGTTTAACTGCAGCACTTTGTAGTCGATGGGGAATAAATGACACAATATTTGGGGTGATGGATAATGGTCACTGGGATGCTTTGTTTAAACTTGCTTTCAAGGAACACAATAAACATATCATCATTTAGCTCCGTGGTTCTCAACCTTTTTCTTTCCACTCACATACCACCTTAAGCAATCCCTGGCTAATCACAAAGCACCTATGTCATAGGGAATACTTAAAGTGGTGTATGAGTGGAAAGTAAAAGGCTGAGAACCACTGATTTAGAATATTTTTGACCATCTTGTGTTTCTTGACAGTATAAATTTATTATAAATGTGGAGTTTTTATTGAATTTGGAGGTTGTGAGAGACTGAACACCATGGAGAACCATATTAGAATTATCCCTAGGATTTAGCACTGTGGAGATTAGCAATTTGCCAGAAGGTATGGGGGGGGTGTGGGGGTGTGCTTAACTTCACCGTAATATTATTGTCAGAAGCGCATAGACTGCTTAACTTTCATGAAAACTTCAGACATGGCACGAGGTAGAATGCACACATGCTGGCGTGCACCATATGCACCCATTTGTGTCAGGATGTCAAGGTTCTGCTGGCATAGTTGAATGAAGAACAAAGAAGGGCTACTATTCAGGACCAAGAATGTTGTTTTTGAAAAGTTTGAACTTGTTGAAGTTTATTAATGAAGGATATGCAAGGCCTAAAGTTTGTGTTCCTTGCCCAAAAGATGGTCATGGTGATTACGGATAGTGTCGATCGTCTAAACAAAATTCACTGGAACTGCACATAGAATGTGGCCTTGAAACAAGATCTGCAATCAATACTTCACAAGCTGCTTTTGTCCAATATGCAAATGATAATGCTTATCTTTAGTGTATCCTAAATGTTTAGTGTATCTTTAGTGTATACTAGTTCGCCTAAAGACAGCCACACAAGGACAGTTTCTTCCCCACTGCCATCAGATTCCTGAATAATCATTGAGCCAAAGACTTTTGTGCTCTACTATTTTAATTGTCTTTATTTTCAGTAATGACATAAGATAGTTGTAACATGAACACCTACACTTTTCGTTACTGCAAAAACACCAATTTTCATGACTTGTTCATGACAATAAATTCTGATCCTTGCAAGCCAATTGTTACATCAGTTTAGAATAATTTTGGTTCTGAAATGTTGGGTAGCCTACAATTGTCGTTAACTTGTGATTCATCTAATGTGACCAAGGTGACCTGATCCTCTGCTTTGCAAGAGGGAGCCTTGTGTGAACTGATGCCATCACCTGAAATGTAAGCTATAACAATTCCTGCCTGTTTAATAGCTGGGGAGGGAACATTTTTACCACCTTGCCTCTTAACTTCAGCCATTCCATTTTTTAAAAATTCTTTGAATGTTTTTGAACACAAGTATGGTGAAGTTCCTACATCTTCAATCTGTGTTGTTGGACTTTACAACATTTTGAGGAGTATCATTTCAGAGAGAGCACAGTCAGGAAATTGTGAGCAAAGAGCGACCGGTAAGTCTAAGAGTTCCATATTTGCACAGGATCCTACACTGTGGCAGATAATATAGATTGGCGCAAACCTGCTGCATTTCCCTGAAAGATATGGTCCTTTTCTTTCTATTTGTGCTCTGATGGTGCATTCAATTCTTTTATGATGTCCATCAAGAAAATTCTAGGTTTTCCCCCATTAATTAATTGATAGTGGGGTTTTTTTTACACATAAATTCAGTGATATTGTCGTAAGAAAGACCTGGCATTAAGCTGGCTTTTGTCGCTTATGCTGAACTAAACAAAGCCGGCATTATGCCAGGCCTGTGCATCTTTTTAAACAGCACGTCGGGAGCAAAAGAGGCGGGACGTGCAACTCAACGGTGTCGGGGTCTAGTGTCGTGTATAACATACCATATTTGACGGCTCAAAAATATACCCCAGACTTGTATACAAAATGGAAATTAGGGTGATAATGGTGAGTAACGCTGACAGTGACGCTGTTGGTCCATGCACTGGTCATTCTTGTGTTGAGAGCCGAGTCTGAACACAAGGGTTTGCAATCAAACATTAATTTAAACACAACAGTTAATAGAAGAGTGTGGGAAAATTGTAGCGGGAATAAAACGTGCACAATTTATAAAAGAGCGTGGGAAAATCTTCTGCAAGTATTGATCTATAGCAGGTGATTTCAAATATTTTCTTTCTTTTCACATACCACCTTAAATAATCCTTTAGTAATCACTGCTATCTATTGTTGGGGGCTGGTGGTGGGCTGTTGTGAGGGGAGCGGGGCGGCAGGCTTCAGAATGTTCAAACTGAGGACAAACCCACAGACCAGCTCTCTCACAGCACAAGGTGACTAGAGACACCTGGGGACAGCTGAGAGGGGGGCAGTGTGATCAATGTGGGGATTAATCTCCTCTCCCTTAATATCTGAAAGTCAGTCAGTGACTGTCTTGAATACATTCATTAACTGAGCATTCATATCCTCCTTCTGTAGAGTTCCAGATTCAGTACCCTTTGATTCATACGTTTTATCTTATTCATGAATGATCAATCCCTATTTTGAAAGACCGACAACCACCCGACATCTGTCCTGCCGAAGCCATGAGTTATGTACTTATGAATTAAATCATCTCATTCTCCTCCCAGCAACACATCAGTACTTCACCCACCTAATGAAACAGTGAATTTAGTGGAGGATGCATCACGATTTCACCAACAGCTCATTTCATCTCCAGCTCCAGCCATTTCAACTACTGCTCATTTCAGACTTCTGCATTTATGCATAGACATCCAAGCTGGGCTAAACCCCAAAGTGCCTGCCGGTCAGGTATTCTCTAGTGAACCACTCGCTGTCAGCAAGATCGACTTTACCTTTTACCTCTTCTGTATAATTTGCAGGCCACCGGGAGAGAGCAGGGCCGTGGTATTACAGTATTATTAAAGATTTTTCCTGTTGTCCTACTTGCATGTTTTGACCAAGTTTTAAATGCTTCCCCGTAAACACACCAAAAATATTTCAAAAGACATCTTTGCCTGCATTGGTGCCGGAATGCTGGATTCACCTTTTACACAGACGGGACTTCAGGGGTGTTACCACATCTGCTGCCAGAAAAAAGCTGGGACGGGAATGGGCCCCCCCACACCCCATTCTGTGTCGGTACCTTTTACACAGGAAGGGTGGTGTTTCCCAAGGCAGGAATAGCAAACACCAGAGGACATGAGTAGTAATTAACGGGAGGGAAATTTAGAGGAAACCTCAGGGTTAAGTTTTTCTTTTACAGAGAGAGTTTGGAATAGTGTGCCAGGGATGGTGGTGGAGGCTGAAACATTAAGGGGATTTAAGGGACTCTTCGACACACGGATGAAAGAAGGTTAGAAGGTTACAGGGTAGGGAGGGTTTAATACTTTTTTTTTAAGGACTATATGGGTCGGCACAACATCGACGGCCGATTACTGTTCTGTAGTGTTCTATGTTCTATCCTTGTTTGCAATAAGTCATTCATGTGTGGCAGTGTACTGTGTAGAAACATGGTTTAGTGCATTGTCTTGAGAGGTGAGCAAAAGTGAAAAAATCTATCTGTGTTGCCAAGATCTTTTTTTTTCCAATTTGTATTTGTCTGGAATTGCCAGCAGACACAACATCATTAACAGCAGGACATACTTTAAGAAGTAATCATTTTTCCCTCCCAGGCTGGTAAAATTAGTGCTTCATTTATGGTTTGTGCTTTGCACGAAAAACAGGAATTTGTGTAGCAACCCAGCAACCCTTTTCCTGTTCGGAACAAAAAGACTTTATTGTTTGGCAGCATCAGGAGACGGTACTGTTAGCTGGAAGCGTGATCTGAAATCTCGCCCATTGATCAAAAGTTGCAGAGTGAGCCAGGATTTCTCTGTAGGTGTCTTATTTGTTTTTTTTAAACTAAAAAGTGAAAGGAGGCCCATGCAAACCATCAACAGCAACAACCCACTGCATATAGATAAGGCAATGATGTTGTGACCTCCATGGATTTAATTCTGTAAGTGATGAGTTTAACGTCTTTGGTTCTACTGCTAATGTTTATGTGAACAGTGGAACAAAAAAATAATCCCAGCAGTGTAAAATGTTCTTTTCAAAATAACAGTCACTTATTTTAAATATCCAGACTTGTACAACTCTGAATACTTATCAGTAAAAAGGAAAGGAAAATGATGCAATAAAGATTAACAAGATGGTGATGTACACAAGTTGTGATCAAAAGCATTTAGCAGAGAGTTAAATACAGTAAAACCCCTTTTATCTGGAATTCAAGTAACCATAAGTCTCAAGCTACCATCAAAAAAAATCAAGGAAAATAAATGGTAAAAAAAAGTATGGAAGTTTAAAATTGGCATGCCTTGCCAGTCATGTAACACGCCATCTCAGGCAACTGGAAATGCACTTATCCGGCATCTATCAATGCCCATAGGTGCCAGATACCAGGGGTTTTACTGTATTTACTTGCTGATTAAACATTAGATTGTATTTAATAAACATACTATCTGAGGCATTGTCCAAAGATTTGCAGATTGTTGTAATTTGTGGACCGTTCTATTACAAGCTAAATTAATGGACGTTTTTGGGCTTCTACATTGACCATTTGAGCAGCAAGTTGATTTTCAGATTTCTTTCTTTCTTGCTGCTGCACTCATTCCAATTTTCCTCTTCATTGGGTAGAAGGCAAATGCTAATACACTAAATTGCCTTATTTAAAAAAAAATCTTTCTGCTGGATTCTATCATCATTTTAAGGATGTTATGTTTATGCCAGAATCCATTTTTTCACAATTAGGATTCATTGAAAAATTTGTGCATATATAATGAAAGTTGAAACATAAATAGGCTTAAGGCTATGAATGCATTTGAATTAATTAATTGATTGATTTGATTTTGATTACAGTTAATGCTAACTTGCTGCGAACCTTTTGATCTCTCTCCAAGTACATCTCCCCATGTCATCCAACCATCTTCTCCAATAATTGTTGATATGACACCACTCTGCTCAGTGAGGGATGAGAAACAGATTGCACAAATTCACTTTTCACTTTAAATTAAATTTAAGTTAAATTTAGACATGCAGCACAGTGACAGGCCATTTTGGCCCACGAGTCTGTGCCGCCCAATTGACACCCAATTAACCCACACCCTGATATGTTTTGAACAGAGTCCCCAGGGAAAACCCACGCAAACTCAGGGAGAAGGTACAAACTCCTTACAGACAGCCCGGGATTCAAACCCAAGTCCTGATTGTTGGTGCTGTCAAGACACTTCGCTAATCACTACACTAACCGTGTCGCCCTTGTAAAAGTTTATTCTAAAAGTTGAGTCAAAACATTTTCTGTGATCTGGTTTTAGCATCTATTAACCATGGCAGCTCATTTTTTAATCAATAAAGGAGAATGTTGAAAAATGTTTGACCTCTGGTGACACAGTTAATGTAGCGATTAGTGCAACGCTTTTACAGCACCAGCTACTCGTGTTCGAATCTGGCATTGTCTGCAAGGAGTTTGTATGTACTCCCCGTGTCTGGATACCAGGGTTGTAGGTCAATTGGGTGTAATTGGGGGACTGGCTCATGGGCCGGAAGGGCCTGCTACTGTGTCGTTATGTCTAAATTTGGGGAAAAACCCCACCTAATTCAAACAAGATTAGGTTTTGTTACAATTATTGCACTTGTATATTCTGCTAATATGTTGGACATCATGTTTGACAACATGGGCTGAAGGGTCAGTCCTGTGTTTAACTGCTTTTGTTTTAATTGAAATTTAATGCCACCATTGTTTTTGTTCCAAAATATCTCCTGCAACACAAGTTTTGGAAAGCTAAGTCGTTGTCTTGCAATCATGTATTCATGACATGATCAAGATTCCATTGATTGTTAGGTACAGCCCCAAAAAGTTTCCCTTTGTTTGCCCTTTAAAGGCACACAGTGGTACATCAATCCAGCACTAGGAACATAGGAAGTAGGAACAGGAGTAGGCCAAAAATGGCCCATCGAGCCTGCTCCGCCATTCAATACGATCATGGCAATACGACATAGGAACATAGGAACATAGGAACATAGGAAGTAGGAACAGGAGTAGGCCAAAAATGGCCCATCGAGCTTGCTCCACCATTCAATACGATCATGGCTGATCTAATTTATGACTTAACTCCTTCTCCCCATATTATTGAAACATTGTTTGACCTGATGCTGCTACCTCTTAAGCTTGAGGCATTTGTCACACCTCCACGACTCCAGTTCCGAAATCCCCAAGTCAATGTCCGAGGCCCTTCAGGTGCCCTGCTCGTTATCTGCATCCTCAGGGCTCCCATTTCCAAAGCTGGGTTTTCCCCAAAGTTAGGCGCCTGCAGCCTCTAAGTCCTGAACTAATGCCTGGTCTCCTGCTGTGGTTTCTACTCTTAAGATTCACTCCGTCTTCTCCTTCATAGATCTATTGTGCGTGCCCGCAGCCCTTTCATGTAATTGAGCACAGACTTTCCATTTTGTTTGTTTTCCTATGTATTTAGTTGGCTGTGGGGGAAAAAAAACTGAATGAACAAAGCGCCCAGTGGCTCCTTGGTTAACTTGGAAACAATTTCCTCACTCAGTCCCATTCCGGCCCCCCAACATCCTAACTATTTAGATTTTGCTTGGGAAAGAAATGCTTAGAACGTGGAAATGCATTGAAGCAGAAGTTCTGACTCAGCAATGTGTATTTTCTTTTGCAGAACTCTATCCGCCATAATCTATCACTGCACAGCAAGTTTGTAAGAGTACAGAATGAAGGAACTGGCAAGAGTTCATGGTGGATGTTAAATCCAGAAGGGGGAAAGAGTGGAAAATCTCCAAGAAGAAGAGCAGCATCTATGGACAACAATAGCAAGTTTGCCAAAAGCAGGGGAAGAGCTGCTAAGAAAAAGGCAGCACTTCAGACGGGTCAAGATAGCAATGCTGATAGTCCCGGAACACCATTCTCAAAATGGCCTGGAAGTCCGAACTCTCACAGTAATGATGACTTTGATGCTTGGACCACTTTCAGAACGAGAACTGGTTCAAATGCTAGCACATTAAGTGGAAGGTTGTCTCCTATCATGCCAGAACAAGAAGATATTGGTGATAGTGAAGTTCATCAGATGTCACCCTTGGTCTATTCTGGTAGCTCCAGTAAAATGTCTTCGACATTACCAAGTCTAAGTGAGATGACGAGTTCGATGAACAATTCTATGACTGAAAATGTAATGGAAGATCTTTTGGATAATTTGAATCTTTTGTCCCCAAATTCATCAATGGTAACATCTACCCAGCCTTCATCAGTGTCTCTACTGCAGCAAAGCATTGGCTACTCTTTTGCACCCCAGAACACAGCCATTGGTTCACAGACCCAAGATTACAGAAAATGCCTCTATGCTCAAAGCAGTATGAACCCTCTGCAGCAAATTCCTATGCAGACCTTTCAAGATAAAAAACAAAACTTTGGACTGATTACCCAGTATAATTGTCCGTCAGGGCTTCTTAAAGAATTACTAACTTCTGACTCGCCTCCGCACGCTGACATGTTACCACAAGTGGATACTGTGGTATCACAAGCGAACAGTCGAATGGGTAGTCAAGATAGGATGATCACAACAGTGTCCTCGTATCCTAACCAGGGAGTTCACACCAAGTTGATGAGCCCCAGCATCCAGCAACATCCCGTACATAGCCAGCATTCGGTTGCAATGAATGGCCACATCGTGCCTCATACTGTGAGCATCATGGCTCATCCTTCAAACATCCGACATCTCTCTGCCCCAAAAAGCCAGTTGCATGTGCCTATGTCTTTGCAATTTAATCCAATGGATCCATACTCTATTAATAGTAATGGAGGCTATGGAAGGATGAATCTTGCTGCTATGAACCAAGAGAAGCTCCCTAGTGATTTGGATGATATGTTCATTGAAAGTCTGGACTGTGATGTTGATTCCATTATTCGTAATGACCTTATGGATGGCGATACTTTAGATTTTAATTTTGACTGTTATTCAAACAGTTCAAAAGCATCCACACACAGCTGGGTCTCTGGCTAAATTTTCCTGAGAGGTAAGCATTAGATTTTGTTCTAAAACAGCATGTTGTTGCCTTGTCACATTACCTCCAATTTCTCAAATAATTGAATTAGAAGGTCTAGCCTGTATGGAACTGACATTGGGGGAAGGAAAGTGTAATTTCAAGGGAAGGAAACTTTAAATGATTGGAATCTACCAAATTTACTTTTCTATTCCTGCCAGAAAAATTGTAGTATCTGCCATTCTGTGGAAATTGGGAAATGCAATGTCTGCAAATTGAGACTAATGTAATGGAAGGTCCAGACTTAATGAACCTGGAGTAGCAAGAATATCTTTGTATTGCAATACAAAGTAACCTCAAATAGATCCTTTTGTCTGCCTTTGTCATGATGTCAAGCGTACTTGTACTGGAGTTGAAGTAGGAGTCAGGATTAATGATGTCATCAAATCTCATATATAGAGAAGAATCTCATTGCTTTTAGCCAGCTCAGAAGATTCAGGATGGAAGATTGACATGGATTTATTTTAATTGGATATCTGTTTGGATAAATAGTTTTAATTTGCCTCCCACAATTTTTGGAAATCTTCCACTCGGCTTGGAGTTTATAATTCTTTGTGGAAATTGCATAGCATATCAACATGCAAAATTAGATTTTTTTTTTTAAAAGTAGATGCTCACTCAATATTTTGGAACTTTGTTTTAAAAATACCTATAAAGTAAGGAGAGCATTTACAACACTTACGTGAATCATAGTTTCCATTATCTAGACAAGGGGTTGCCACACCTTTTTGGTTGTGTGCCACATACAGAAAAATTAAAGAGTCATGAGCCAAAAAGTATTATGTCCAGCAGTTTTCAACCTCTGCCAGCTCCTTTAACAGGCTTTTTTAAAGCCTGTACAGAGATGATGGCAGTTGTACTGATTGATTGGACCCCGCAGGGTAGTCCTGAGACTGCGATCCCTGCTCTCCATGGGTCTGGTGTCACTAGGGGGGGTGCAGACTGCACTGGGAGACACCATTAGAGGGGGTGAGATCAAAATAACTGTCTAAAAAATTTATATGCAGTGTTTCATTAGAAATGTATTATTTTTTTATAAAAATACCCCTGTGGTTAGCTATAACAACAAAAAAAATTTTTTGTAAGCCCAGGTTACATGTATCAATATACCCATAAGGCTAAATCTCTATTCTAATTTACTTTTTGAACCTTTTAGTGCACTCCATTTAGAGCACCCTCCCTCGGTCAGCGTTGCCACTCTGTGCTGCTGCCGCCACGCCGGACATGCAAGAAACACACCTGTTTCTTCTACAATCCTTACACTTGACCATTGTGGGGAGGGGGGTTGACACCATGAGTTACTGCATCGGGTGAAACCAACCCCTAGTAATACCACTGTCTGCACCAGCTCTTCTGATGTGCCACTTAAAAATGACCTTTTGGTCGCAGTTGGCGTGAGGGCTGTATTTGGCCACTTCTGATCTCAACTAAAATTGACTTTCCTTTTCAACAAAAAGCGTCAGTCTTCTGCATCAGTTATTATGTTTGTTTCATTGATAAACAAGCCCCCTACACTGTATAATTAACTGCGCAGATGACCAACAAACCTGAACTGGCAGTTCCGGAGATTGTGAAGACCTTTGCTGGCATTCTGCTTAATTAATCTTAGTGGGAAGAGATTAAATGGGGAGAGGGTGGTGATGAGTTCATCGAGATGTGAATAACCATATGCATCTGCAAGAAGAGCAAGGATTTCTTACAGAGTAATTTCTCCTGCAGTTGGGATCAAATGGTCATTTGTCTTGGATTGTGGCAACAAACAAATTGATCACCATATTGTTTACAAAAGTAAATTATAGAACACAAAACATAGCAGCACAGTACAGCCCCTTCAGCCCATAATGTAAACTTCGCAACAATTTAATTTTACCCTAACTCACACCCATCACCCTCCACTTTTTTTTGCATCCAGGTGCCTATCTAAAAGTCTTTAGAATGTCCATATTATTCCAACTTCCACTACAACCCCTGTCAATGCTTTTCAGGCACCTTCCTCTCTGTGTTTGTTTAAAACAAATCTCGCCTCTTCGCAATGAGTATTTTGGGATATTCACTGATATGAAATGTGCCAGTATAAATGCAAAATTGCTTCTCTCCAAGACCCCTTTGTCCATACAACGCTTCCCACTAATTGCCTTCTTAGTATCTATCCCTGTGACTGCACCTCCTCCCTCACCACCATTTGGGGCCCTAATCAGTCCTTCCAAATGAAGCAACACTTCACTTGTGCATCTGCAGGGGTCATCTGCTTCATCATCTACATCCGACACACTGGACGCAGACTAGTAGATAATTTCATTTAAGCATCTTTGTTCTGTCCACTGCAATAATGGGGACCTTGCAGTGGCCAACCATTTTAATTCCACACCCTATTCCCATACCAAATATCTGACCATGGCCTCCTGCACAATGCCAAACCAAGGCAACCTGCAAATTGGAGGAACAACATCTAATATTTCATCTGGGCACACTCCAACCAGATGGCATTAACATCAATCTCCAGTTTCCATTTGGTCCCTCCCCTATCTTTATCTTTTGTTCCCTATCCCTCTGACTCCTTTCCTCCAGCTTCCCACCCCCTTCCCTCTCCATTTGGGGAAGGGTTTATTACGATGGGGTGAGGCAGGAACAAGCGAGAGTAAATTGGGAATAGATGTAATGTGGAGGATGTTTAGGTGCCACTTGTGTGGGGTTCTGGACAAGGAATAGGGAAAAGATATTAGGAAAGGGTAACTGTGGTTGACAAAACAGGTGAGGTAGCTAGTTATGAGAAAAAAGGAAATATACATTAGATTTAAAAAGCGACCAACAGGAAGAGCTATGAGAATATGGTAGACAGAATGAAACAAGCAAGGACTTGAGAAGCTAGAAGGGAGAAGACCTTGATAAGTAGGATTAAGGAAAACCCCAAGGCATTCTATGCGTACGTGAAGAACAGAAGGATGTTGAGAGTGAAGGTAGGGCTGCTTAAAGATAAAGGAGGCAACAGGTGCCTGGAGGTGGAGGAGGTGAGGAGGTCCTAAGTAAATATTTTGCTTCAGTATTCACCAGGGAAAAGGACCTTAGTCAAGGTGAGGTCAGAATAGAACAAGCTTATGTGCTAGACAAGGTTCCAATTAAGAAAGAGGAACTGCTGAATCTTATTAAAAACAATAGGATTGATAAGTCCCTTGGACTGGATGAGATATACCCGAGACCGCTATGGGAAAGGAGGAAAGAGATTGCTGGGGCGTTGGCAATGTTCTTTACATCTTCCTTGGTCACAGGGAAGGTGCTGGAAGATTGGAAAATGGCATTTGTGGTCTCCTTGTTTTAAAAAAAAGGTAATAGAGTGAATCCTGAGAATTATAAACCACTGAGCCTTGCATCAGTGTTGGACAAACTATTGGAAAGGATTCTTAAGGACAGGATTTACAAGCATTTTGAGAAGTACCAGCACAGAATATCAGAAATAGTTAGCATGGCTTTGTAAGGGGAACATTGCGCCTCAGGAGAGTCTAGGTTTTTGAGGTAACAAAAAAAATTGATGAAGGTAAGCAGGTAGATGTGTTTATGGATTTTAGTGAGGCATTTGACAAGGTTTCCCCCATTCAGAAAGTCATGAGGCATGGGATCCTTTAGAACCTTTGCTGTGTGGATTCTGAATTGGCTTGCCTGTAGAAAGCAGAGAGGAGTAGTGGACAGAAAATCACTGGAGGTCAGTAACAAGTAGAGTTCCATAGGGATCTATTCTGAGACCCTTGCTCTTTGTGATTTTTATAATTGATCTAGATGTATAAGCAGACAGATGGGTCAGTAAGTTTGTGGATGATGCAAAGATTGGAGGAGTTGTGGTTTAGTGCTGAAAGTTGTCGGAGGTTACGACGGGATATAGACAGGATGCAGTTTGGCAGAAAAGTGGCAGGAGTTCAATCCGGGTAACTGTGAGGTGGAAGATCAAAGCTGAAGTTAATGGTAGGACACTTAACCGTGTGGAAGAATAGAGAAACCTTGGGTCCAAATCCACAAATCTCTCAAGGTTGCCGTGCAGGTTGATAGGATATTTAAGAAGTCTTATGGTGTGCTGGGCTTCATCCATCGGAGGATTGAGTTCAAGAGTCAGGAGATAATGTTGGAACTCTAAATCTCTGGTGAGACCACACTTGGAATGTTGTGATCAGTTCTGGTCACCTCATGACAGGAAAGATGTGGAAGCCATGGAGAGGGTGCAGAGCAGATTGACCAGGATGTTGCCTGGATTGGAAGATGTGTCTTGTGAGGCAAGGATTTAGCAGCCTTTGGACCAAATAAGGATGAGAGGTGAAGAGGTCTACAAAATTTCGAGAGGCATAGATAAGGTAGTCAGCCAGCACCTTTTTCATAGGGTGGGAGTAGCAAACATGAGAGGACAGAGGGAGAAAAATTTAAGGGAGACATCAGAGATTTTTTTTTTTTTTACACAGAATTGTGGGTGCCTGGAATACATTGCCAAGGGTGGGGGTGAGGGGAGGCTGGAACAATAGGGGCATTAAAAAAAACACCTCAGACTAGCACATGGATGAAAGAAAAATGAAGAGTTAAGAGGTAGGAAGGGTTTAAATCTGTTTTCGGATAGATATACAATTCAGTATAGTATTATGGACTGAAGGGCCTGAACTGTGCTGTAATGTTCCATGTTGTATGTACCTCGTCCCCCCATCGAACTTGAGCATTCTTTTTCTTCTGTGCTCCCACCCATATTCCCATCTGATCTCTCGTTTGTTGGCTGTGCTCCCTGTCCCTTCTTCCCTCCGCCTCTCCCCCTCCCCCCCTACACTGTCTGCCCTCTTCTTGCTCATATCTTGATGAAGGGCTCAGGCCCAAAATGTTGGTTTTCTATCGTTGCTGTGTGACCTACTGAGTTTTTCCAGGACTTTTGTGTACTATTTAGAATTATCTTTTTTTCTTTCCTTGTATATAAAACATCATTCTAACCACATGTAGCAAAGATAAATTCTACTCTATTTGTTCAGATAGTACCACAGAATATAGGGACACAAGTTTGTAACCACCTCCTATGAAAGCTGGTTTTTATTTTAATACTACAAACTTACTTAATTTGATTTTGATTTTTTTAAATTGAGGCATGATTGTACCTTCTTTTGGTTAATGTATGCTAGCAGCATCATTTCAATAATGAGCCAAATGCTTGTTCAATGGGAATACTGTTGGGTATCTTTCAATAAAAGTGAATTGTTGTAATATGTTGATCAATTTATTTGATACCTTCATCTCAAGGAGGACATCCCAATTAACACAATATGATGTAATGTAAGAAAAATTTAATCTACATCATTCTTGTATTCAGTTTACTAAGGAAACAGTTCTTCGCGGGTGCGCGCGCGCACACACACACACACACACACACACACACACACACACACACACACACACACACACACACACACACACACACACACACACACACACACACACACACACATTAAAGCTTGTATCAAGTTGTAAGATTACCAGAGTAGTTAAGGGATTATATATGTCAGGAGTGCGTTATTTTCAGACTTGCTAAATATGAGTGTATACGCTTATCTTTGTGAGGTTTTTTTCAGTTGGTTGTTTTTCCAGACTCTTTTGTGTAGTCTTCCAAAGGCGCTATTTGCCTTGGCGAGTCTGTTGTCTATCTCATTGTCGATCCTTGCATCTGATGAAATGGTGCAGCCGAGATAGGTAAACTGGTTGACCGTTTTGAGTTTTGTGTGCCCGATGGAGAGTCTGGAAAAACAACCAACTGAAAAACCTCACAAAGATAAGCGTATACAGAGCCGTTGTCATACCCACACTCCTGTTCGGCTCCGAATCATGGGTCCTCTACCGGCACCACCTACGGCTCCTAGAACGCTTCCACCAGCGTTGTCTCCGCTCCATCCTCAACATCCATTGGAGCGCTTACACCCCTAACGTCGAAGTACTCGAGATGGCAGAGGTCGACAGCATCGAGTCCACGCTGCTGAAGATCCAGCTGCGCTGGATGGGTCACGTCTCCAGAATGGAGGACCATCGCCTCC
This sequence comes from Narcine bancroftii, assembly GCF_036971445.1. Lineage (NCBI taxonomy): Eukaryota > Metazoa > Chordata > Chondrichthyes > Torpediniformes > Narcinidae > Narcine > Narcine bancroftii. The sequence continues at coordinate 187,609,029 of NC_091475.1, read as the reverse complement.
CCAAGATCGTGTTATATGGCGAGCTCTCCACTGGCCACCATGACAGAGGTGCACCAAAGAAAAGGTACAAGGACTGCCTAAAGAAATCTCTTGGTGCCTGCCACATTGACCACCGCCAGTGGGCTGATAACGCCTCAAACCGTGCATCTTGGCGCCTCACAGTTTGGCGGGCAGCAACCTCCTTTGAAGAAGACCGCAGAGCCCACCTCACTGACAAAAGGCAAAGGAGGAAAAACCCAACACCCAACCCCAACCAACCAATTTTCCCTTGCAACCGCTGCAATCGTGTCTGCCTGTCCCGCATCGGACTTGTCAGCCACAAACGAGCCTGCAGCTGACGTGGACTTTTTACCCCCTCCATAAATCTTCGTCCGCGAAGCCAAGCCAAAGAAAAGAAATATGAGTAGCTAAGAACTGAATCTATTTTACTAAGTCATAACCTATTTGAGAAGTTCAGATGACTTGATTGCTTGAGTTTTTTTTATAGGTCCCAGTATTTTTTTTCAGTCAATCCCTCATTAAACAGATTTTGTGTGACAGAAATAGAATGATTAATATTCCTGGAGGTTCAGTTGAATATTATTTATTTAAGGATATGCTAGTTTCATTAAATTCTGCAAAAAAAATCTGAATTGTGGTTGATAATTTTCAGATAAAACTCAAGCCCTTTTGATGAATTATTACATTAGTAGCATCACCCATGTTAATCTGCAGCATCTGAGTAGCTTAATGTTTGTTCTGTTTTGTTTGACACTGTCCTTTTCTCATTAAACTAGATTCTTCTGAGGATACCAAAACTGGATTGACATCAGGAATTGGGAAAAGCAATGCAAAGATGTCCTTCACCCGAGATGAATTCTCTTGATATATGCTCCCTTTTCCTTTTTCATCATACTTGGCAGCATGGAACTTTTTCCTGCACAGGATGTTTGCCCAATGTTTGCAGGTTATGTGCTGCTCCAGATAAGGCCTCTGGAATTTGGAACTGTTTGGTTAAAAAGTGCCAAACTCACTACAGAATGTAATTTCCAAAACATAGATACATTGTATGTTTAATTAACAATTCTCTCTCTCTAATTCTGACCATTATATGTGCCTGATCTGGTTGTTAATTGTATCTGTAACAAACTCTGTTCCAAAATCTTTCACATCTTCTAGTAATGCACTGTGGAAAAATTGATGCAAATAACACACTTGCTATTTGCTTTAAAGCCTCACATCATTCACTTTTAAATCGGAATTTAAGGTTGAGATTAGTTTCCAAGCCTGTTGAATTGTAGTGATATTTAATTGCACTAGTGATTTTCAACTGTTAAGCCTTAAGATGGACTGTTTGCGCATTCAATATTTTTGATGTTGAATTGTTTTATTGTAGCATATTTTTGTGCTTTATCCAATAATACATTCATGCTAATAGAGAGAAAGGAAGATTTTAAAAATCAATTTTAAGATTTCGTATCTCCAGTGTTTTTAAACAATTTTAATGGGAATTGATTTGAAAACAAAGATTGCGTGGGGAGTGGTGGAAGGAGCTGAATTTTATTCCACACTTGGGAAGCTGAGTCACTTATCTTGTTGAAGTGGGTGAACAGTAAGAACAGACTGGGGACAAAACAGGAACCTAGTTTAGTTTCCAATGTGACAGGTCAGATGAAAATGATCCCCTCTCTTTCTAATAATTACATTAAAGCAGATTGATAATGGATCTTGTGCAATACAGTTCAAAATATAAATATAACTGATTAAGGTTAAGCTCTTGAAGTGCAGTATGAGAAGTTACAGTGAATTTTTAGATTTTCAATACATTATTCCTTAGTTATGTCCTTCCATCTAGATCATGTGGCCTTTCCACGGTAATACTGCCCACAACTTGGGAAAGTGGAATATCCCAGCATTCCACTTACACATCATCCAATTGTTATTGACATACAACCACCTTTTGTAAACGACATGACTATTTCAAAGACTAAACTTACCCATTCTCTTGATTATTTAGAATTCTGAATTCGTTTTTAACATTGAATTATTTAAACATCAATTCAGAAGGTTTTTGAATGTTTTGTACCTTGAGACTAATTTCAATTTTATGTAAAGTAATTTTGTTCTGATAGCTGACAATTTGTTAATGTTACAAATGCCCATTTGTAGTCTAGGTAAGAGTCAATGAGGAATTTTCTATTTAAAGTTTGCTGAGAGACAGTTTTACTAATTCTTTAATCTTTGGTATCCAAAAAGCAAAGCACAGGCCAAATTCTTACCTAAAGAAGATTCTATTTAACGATCTCAAAGCAATAGAAGAATCTTGCTCTTTGACACTGATGTTAGATCCCAGCTTAGTTTTTTTAAAGCTTTAGATATAAATGTTAGCTATGCATTACCCACAATCTGATTGGGTATTTAAAAACACAAATTGTCATTAGGAATGCTAATCTCAAAAAAGTGTGCAACATTTTACACCAAGGATATTAATTTATCCCCAATTCAAAGGCTCTGTCTTTAAAAGTCCTATCTTCTGAATGGTATTGGGTGGAATTATCACAAGATAAAGGAACAGAAGTATTATTGACTTTCAAAAAAAATGTGACTACAAGATATAATGTTCCCAGATGTACAATTTTCTACCATTGCTTTACTATTCTTAAAACCATCCAATGTGAATTCTACACTATCCACAATCTGAGCCAGGTGACTTTGTGTTAGCTGCATCTGTGGATACAAGCAAATAATCTGGATTAAATCCTCAGTTTGATAGTAGGGAAGTGCTGTGTTTCATGGATATTATATGAAATGTTTAGACACCTACAGTATATCCCAAGGCACGATGCAACAAAAAAAAATGAGTTGTATCCTATTATTCATTTTGTTACAGTGCCTGCTTTTGAAAATTGTTATGGATGTTGGCCACAAAGATTGCTTGCTTAATACAAATGGTATTTTTTTTTTCTTTCCCTCCTGAGACGTCCAATATATATACACACTGATACCTTGTGTTGGGGGAACAAGTTTCAATTTCCTATTTATTTTTCCCATCTAAACAAATGCTGAGTTTCCAATCTTAGCTGAGCTGCATGGAGATGCTTCGAGCAAGTTATGGTCACATGCTAGACTCACACTCTAGTCATGGGTACATATACCTGCACCCCCCCTCCGCCAGCAGCTAATTTTCATAACTGTATTTGTGGGAGCTATTAATGTATAAACCTTATTTGGCATGTATGATTTCAAGATTACTAAAGTTTAAAGATGAAGTCATCCATTTAATATTTAAGATTAAATTCTCTGGTTATTTACAATTTTTTGGCAATACAAGCAAGGTTTGCATGTCTGTTTTACTCATGAACTTTGTTACAGAATATTATTAATGGCCAGATCAGATGACATTCAGTGTTATAGAAGGATTTTATTTGACCATAAACTGACATGTTTGATAAATAGTGAATGAATAAGAAATTGCAAGGATCAGAGTTTGCATTGATGTAGTTATTGTCTGAGTTTTATTTTCCCCCTTTATATTTAAAGACAAGAACTGTGGGTCATAATAAGTTTTGACTTTTTCCCCTCCAATTTTGAGTTTACAGAATCACACAAAAAGGGGCATAAAGCACCTTCAGACTTTTATATTAACTGGATTACATGAGATTTTTGTACGTAGAATGTTAGATTTTTACATCCTAAGGGGTGCTATTAAGTGATGGTGTTTTGTGTTTTTGTAAATATTCACCAAAACCCAAGCATAAGAGTTTTCTAAATTAGTTTGCTGTTGTGGATTTTTCCTTTTGCGCAGAGACTCGTGTAAATCTGTAAGTTTTTTTTAAATTTTTTTGATCAATTATTTAACAATCAGATTTCTTTTACAATTTTTCATTCTGCTTAATGTTATACAAAGTTGAAAGTACCACGAAGTGTTACACATTCTCAGCTAGATGCTCAAACAGTTTCATTACTGTATTGCATTGGCCATTTCACAATAGAACCTCAAAGCTTTAAGTAGAAATACCTTAATTCTCAAGAATCGATTGCTCTGTGAAATGTGCAGATCTTACCTATGCATACAAAGTCTTACTTGGAACTTTTTTTGCAGATTTGTACTGTTTAAAAAGTATATTCTTAGAGTTATCAGATATTTTAATTGTAACAAAGATGTAATATTCCAGACATAGCTACGTGTAACCAAATGTGTCATATAAAGTTTATTTAGAAGTTAGTGATGAAATTTTTATTCTTTCAATGAATTTGTATACTTCAGTACAACGAATGAATATGATGTACTGCTTGATGTAATTGGCTAATCAGAGTCAGTAGAGCATCGCTAGGAAGAGGGAAGGAAAAATTATTGGACCAATTGTTTTTCAACATAGAAAGTTAATTGCACTTAAACTTTAACTGTTTTAATAAACATTTATGAATCATTAATAAAATTTAAGTACTTACATTTATTAACTTATAATCGAGATAAATGTGACTTATCTATTGGATCCAGGTTATAAATAAAAGTTGCAGTAGGAATAGGTTTGTAAAAACAAAAACAAATTCACCAATTTGCACAAAACTGACCCTTCTTTGATGGATGTTCCGTCGACCAACCATAGCCTGAAAGTGGCATGTAAATAATGCTTTGTCCATTACTACAGAGTGTAGCAGTACTTGAAAGTTTTACTGCTCTATATCCTTTCAATAATGTAGACTGTATCGAAATGTATTGTTTCATAGACGAGTGCCTGATAGTGTACATTTAAGGACACCAGAACAATCCTTTGCTGTTATTGTATGGAGCCATAATAAATGTATATAATTCTGTTACAAAAAATTGGAATGAGTTATTGCTTTCTTAAAAAAAAATATTCAAGTTTGAATTGACACTTAATCCATTACTTTTTAAAAAAAATATATTATACTGCAACATTAACAACAGGTTTAAGATTGGACAAATTTCAAATTGCTTTTATTCGTGTGCCGTTGGGTGCAGCTAGGAAATGTATTGCAATTACATGGAAGAATGATATTGAATGTACATAGATGGCATGATGAGTTGAGATCTTGTATTTATTTAGAGAAGATAACATAATTTATGTAATAGTTATTTTTTTTGTTAAAATGTGGACTCCATATTTGAAATGTATGGGTTTGGATAAATCTTAAATGTCTTTTTCAAGATGTTAGGGGTTTGGCACACTCCACAGCAATGGATAATTAACCGATATATGTTTTTGTAGGGAGTAGTTTGGGGTGGGTTATAGGGGGGAGGGTGGGAGGTGGGTGAGTAGTAGGGAAAATAGTATGTATTATGTAAGGTGTTAGTTTAATTTTTTATTTGTATTCTATATCTTATAAATAAAGTTTTTAAAAAAATTTCCAAACTAAAAGCCAAAAAAAAAGAATAAATAGGATAGGAACCTGGATGGAAGAGTTATGGAATGGGAGCAGGTCAGTGGAACTAGGAAGACCATGGTTGGCACAGACTAGAAGGGCCAAATGGCCTGTTTTTTGTTTTGTGCTGTAGCATTCTATGGTCTTGTTTTCTATTTATAACATTAAATGAGGTCAACCATTTCAGATGAGAGATTTTGAATCCTGCTTATTAATTTACATGGTCATGATTTTGTTAGGGCAAGGATTGAATAGGCACAGGGTTATAGTAAGTTTTCAGCCAGTCAAAATGCCCAAGCGCTTGCTGTTTCTGCAAACTGTGCAAGGCACCTGAATTAAATGTCTAAATCCTTCAATTCTCATGAACATCCTAGCAAGTTATTTTCAGGATATATTGTAGAAGGCTTCATTTTAATATTGGTGTTTGGAATAATAGAAATTCTATTGAATTTTGAAGAGGTGTCAGAGGTCATTGGATGATTCTGCAATTATATTCAAATTTAGTGGATGAATGGTTAACAAGAGGCCTTTTTGAGTTGTTGGGTACTTAAAATTTCACACTCAAATATTGCAAAGTAGAACGTAGGGAGCTTTTATACTCTAGAAGATAGCAGAATGGAGCATATTTGAAGAACCACTAATAAAAGCCCTGGGATGTGCACTTGTTGCTTTTGGAAAAAGATGAGTGGTTGTGAAACAGCATCCCTTGAAAAGATTTTCCAGTGGAGCAACTGAATGGAGTGAAAGTGTAAGGAAGGGCTCAGGCCCACAATATCTGTAATATATCTTTACCTCCTACAGATGCTGTGAGACTGGCTCCAACATTTCTGTATTTTGCTGATAATGGCTAGCTACATGGGCCATTGTCAAAGTGGCAAGCACCAGTTAATCAACATTACTAATGGCCAGTCTATCGAAAGATGAGGGGGTTCAGTTATGGGTCAGTGCTGGTAAGTGATGGGTGGAACCAGAAAGGGAGGAACTGATTGGCAAATGGAACTAGGGGAGGGGGTCGGGGGTTAGGAGAGGTTATCAAAAGGAGAAGGAAAATACATGGACCGGTGAGTGTGTTTCAGGGAAGAAGTCCAGGGGAGAGTGAAGGAAACTGGAAAACAGGGACCTGAGAGAAAAGAGCTAAAGCAATATGTATTTCCTTAAACAGAGTGATGATGGGTAGCAGCATAGATAAAAAGGAAAATGAAGTTAAACTGGTGTTTCAATGCTAGATCAGGTAATGAGAAAAAATGGATGGAGAGAAAGGAATGAAAAAGCTTTGAAAATCAATAATTAAAATTTGAAGAAATTAGACTACATAATTTACAGGGTTACAGAATATTATTATGAAAATGTTAGTTATCAGGTGGGTAAATGTAGAAACTACACGGCTCATGGCATTGTACAGGTGGTCCCCACATTACGATTGAGATCTGTTCCTCAGAATGTCTTTGTCAAATTGGTAGATAAGTCAGAGCAGGGACATACAGTTCTTATTTAGTGTCAGTCAAAAGTTTGTCTTAGAATATAGTATATATTTTACCTTTCTAGGCTATGCATATAAAACTACTGGTGTCAATTTCATATAACCATATAACCACTTACAGCACAGAACAGGCCAGTTTAGCCCTACTAGTCCATGTCGTAACAAATCCCCACCCTCCTAGTCCCACTGACCAGCACCTGGTCCATACCCCTCCAGTCCTCTCCTATCCATGTAACTATCTCTTTTCTTTGGCTTGGCTTCGCGGACGAAGATTTATGGAGGGGGTAAAAAGTCCACGTCAGCTGCAGGCTCGTTTGTGGCTGACCAGTCCGATGCGGGACAGGCAGACACGATTGCAGCGGTTGCAAGGGAAAATTGGTTGGTTGGGGTTGGGTGTTGGGTTTTTCCTCCTTTGCCTTTTGTCAGTGAGGTGGGCTCTGCGGTCTTCTTCAAAGGAGGCTGCTGCCCGCCAAACTGTGAGGCGCCAAGATGCACGGTTTGAGGCGTTATCAGCCCACTGGCGGTGGTCAATGTGGCAGGCACCAAGAGATTTCTTTAGGCAGTCCTTGTACCTTTTCTTTGGTGCACCTCTGTCACGGTGGCCAGTGGAGAGCTCGCCATATAATACGATCTTGGGAAGGCGATGGTCCTCCATTCTGGAGACGTGACCCATCCAGCGCAGCTGGATCTTCAGCAGCGTGGACTCGATGCTGTCGACCTCTGCCATCTCGAGTACCTCGACGTTAGGGGTGTGAGCGCTCCAATGGATGTTGACGATGGAGCGGAGACAACGCTGGTGGAAGCGTTCTAGGAGCCGTAGGTGGTGCCGGTAGAGGACCCATGATTCGGAGCCGAACAGGAGTCTTTCCTTAAATGTAACCAATGATCCCGCTTCGACCACGTCTGTCGAAGCTCGTTCCACATCCCCACCACCCTTTGCGTAAAGAAATTTCCCCTCATGTTCCCCTTATAATTTTCCCCCTTCAATCTTAAACCATGCCCTCTAGTTTGAATCTCCCCCACTCTTAATTGAAAAAGCCTATCCAGATTTACTCTGTCTGTCCCTTTTAAAATCTTAAACACCTCTATCAAGTCCCCTCTCAATCTTCTACGCTCCAGAGATAAAAGCCCCAGTCTGCACAACCTTTCCCTGAAACTCAAACCTTGAAATCCTGTCAACATTCTCGTGAACCTTCTCTGCACTCTCTCTATTTTGTTTATATCTTTCCTATAATTTGGTGACCAAAACTGTACACAGAATTCCAAATTTGGCCTCACCAATGCCTTGTGCAATTTCATCATAACCTCCCTACTCTTGAATTCAATACTCCGATTTATGAAGGCCAACATTCCAAATGCCTTCTTCACCACACCATCTACCTGAGTATCAGCCCTGAGGGTACTATTTACCACAACTCCTAAATCCCTTTGTTGCTCTGCACATCTCAATAGCCTACCATTTAATGCATATGACCTATTTAGATTTGAAGTAGGCATTAAGGGAGTGTCGAATCCTGAGCTCAAATAAAGTCAACACTCTCAGGTTGAGTTCAAGTATGCTCAGTCTTTAATTCCACCATTACTGTTTTTTAGTCCTTCATGGTCCTGTGCAACATGCCAGTCATTACAATCTATAACCAATCTATATTATCCTGCAAGGCATTATAGTTGATAACTGAACTATATTATTTATCACTACAAGATCCCTCCCTTATCAAATAAAAGGATCATCAAATAAATGTATTTTGCTGATAAATAATGCTTAAACTATCTTTAAACCAGTCAACCTTCAATATTGATTATTTTCAATGCCAATATCAACTTCATTGTCCAAATCACATATTTTCCTGGATGATTTATAAAACACAGATTTCCAAACAGTAAAATACAAAGTTCTCCACACTATTACATCATGAAGTCTTGAAATATCCAAGATGGTTGTCACTGATGTTGCAGTCTCTCTCCTCGTATTGTCTGGCCCGCTTCTGGACTGCTGACCGTGATGTCCTGCTCAGTTTGTCTACCGTCTTGATGCTGATTTCCAGTAGTTTCTCCTTTCAGCTGGTGCATTCCTGCTCCATCAAGCTGGTCATCTCGGCTCTGCTGTCTCTCAGTTTCATCTGGCATCGACATCACTGGAGCATGGCGATGATAATACTTTTTCACATTCTGGACTGCTGACCGTGATGTCCTGCTCAGTTTGTCTACCGTCTTGATGCTGATTTCCAGTAGTTTCTCCTTCCAGCTGGTGCATTCCTGCTCCATCAAGCTGGTCATCTTGGCTCTGCTGTCTCTCAGTTTCAACTGGCATCAACATCACTGGAGCATTGCGATGATATTACTTTTTCACATGTGATGTGTTTCTGTCATAAGTAACACCTTCTGGTGACTGGACTGTCACCTGATTTCCTTCTCTGGACACCATAAATATATGGTTGGGGAATAAACGGTGTGTCCATTTTATTCTGACTTTCTTTCCTCACCAGTACCTCATTCCCTGGCATTACATCTGAAGGTTTGGCATTCCTTTTCATGTCCACATACAGTTTTGTTGCCCCTTTTCCTTCAGCAACATGATCTTCCACTTCCTGGTCATTCACTATGTCAACAATGTATTTTGGTTCTGATCTTTCTTCCAAACAAGAGTTCTGCTGGACTCTTTCCTGTGGTACTATGTGGTGTTGCTCTGTATGCTGCTACGTAAGTCAAAAGAGCTTCTTTCCAGTCCTTGCCTTTTTCTTGAGCGATTCTCATTCTTTTCTCCAGTGACTGATTCTAATGTTCAACTTCTCCATTGGCCTGTGGCCATTTTGGTGTAACCTTGTGGTGGTGTGCACCAATGCTTCACATGAATTCTCAAAGTTTATCTGATATGAAGTGAGGTCCACTGACTGAATGCAAAGTCTGGCAAAGATCTCCCTCAGTGCTATGATAGTCTATTCTGCCGTTGTTGGTTTCATTATGACATACTCATAATATCTACTGTAATAGTCAACAACCACTATAAAGGATTCTCCAGTTGGAAATGGGCCCAAGAAGTCTACTGCAATATCCTCCCATGGTCCTGCTAATAGCAGTGTGCTTTGTATCGGTTCAGGTGGGTAAGTCTGCTTGTCACCTGACAACCATGACATGATTTCACATATTTCCCCACATCTTTTCCATTCCCGGCCAGCAAACATTTGTATGGAGGTTTTGTTTTGTCCCAACATCTCCCAAATGTCCCTCATGAGCCAGTGCTACCATCCTCCCTCTCAATTTTGGTGGAATGACAAATCAGTTTCCGCAGAGCACATATCTTGCAATTGTGCACAGTTCATCTCTGATAGCCACAATGGTTTAGTTTTGACAGCTGTTCCAGTCACTGTTATTGATCTGATCTCTAATGTCCATCAATTCTGGGTCCACGCATGATTCCTCCTCGATCTCCCTGGTTTATATAGCTCGTGGTGTAGGATTCGCCGTAACAAATCTCACGAGCGATTCAGCCTCCATCTCAAGTGTTGAGTGCTTTACCCCATCTTCCAGCAACCTTGATAATGAATTAGCAATATTGTTTTTCCCTGCTATGTAAATCACCCTGTAGCAATATTGTTGTAGTCTCAGGTTCCATCCTTCAATTTTAGCACATGGTTTCAATCTTGGAGAATAAATGACTTCCAGTGGTCTGTGATCGGTTAAGAACTGAAACTCTATGCCACATAGATAAGCATGGAAATGTTCGTAGGCCCATACGAGTCTCAAGGCCTCCTCCTCTGTTTGCGAATAACATCTTTCAACATCTGTAAGTGACTTGCTCACATATGATTCACCCTCCATTGTTCCCCTTTGCTTCTGAACTAGGACTGCTCCTAGTCCCTCTGGGCTAGCATCAGCTATGATGTATCTGAGCCTTTGGATCAAAATATCCCAATGTATGTGCATTCATCAGGCTTCTTTTCAATTTCCTTTGGTAGGGCGCGAACACAAAGTGAGCGGTTTTCTTTGTTAGCCTCCTCAGTGGTTCTGCAATAGTTGCTAGATTTCGTATGAACCTTGCACAAAAGTTCACTTGGCCCAGGAAGCTCCTCACTTCTGTTGCATTCCTTGGTTCTCGAACCTCTGCCACTGCCTTGATTTTATCTTCATTTGGATTGATACCTTCACCAGTCAGCTTGTGACCCATGAACATCATCTTGGATACACCCAGCAAACATTTGTCTGCATTCACTGTCAATCCAGCATCTCTCAACCGGGCTAATGTCTGTCTAAGTCTCTCATCGTTCCTCTGGTATGAGATGTTAGCTGTGCCTGGATCTCCTTGGATCACTTTGTGAATTTCGTCTTGATAGATCTCTGGAGCAGCGTTTACACCAAATAGTAACCTCTTGTATCTAAACAATCCACAATGTGTGATGAATGTAGTGATTTTTCTTGACTCTGGCTCTAGTTCTCGCTGGTGGAAACCCCATTTCAAATCCAACTTTGAGAAGATTTTGCTCATCGATAGTTCCTGTAGGAGTTCATCCACTGTAGGAATGGGATACCTTTCCCTCACTACTGTTTTGTTTGATCTCCTCATATCAATACATAGTCTGATCTCTCCATTGGGTTTCGGGACTACAACGACTGGGCTGACCCAAGGTGTTGGTTCCTCCACTGGTTCGATTATGTCTTGTTGGATAAGTTTGTGTATTTTTGCTACTTTCTCCCTTAGCCAAAATGGTGTCCTTCTCATGAGTTGTGGTACTGGCCTGACCTCTGGATCTCTTTTCAGTCTGATCTGTTGTTCCTTAGTTTTCCAAATCCTTCAAAAACTGACCAGAATTCCTCCTTCAGATCACTGTAGGATTGCACTGAGTTCACATTTCAGACCTAGATGTAATACACCTAATGCCTGCGCCGTCTCCCTATCCAGCAGAGGTTCCCCTCATTCCTCTATGACAACAAACTCTGCCATCATGGTAGATGGTGTAAGATTACTCTGGACATCCACCTGCCCCTCTGCTGTAAAGCATCCAATTGTTTGAAGCAGCTTCAATGTATGGAAACAACTTTTCTCACATCTTCTGGTTGTACATTTTATCTTTTTCTTTTTCAGTTCCTCCCACAATACTCAGTCTCTGATGTTGGTGTCACTCCCTCTGTCCACCATGATGTCAACCTTCACACCTCCAATCACGACTGGCACCTTTGCATTTGCATGTTTATTATTAATGGCAAAAGCACATCTTGTTTCAATTTGTTTTTTCCTGATCATCATCATGTGTACGTCCACATTCACTTGGACCCTTTTCAACGTGACGTACATTTTGTTCACCCCTTGGCCTACGACCGCCTCTCATCCCCCTTCTTCCTCTACAATTATTTGTATGTCTCGGTTCACCTCTTGCCTTGGGTGGGGCTCTGTATTTCTTAGCAAAATGGCTCTTTCTACCACAGCTTCTGCACACTTGATCCCTGGCTAAAATGCCCGATATTGCCACATCAGTAACATTCACGATATTCAAAATAACTAGTGTGCTTACCATGTTCCTGTCCTGAGCTTGCGGCGGTAAATATCTTAAGAACTTGACCAGAAACTGTGCCATCACATCCATCTGGGGGAACCATCCAATTTCATAGGCTGATACTGAGTTTCCACTGCTTCAAATGATGCTGTTGTTGTCAATGTTCCTGCCAGTGTGAGTGTTGCACCTTTCTCCAACAACTTGCGTCTCAAGTGGTTTGATGTACAACTTTGTACCACTTGATCTTGAATCTGTTTTATCAAATCTTCTCCATAATTGCATCCTTTGGCCACCTTCCTGAGTCGTATGACAATTGAGCAATGCTTTCCATGTCCCTCTGTTTGATCTGTCGAAAGACATGGCGTTGGAATGTGGCATTTGATTCCACAACAAAATGCTTTTTCAAGGCGTCAACAGCCCTGCTTTAATCAGCTTTGTTCCCCATGTCAGCTGGTGTCTTCAAAAATCTCCCGCACCGCAGCCCCAGGAGTATACCAGAGTAGAGCCCTCCTGCGTGTAAGCTCCGCCATCGTCGCTCTGTCGACAAACAGTCCCAAGGTGTTGGGATATGAATCGAACACCCTGTAACAAGCTATCCAGCCAGCACTAACTATGCTTGCTTCTCCAGTGGGGTCGAGTGGAGACTAATTCCTGTGGCTTCAATTCCTGCAAATCCCATATTTTATCCTGTGTAGCCAAAATATCAAGAATCTAAGTTCATCCTCGTCGCCAATGTTGAATCCTGAGGTCAAATAAAGTCAACACTCTGAAGTGGAGTTCAAATATGCTCAATCTTTATTCCACCATTACTGGTTTTATTTTACTCCCTCATGGTCCTGTGCCACATGCCAACCATTACAATTGTTAACCAATCTATATTATCCTGCAAAGCATTATAATCGATAATCGAACTATATTATTTATCGCTACGACAGGGAGGTTTGTAGAGAGCTTTTTCTTGTCATAAATGGCCTTGTAGCAGCTGAGGCCCTTGGTAACTGTATGGTAAACTTTGTGAACCTCTCTGTATTAGGATCTTGTTCCTCTAAGTTTGCCATCCCTGCTTCAATGAGACGAATGGCCTCAGCTAACTCTTCCACCAAAAGCATTTTCATATCTGGAGTTTTTTTTAAGGCCCAAGCTTCTTCCTCAAGAGTTTAACATCTGCCATCTGCTGCTTCAGTTCCATAAGGTCTTCATTGGTCAGTTCTTCCGCATGGGAGGCAAGTAACTCTCCGACATCATTTTCACTGATGTCTAACTGCAGTTGATTCCCAATATCCACAACAGCTTGCCTGGCTTCAGTAATGTCATCAGCTGTCAACCCCTGAAAAGCATGATGAATCGGGGCACAATTTCTTCCACACTCCTTTCATATCTGACTGCTTCATTTCATCCAAAGAATCAGCAATATTTTTGACGTCATCATGGATGTTATAATTCCTCCAGAATTCCCTTAAGCTCATCACATCATCTTGGGTAGTCCTGACTGTTTGGAGAAGGCCCGTCATAAATATTAGGCCTTAAAGGGGGTTATGACTCCTTGATCCATTGGCTAAAGTAGTGATGTGTGTAGGGGGGGGGGGGTGGGGCATTAAAATACAACTTTTACATTGGGGTGAAGGTCATCTAAAGTGCTTGGATATCTGGGTGCGTTGTCCAGCATAAGGAGAGTCTTGAAAGGAATTTTCTTGGCCAAGAAATAACATTCAACAGCAGGGACAAAATGGTTCAAGGACTGACCTTCAAAGATGGAAATTGTAATCCAAGCCTTTGCACTTTCCTTCCAAATAATGGAAAGAGATGCCTTAATGATGTGGTGAAGTGGCGTTGGATATAGGGAGTGGTGCACAAGCAAAGGCTCTTTCACCTCTTTCTGATCGCTTTAATATTTCCACTTTTATTTTCAATTGTGATCGTTTTTCTTTTCTTTGATGCATTGCTTGCACTTCCATTGGATTTATACTTTGGAGACATGGTTACAAGGATAAATGAGAGGAAAAATTTAAACCAAGTACAAAGTTACACACTCAACACATTGTTAATGGGAACGTGATCAGACTTAAAATGGCAGGCGGCATTGTTCCTCGAGCTGAAGCTGCATGTTGCCCATTCGTAAGAGTTGTCCGTAAGATGGACATTCTTAACCCGAGGACTTACTGTAATGCCAGTGTATTTTCCCCCTCAAGTGACAAAAAGAATGCCATTCAACTTAGCAGGGGAACATTAAACAAAATAAAATGTTATGGTTCTGCATTCTTCAAGGTTTCACATGATGCTCTGTGATATGGTGCAATTCCTCACCTCCCCCAACACCACCCTAATTGAGGACAATAAGATAAAGTAACTCTTGCATGAGAATCCAATGGCTTAAGTATCTTTACTCTTCTGTGCACTTGAGTTGAATGATGCAGTGTCTCTTTAGTTTATATCAATGTATTTCAGTTGCATGATAATTGCACCCCTTTATTTGGATTTAGATACAGTCAGACTAGTTCTCCCTCAACTTTTCCTCTGCTGTATTGATGACTACATCAATATGTACCTGTGATGAGCTTGTCAACATCATTCACTTTGCCATAAGGATTTTCAGTCTCTGTCGTATCTGTTCCCAAAATGAAGTTTTCCAGATCATCCAAAATGCCTTCCTTCTTCCAAAAAACATGCCTTCTCTACCACCAACTCAGTCCTTAACTGCATCTCCTCATTTCCCGCTCATCTGTCCTGGGCCCCCAGATACAACAAAAACAGGATTCACCTGTCCTTGCCTATTGCCCTTCCAGCCTCAGCATCCAACATATTATCCTCTGTAATTTCCACCACCTACAACAGGATCCCACTACCAGACACATCTACCCCTCTCCTCCACACTTTGCCTTCTGTAGGGATCACTTCCTCCGTGACTCCCTCATCCACTCATCCCTTTCTAGTAATCACCCCCTTGGCACCTTCCACTGTGGCCCCTAGGAAGTGCCACGTTTGCACTCACACCTCTTCCTTCATCACCATTTGGGTCCCTAAACTATCCTTCCAAGTGAAGCAACACTTCACTTGTGTATCCTCAGGAGTCATCTACTGCATCCGGTGCTCTTTTTGTGGCCTTCTATACATCAGAGAATTGACTCAGACTGGCAAAATGCCTCTCTGAACACTTTTGCTCTGTCTGCATCAGTGACTGGGATCTCCCAGTGGCCAACAATTTCAATTCTGTAACCCATTCCTGCACTGACATGTCTGTTCATGGTCTCACGTATGGTCAAACCAAGACCACTCGTAAATTGGAGGAGCAAAACCTAAATTTCCGTCTTGTCACTCTCCAGCCAAAAGGCATTAACGTTAACTTTTCCAGTTTCCACTAGTCTACTCCTCATTCTCCTTCTGTTCTCCATCCATCTGCCTTCTTTCCTCCAGTTCTCCAGCTTTTCATCTCCCTCCCCTTGATTGGTGGTTTGCCCTGCCTCCTTTATCCACCTATTGCCCATGGGACTGTGCTTGTCCCCCTCTGCTCCACTGTTCTGGCACCTACCCAACCTTGATGAAGAGCTCAAACCTAAAATGTTGGTTATGTACCTTTATGTGTGTTTTTGCGCAAGACTAGTTTTTCAATGATACAATTGTGGCATTGGTCATGGAGCAGTTATTCACATACTATCATTCTTTAAGGGCTGCACTGCCTTTATAATGTTGAACCAAAGATTCAGAGGCTATATTGGAGTTGAGTTCTTAGTCGGACATCAGTCCATTTCCCCAAAAGGGCAGCACAGTTAGTGTAGCAGTTAGTATAGAACCAGTGATTGGGAATAGGGTTTGAATCCCACACTGACTGTCAGGAGTTGGTGCGATCTCCCCGTGTCTGCGTGGGTTTTGCCTGTGGGGGGGGGGGGGGAGGGGCGCTCTGGTTTTCTCCCACCCTACAAAATGTACTGGGTTTGTAGGTCAATTGGGCAGCATGGGCTCGTGGGCCGAAATGGCCTGTTACCATGCTTTATGTCTAAATTAAAAATGTAAAAATTTTAAATTGCCACAACTTTTCCTTCGAAGGAAACTCTATTAGCCCCAGCATTTTGATGGTAATTCATAAACTAATGGCTTGATTTTCTTGTAAACTACATATACATCAGAGGGACATTAGATAAAAAATAAAGATAAATTATAAAAATAAATAATTTGCATTATTAATTACGCTGCTCTATACTTGGCACTTTTGATTTGCCCCTCTACAACCCACAGTGACAACGATTAAAAGGTAATTAGCAATTTCTGCCACCTTTGCTTAGGTCGATTTGCTTATTAATCATTTGTTTCTATCAATTAAGATTCACGTACCTCAAAAAACATTTCATGCCCTTCCACTCAGAAGAAAATTAACATCCCCCAATATAAACTTGCACTTGAAGTGACGATTTGTGATTTTATTTTGAATCTCATTCTCGTACAGAATTGTTCAATAGGTTAGATCATTAAGTTGGATTGTTGTGCTTGTATTATGCACTTTGAATCCAGAAAAATAAATACTTTATTCCTAAACTAGTACCTCAGTCTAATGGATTTTGATAGCCTGGTTTGAAAAGGTCACCTACAGATTTAAAAAAAACACAAAATCTTCAAACTGAATAAAAACCTATTCTTCCGTTTTAATTATACTTGCTTTCCCTGCCATCTTCAGTGTGTTGAAAAGGACCCTTAGCTCAGTTCCAAGATCAATGGCTGTGAATGTTTGATTCACCTCTTTGCCTGCAGTCGTAAGAAACTGGAGTATGTTTGCAAAGTGGGTGGGGGGGGGGGGGGATCAGTACAGTGGGCTTTGAATATACCATGCACCTTACAATCTCGAAGGAAAAATAAAACAATTAAATATATTTTTACCTTGAATTGGGGAAAATGGGTGATTCTCAGATTAATTTTTTGAATACTAGGAACATTAGGAATAAGATGAAAGACCTGAACATCCCTGCTGGAGGCATGGAATAAATTATTAGCATTACTGAAATTTCATAATACCAAAATGTACTTCATTTTGTAGAGTTAGAAAAGACAAATTGAAATGGTAAAGGGGAAATGCAAAGTTTTTGGTGAAGCTAATTTGATCCACCTCAGGTGGAAGACTTAAGAACAGGTAAGGAATTAAAAAATTAAAATTAAAAAAAAATTAGACATACTGCATGGTTCCAGGCCCTTCCGGTTCATGAGCCCATGCTGCCCCAAATACCCCAATTAATTTACAACCCCCATACGTTTTGAAGGGTGGGAGGTAACCCACATAGATAGGAGGAGTACCTACTAATACCATACAGACAGCATTGCAGATGAACCTGTGTTCCTAACACTGTAACAGTGTTATGCTAACTGCTGTACTAACTGTGCTATCCAAGAAGTAAACAGACTGCCATATCCAAAGGGAAAACTGGATCAGCAACTTCATTAATTGAGGGATGATATTATTGGACTCCATATTTAATAGCAACTGGGAAATATTTATACAAGATGGCAATGGAAGTGGGCATAGCAATGGCAGTTGAATTTAATATGGCCAAGTACAAAGAATGAGGCATCAAAGATAAACTAAATAGTTAAGCATAAAGATCAAAAGAAAGGTGTGAGGCGATACATTTTGCAAAGACAAACCAGAAGGCTGAGTACAGGGTTAATGGTTGGTTACTTAAGAGTGTGGATGAATAGAGGGACCTTGGGGTCCAAATCCATAAATCCCTCAAGGATGACGCGCAGGTTGATAGGATAGTTAAGAAGGCCTATGGGATGTTGGGCTTCATTGATAAGGGGATTGAGTTCAAGAGTCAAGAGGTCATGTTGCAACTCAGCAAATCTCTAGTGAGACAACATTAACGGAATAAGTTAATAAAATATATGCTTATAAAGAGAGAATAAGATGAAGTATTTTAGGTCACTTTTCACAAGCAAACATCACATTACCAGAGACAGAGGCAGAAACAGAAATTGAAACTGAAACAAAGAGAGAGATAGAGGGATATAAAAGTTGCTGCAGTGGGTGAAAGGCTGCAAAGTGAAAAGCCTACTAAAACCCCATTTCCAGACGTATCCTGAGTTCAGCCTATTCGAAATCTCTGTAATGTTGTCTTTCTTCTGAATTAGGGGATAAGAAGAACTCTTTGTGGTAACCTGGAAGAAGGTACATTTCTCCGGAAAGACACTTCAGTTGCCGATTGAAGGAAATCAGTTTGCATGTCCAATGAATGAAGAAAATCTCTCTGCAACAAAAGACCTTCCTGACTGGTAACAACTTAAGGCACCAGAGCCTGTTGAATGTAATAACTGTTTAAGTGTGCATAATACTGAAAACTGGTGACGCCAGTGAACTTGGAAAAGTGAACAGTAAATGGCTGGGCAGAGAAAAAAGAACAATCTTGAGTGAACACACACACACACACACACACACACACACACACACACACACACACACACACACACACACACACACACACACACACACACTCTCTCTCTCTCTCTCTCTCTGAATTAGGAGAGGGTTAAGTAATTTAATAGTGATAAGTTAAATATTGTATTAAGAAAATAAAATCAATTTTGTTTAAGGAGCCAGTGTCTTGGTGAATTTCTGTTGCTGCTAGTTTTAGAGTCCTGAGGGCTCGTAACAGTGTTGTATTCAGTTCTGGTCACCTCATTGTAGGAAGGATGTGGAAGCGATGGAGAGGGTGCAGAGGAGATTTACCAGGATGTTGCCTGGATTGGAAAACAAGTCTTATCAGGCAAGGTTAGCCGAACTGGGACTTTTCTCTTTGGAACGTAGATGGATGAGAGGAGACTTGATAGAGGTCTACAAGATTATGAGAGGCATAGATAAGGTGGAAGCCAGAGCCTTTTTCGCTCAAACACCAGAGGATATACAATGCCCTTCATAATGTTTGGGACAAAGACAGTTTTTTTTCTCCTTTATTTGCCCTGTGCTCTGGCGTGTTAAATTTATAATCAAACGATTCACATATAATTAAAGTGCACATTCCAGATTTTATTCAAGGTTATTTGTATACATTTTGATTTGACAATGTAGAAATTACAGTTATTTTTATACATAGTCCCCTCATTTTAGGGCACTGTAATGTTAGGGACTTTTGGCTTCACAGGTGTTTGTGAGTACTCAGGTATGTTTCATTGCTTCTTGGTGAAGGCATGAGAGCTCGGATTGCTTCAAAGCTTTTGATTGACTTTCTCTAATTACCATTTTTCAACATGAGGACCAGAGTTGTGCCAATGGTAGGCAAATAATCCATTATGAGACTGAAAAACAAGAATAAAACTATAACAGGATTACCAAAATCAATAGTTTGGAACATCATTAAAAAGAAAGAGCGCGCTGGTGAGCTCAGTAATTGCAAAGGGACTGGTATTCCAAGGAAGACCTGCACTGCTAGTGACAGAAGAATTTTCATTATAATGAAGAAAAATCCTCATTGACTGTCTAACAGATCAGAAATACTCTTCAGGAGGCAGGTTTGAAAAACAAGAATAAAAACGTAAAAGATATTACCCAAACCTTAGGATTACCAAAATTAACAGTTTGAAACAACATTAAGAAAAAAGAGTGTACTGGAGAGCTCAGTAATTCCAAAGGGACTGGTATTCCAAGGAAGACCTGCACTGCTGATGGCAGAAGAATTCTCAATATAATGAAGAAAAATCCCCAAATGCCTGTCCAACAGATCTTCAGAGGGGAGGTGTAGATATGTTAATGAATACTATCTGCAGAAGACTTCATGAACAGAAATACAGAGGCTACACTGCAAGATGTAAACCACCAGTTAGCCCCAGAAAAAGGATGGCCAGATTACAGTTTGCCAAGATGTATTTAAAAGAGCCTGCAAAATTCTGAAAATGGGTCTTGTGGACAGATGAGACTAAGATTAATGTATCAAAGTGATGGCTAGCGCAAAGTGTGGAGGCATAAAGGTCCAAAGCATACCACCTCATTGTGAAACATGGTGGTGGGGTTGTTATGGTCTGGGCATGTACGGCTGCCACAGGTACTGGCGCACTTATCTTCATTGATGAGGTAACTGATGATGGCAGGAGAATGAATTCTGACGTAGAAGCATCGTATCTGCTCAAGTTTGAGCAACTTCCTCCAAACTCATTGGATGGCGCTTCATCCTACAGCAAGACAATGATCCCAAACATACTGCTAAAACAACACCTCTGCTGCCGAGATAAAAGCCGAAACTGAAATGACCCCCCCCCCCCCCGCACATCCCCCCCCCCCCCCCACCATTCCATGTTGGTGCTTTTTACACAGCAGGCATAGTGTAAAGAAAGCCACAAATATCCCGGAATGAAACGGCTGTGTAAAAGTCTCTAGTGATGGGTTCACAGCAGTCTACTGAGATGTGTTTCCTTGACCCTCACATTGAGAAGAGAAACAGCTTGAAAGGCAGTCTCCTGTGTGTGTGTGTGTGTGTGTGTGTGTGTGTGTGTGTGTGTGTGTGTGTGTGTGTGTGTGTGTGTGTGTGTGTGTGTGTGTGTGGGGTAGGGGGGAACAGTGTTTGAGAGAGCTCACAAGATAGATTAGTCAGGGGGGCCACCTCCAGTGGGAGAGGACCAGAGGAGAGGCTTGTCCAGGTTGGAGTGAGCAGAGCATGGGAAGCTCCACTTCTATGGGGCCTCCCCCCTGCAATGCTCTCTCCAGAGAGCATACATGTCTCCATAAGTCAATAGCAGGGTGACATCACCAAACCGCCTCAGACCTGAAAACTTAAGTGGGAGCTCTCTGCTCCGTACACTCCAAGCCCTGCAGGATGGCTTCCCAGATCATTTTCTTGGTTGTCAGTCCCATGAGGAGCAAGAGACTGCATGTGGTGGAGACCAAATAACCCACCAAGGCATCAGTCACCTTTGTGTTCCCTGGGAAGTGGTGTTTGCAGGCACCCCTGTAGGTACCAACAATTAGTGCCCACTCCCTAACAACCTATGTCCCCTCACCAATGGTGTGCCATTGAGGCCAACCATGCAGGCCCCATTCTAGGAGGGCAGGGAACCTGGACTGGACAACAGTCACCACCCATTCCCAAAGGTGGTGCCATTATCGACCCCTTCTGGCAGTGCCCACAAGGCACTGTTGTTTAGACAGACTGTTGTTTAGACAGACTGTCCATGGGCTCACTTCCCAATGAGAGAGGCAGATATTGGTTTCCCACCCAACCCTCTGTTCCCATCCCACAGCCTTGGGTAAGTGTTTGCCCAGTCACTGGTAGTGTTGATCCCCTAAACCAATTAGCTCCTTGATGGAGTAGCCCTGTGTCTCCATTAGCTCACAGTGACCACATATGAGCTCACCTGATGTCCCCCCCCCCCCCACCTCATGGCATGCCTGGGGACATGTGGTCACTGATTGGGCTTGAAAAGGCCCAGGTATGCAGGGAGGAAGAAGTGTGTCATGGTACTCAGTTTTCGTATGGTTATCACCATCACCATTCATCCACATATATCCATCCCCCAACCACGTGTGGATCCCCCACACCCCCCCCCCCCCCCCACCAACTGCTGGACAATGGCTCGGACTTTCCCTGGGTCAAGCTGCCAGCCAAACCTGAGCTGCAGCTGCTTTATTTCAATCAGCTTTGAAGCTGCATCCATAACTTTAATTTCTAGGTTGGCTACTTGCACAATGAATGGGAGGAATCTGTTGAATGTTGTAGAGCAGAGGGCTACAGGTATATATAGTATTGGAAAGTCATGTCACAGGTGGATAGGGTGGTTGAAAAGATTTTCAGCGCATTGGCCTTCATCAGCTGCAGACCTTGACGAAGGGCTTAAGGCAGAAACTTTGCTATATAAACAATGCTGTTTGACCTATTGAGTTTCTCCAGCATTATGTTTTTACTCCAAACACAGTGTCTGTAGACCTTCATGTTTTACATCAGAGTATTGTGTATAGAAGTTGCCCAGGGGCTCACTTCCCAATGAGAGAGGCGGACATTGGTTTCCCCACCCCACCCCCCCACCTCTGTTCCCGTCCCACAGCCTTGGGTAGGTATTTGCCCAGTCACTGGTAGTATTGATCCCCTAGACCAAGTTGTGTTGTACAAGACTTTGGAGTATTGTGTTCAGTTTTGGTCACCTTGCTGCATTGAAAACATTGTCAGGGTGGAGAGGGTGCACAGATTAATGAGGATGTTGACAGGACTTGGGGTCCTGAGCTATAGGGAGAGGTTGAGTAGATTGGGGATTTATTCCTTGGTACACAGGAGGGTGGCAGATCTAATTTAATTTGGACATACAGAATGATAACAGGCCATTTTGGCCCAACCAATTAACCTACACCCCCGAATGGTGGGAGGAAACCAGAGCTTCTGAGGAAAATCCATGCAGACACAGGGAGAACATACAAACTCCTTATAGACAGCCCTGGATTCGAACCCCGGTCCAGTCTCGAATGCTGGTGATGTAATGGTGTTGTGCTAACCACTATTGCCAACTGTGTTGCCCCTCATGGAGGTATACAAAATAATGAAAGGAATAGATCAGGAACGCAGAGTCTTTAGCCCAGAATAAAGGAATTGATAACTGGGGATATAGGTTTAAGGTGAGGGGGGAGAGATTTAATAGGAATCTGTGGGTAACATTTGTTTTTGCACAGAGTGTATGGAACAGCCTGCTGGAGGAGGCGCTTGAGGTGGTTGCAATAAAAAATGGCTGGATACATGAATAGGATGGGTTTAGAGGGATATGGGCCAAAAGCAGGCAGGTGGGATATTTTGATTAGCATAGGCAAGTTGGACCGAATGACCTGTTTTCATGCTGTAGAGACTGTGAGCCTAGTCAAAAAAAAAAATTCTCTCAGGTACACTCCTTCTAGACTTCCTCCAGTGCTTGGCACTGGAAATCAATAACTCCTTGCAATAGATTGTTTAATTTGTTACCATGGGCAGCCTGGTAGTGCAATGCTGTTACAGTGCCAGTGATCCAGGTTCAAATCCGGAGCTGTCTGTAAGGAGTTTGTACATTCTTTCCATGTCTGCGTGGGTTTCCTCCGGGGGCTCCACTTTCCTCCCACCCTTCAAAACATACAGGGGTTATTGAGTGTAATTAGTCACCACGGGCTTGTGAGCCGGAAGGGCCTGTTACTGTACTGTATGTCTAAATAAAATTCATTTGGTTATTGGCTATCATCCATATGGTTCCGGTATCACCAATAATGCTGACATTTTAACAGAAGCTAGAAGTTCATCCTAAACTTCTGCGATTATGGTTCTAATGGTGGTTACTTGTCCACCCTTAATTCTGTTCCATTTATAGAACTCCTTGTGCAATGCTGTGTTTGCTTTATCACTGTCCTTTGAATTGAGTTGTGCAGTGTGGGGCTGTTTCAGCTAATGCAGTGCTTCACGCATATTAATCTAGAACAAAAGTACATTGCCAGTATCCAAGGGCATTTCTAGGAAGGTGGTGGTGAAAGGTCAGTGTTAGTGATTTCAGCAGATGAGCTGTGAAGTACTTAGGAACATTAGGAAGGCTTTCTGTATCAATGCAGTGTTTACCAGGCTTGGAAAAGGGCAAACTGCTGGTTGAGCACATTTGTATTTTTCAAAGCACTTTTGAGTTGCTGTCAAGTGATCCTATTTAAAACCCAAATGTACAACACTAGTTCTTACTCAGATTGGTACAATGGTGGAGAGAAATAATGTTGTCTTTACACAAGGAACTGCAAGGTTGTTCAAAGATCCCAATGAAAGCTAAATGGGAACAATTTATTCACATTTAAAAAGATACCTGGTACTGACTGTGAAGAATGGGCATTTAGTTCCAGTACGGAAGAAGGCACCGTGGTTAGCATAACATTGTTACAGTGCCAGTGACTAGGGTTTGAATCCAGTGCCAGCTTTAAGGAGTTCTTCCTGTGTCTGAGTGGGTTTCCTCCCAGTGCTCCAGTTCTCTCCCACTGTTCAAAACATACGGGAGTTGTAGGTTAATGAGGTGTAACTGATAGCACAGGCTTGTGGGCTGGAAGGGTCTGTTAGTGGGCTGTATGTCTAAATTTCAATATTTATTGTTGAGACATCCTAAAAAATAAATAGTTTAGGAAAAGTTGACCTTCTTCTTAACTTTATAAAGTTACAATGTGTGTCTTTACACTGTTGCAATGTAAGAAAATCTGGCAGCCAATTTTCAAACAGGAAGGTTCCACAAACAGTAAAGAACTGAATGACCAGGAATAATCACATGGCACTGTACAGAGCTTGCCAAGTATGCATCAAATATAAAGCACGCATTTTTGATAAATGGACTTTAATCCCATTTTATTCTAACCATATTCTTCAGATTTCATTTTGGGATGAACATCATAGGAACATAGGAAGTAGGAACAGGAGTAGGCCAAAAATGGCCCATCGAGCCTGCTCCGCTATTCAATACGATCATGGCAATACGACATAGGAACATAGGAAGTAGGAACAGGAGTAGGCCAAAAATAGCTCATCGAGCCTGCTCCGCTATTCAATACGATCATGGCTGATCTAGTTTATGACCTAACTCCACCTACCTGCCTTCTCCCCATATCCCCTAATTCCTCTATCATGTAAAAATTCCTCTATCAGCTAGGGCATTGTAAGAATATGGAAAATATGTGTTGGAGTAGAAGAGAAAAAAGTGCAAAGTGATCACTTTTTAATTAAATTCAACATAATTGTTACTCAATTGAGTTTGAAATATATCAACAGACTCTTAATCACAATCTTGGTGAAAGTCTTTTTTCATACCATCGATTCCACTCGACAATAAAGATTTTGCTTCCTTAACACTTTTAGGTGGATTTTGTGGATTTTGGGCCGCTGATCCCGATAATCTTCAGATTTTCCTATCATGTACTATTTTTTAAATATAACCTTTTTTGTGATTCCTGACATATTTGAAGCCTACTATGCTGTATATTGCCCATGAAGCAAACTGTTCTGGACAGTCCAAGCATGCACTCAGAGCAGGTGCTTTGTAAATGTTGTCTTAGGCCTGGGCATGCTTAGTCAGGATAGATGCAGACAGGCTATAAAAGCAGCTCACATATACAGATGCTGTGCATTTCATTGATTAGAGAGTGAAAGCATGTTGATGCACATGTTCTTCAGGCAATACCATAGTGAGTGTACTTAACAATAGCATTTATTGTCTTCAGGAAGATTCAATACAGCAGATATTTCTTGTTAATGTCACAACAGCTGCAATATATTCTGTTACATTTGTGGTGAGTATACGCTTAAGGCTCAAAGACATCTCTGAGCTCTATTCTGGTTGTACAATTGGTGACTACAACAAATCCCGAGCTTCTCACATTTGTTATGCAACATGAGCATTCAACCTGAGTGTTTGGCTCAAAGGTACTCAGAAGGAAACTTCATACAAGTTAAATGTAATGTTTCTCCAACTTCTTGCACGAAACAGCAAATCTGAAATTATCGTTATATTCAGCTTGAAGTTGTCTATCATAAACCCCAATTTTTTTTCAGGAAGCAAATCTTTTGGGGGAATAAATTTGGTCCAGTGTTCTTGATGATGGATTCCAACTTGAAATATCGACCCTTATTTTTTTTTCCCCTAGTGATGTTGCTTGACCCATTGAGTTCCTCCAGCAGGTTTGATATTGTTCCAGATTTCAGCACCTGCAATCTCTCCAAATGTCTCTGTTCTTAATGAGTGCGAGACCTTGTTGTTAATCATTTTATTTAACTCTTTGCTTCTTCTGTAAAAGCAACACTGACCTTGATTCAGTTGCAATCTTCACTTTTTATCATCTGCAGCTTCAAAATACACATTGGAGCCATCAAGAAAAAGATTCAGAATAATTACTTTTTGATGTATCCTGTAATTGCATCTTAATTTAATAAGAATTACATTAAGTAACTCTTAATCAAAATCTTAGTGAAAGTCTTTTTAATATCAAAATAAATACATAATGGGAAATAGATGCAAAAATTGCTGGAACGTCACAAAATTAGGTTGCGTCTGTGGGGCTGGAAAGAGTATTTGAGTCAATAACCTTTTCATTGGAGATGTCTGTTTTGATTTCTATCATCCCACAAATAGAACATAAGAGCATAAACATAAACCAGTATAGTACAGGCCCTTTGGCCCATAATGTGCTCCTGACTTGTACACCAACAAGGATAAAACCACCTGCTTGATTGGCACCCATCCGCTCTCTCAAACATTTACCTCTCCAACATGGGTGCAGAATGGCAATGGCATCAATCTATACTAGTTGCATAAATAATTGTAGTTACTGGCCAAGACTACTCCTGTGAGAATTCTGCAAACACATGACTTTTACCGACAAGGACACTATCACCTATGGGTTACCCCAATTCTGATTTGTAACTACATTGTTGGCCCTTCATGAATGGGGTGGCACAGTTACCACCATGCTGTTACAATGCCAGCAACTGGGACCAGAATTCTTATCCGGTGTTGTCTGTAAGGAGTTTGTATGTTCTCCCCATATCTGCGTACATATCCTCAGCTTTCCTCCTACCGTTCAAAATATACAGGGTCGTAGATTAATTGGGTGTAATCGGGCAGCATGGGCTCATGGATTGAAAGGCCTGTAACTGTGCTGTATATCTTTATCTATATGTGTGTCTAAATTAGATCAAAATCGTGGAGTTTCCTCTCTAATAATCCTGACAGAAATTCAGAACAAATTCAAGAAGGTCGCTCACTACAAAGATAGATAGGAATCACAAAAACTGCTGGACTTGCAGTAGTGGTCAGATCCTGATAAATTAACACTGTTACGAACTAACAACACTTTTAAATTTTGTTTGGGACTAAAGGGACTTTGTTAGAACTAACACAGGAACAGCAATGGAAAATTCACCAGATGATGGTAAATTCAAAATAGTAGGTTTCTTAATTAAGTTATTAATAACAACATTTCTTACTGATCTCTGAACTTACTTAACTCTAAAGTTAACCACACTATGTGCAAATGTAAATGTATGTTTGTGTGTATTTAATTAAAGTCCCACTCTTAAAAAGTCAATCTTTAAATGTTCCGCATCATTTTAGTCTTGTTTAAGGGTTTTAAATTCTCAGTTCAGAAATAATTATAAGTGCTTTTAAACATTATATCTTCAGGATGGTTTATGATATTAGAACATTACTGCACAGTACAGGCCCTTTAGCCCTCAATGTTGTGCCGACCTATATATGCCTACCAAAAGAATCTAAACCCTCCCTTTCTCATAACCCTCTATTTTAATTTTGTCCATGTGGTTGTCTAAGAACCTCTTAAGTGACCCTAATGCATTCCAGTGCATTTCAGGCACCCACAACTCTCTGTGTGAAAAACATATCCTTGATACTTCCCCTAAACTTTTTTCCTTTCATTTTAGACAGATATGCCCTGGTATTTGCTACTCCCACCCTAGGAAAAAAGCATAGCTGTCTACCTTATCTATGCCTCTCAGAATCTTGTAGACCTCAATTAAGTCACCTCTCCAATCTTCTTTGCTGCAGAGAAAAGTCCTAGCTCTGCTAACCTTACCTCGTAAAACTTGCAGTATTTTCCAATCCAAGCTACATCCTGGTAAATCTCATCTACACCCTCTCCATAGCTTCTACATCCTTCTTATAATGAGGTGACCAGAACTGAACACAATACTTTAGTGTGGTCTCTCCAGAGATTTGTAGAGTTGCAATATA
The DNA here is from genome assembly GCF_036971445.1 of Narcine bancroftii. Lineage (NCBI taxonomy): Eukaryota > Metazoa > Chordata > Chondrichthyes > Torpediniformes > Narcinidae > Narcine > Narcine bancroftii. Next base: position 187,581,015 of record NC_091475.1, on the reverse strand, counting down.
GCCTCTTGACTCTTGAACTCAATCCCCTGACTAATGAAGGCCAGCATCCCATTGGCCAGTGGTTCTCAACCTTTTTATTTCCACTCACATACCACTTTAAGTAATTCCCTATGGCATTGGTGCTCTGTGATTAGTAAGGGATTGCTTAAAGTGGTATGTGAGTGGGAAGGGAAGGCCGAGAATCACTGCTCTGGACTCAATTGTTTCTGAAATATTATACTTGAGAAAAATTGTCATTGGCCCATATTCTTTGGAGTTATGAAACCATGCAGATGATGAGTCAATTAGGTACAATTAAAACAGAGGTTTTCAAACTTTTTCTGTCCACCCACATACCACCTTAAGCAATCCCTGACTAATCACAGAACATCTATAGCATAGGGAATACTTAAAGTGGTATGTGAGTGGAAAGAAAAAGGTTGAGAACCACTGCCATAGGCCTTCTTAACTCTCCTATCAATCTGCATGGCAATATTGAGAAATGTATGGATTTGGACCCCAAGGTCCTTCTGCTCCTCCTCCAACATTAACCTTGTGTTCCGCCTTCTATTTTGATTTTTTTAATTGATTTGTGGGAAGTTGGTAGCATTTAATAGCTTACTCCCAGTCAAAGTTATGGGTGAGTGAAAACTGCATCCTGGGTCATGTGGCTGTTGTGGACATTGTCAGGGACGCAGGCACTGAAGCAGGCTGATCTCCTGGACTTTGAGATGGAGTAGTGGTTGGAGCCACTATGGCACCTTGGTAAATTTGAGGACTTGGTGGATTGCATGTTCAGAGATGTTTAGTCACATCTTTGAATAACTGTGTACAGGCAGAGAATGGGTGACTGCCAAGCAGATCAGGAGGAGCAGGAAGGTAATGTAGGGATCTCTAGAGTCTTCTCCCTCACAAACAAATTTTCCCTTCTGGAGACTGGTGAAGGTGTTAGTTCTTCTGGGACAGCCACCAGAACCCGGAACATGGCATTACGAGTGGCTCAGCTGCAGAGGGTGGAGAGTGAGATGAATGTGAGAGAAGTAGCAGTTACTAGTTTGGGGAATAGGCTGGTGTTTCTGTGATTGCCGACCTTAACTGCCCTTGGTGGGGTGGGTCTGCTGCCTCCTTGAAGCACTGAAGTCCTTCTGGTGAAGGTAAACCCTCAGCAGGGAGTTCCAGGGTTTTGTGAGGAGCACTTTGCAAGGTCAGTGGGCTGGGAACAACTTTGTCCATCCAGTTCTATTCCTTCACTGTTTGCACATGTGACTGGAATGACTTGCTGGGTCATTCAACAATCCAGAGTCAAGTAAAAGCCAGTCTAGGTGTGGATGGCAGCTTTTGCAGAAATGAACCAAGTTGTCCTCCTTCAATAATGTGGCCTCCCTTCTTCTGCTATCAACACAGACCTTACCTGTATCTCCTCCATTTCCTGTGCATCTGACCTCGGCTCACTTTCCCCACCCACCCCCTCCACCACCCCCTTATGAACTAACAAGGAGAGGGTTCTGTCATTTCAGAATCAGAATTTATTGTCATGAACACGTCATGGAATTAATTGTTTTTTTGGAAAAAACACAGTTTAAATATTGCTATAAAATTACATTTAAAATATAAATAAATTAATTCAAAAATAAAGAGCAAGTGAGGTGGTATCTGAGGTCATTGCTATTCAGTAATCTGATGGTAAAGGGAAAGAAGCTGTCCTTGTGCCGCTGAGAGTTGTATTCAGGCTTCTGTACCTTTTTCCTGATGGTAGCAGGTAGAGGCGAGGTTGTCACTAATGGGCTGGTACAGAGCCAGCAATGAAAGAGATGGTTGTTGACTTCAGCAGCGCCCAGAGGAACCATGCTCCACTGACCATGGAGGTTCGACCGTTGAGGTCGTCAAGAGTATCAAGTTCTTTGGAGTGCACTTGGCAGAGAATCTCACCTAGTTTTTGAACACCAGCTCCATAGCCAAGAAAGCCCAGCAGTGCCTCTACTTCCTACGAAGGCTGAGGAAAGTTCATCTCCCACCCTCCATCCTCACTACATTCTACAGAGGATGTAATGAGAAGATCCTGTGCAACTGCATCACCACCTGGTTTGGAAGCTGTACCTCCTTGGACCACAAGACCCTGCAGGGGATAGTGAAGTCAGCAAAAAAGATCATTGGGGGGGCTCTCTTCCTCCCATGAAGGACATCTACAACACTCAATGCAGGAGAAAGGCAATAAACATTGTGAAGGACTCCACACATCTCTCATGTAAATTGTTTTCCCCTCTGCCATCTGGAAGGAGGTACCATAGCACTCAGGTCATTACGTCCAGATTGGGCAACAGTTTTTCTCCCAAGCCATCAGGCTCCTGAATTCCCAGAATATATGGGAATAGTGTACTGTGGACTTTTTACTGTATATATATTATATATTTTAATATTTCTTTCTTTTTAAAATATTTTTATTGAGTTTACCATAAATGCAGAATTGATAATTGCATAATAATTTATTTGTATACAAGTAAGCACGCACAAAAAAGCAATGAAAGAGAAAAAGTAGATAAAACTACATCAATAATAGCTTATAATACCTCAAAAACATTTAATTGAAATGATCTATGCAACCCATTTGTTGGAATAACATACCAAATAAAGGAAAAAAAGAAAAAAACTATATTTTAATATATTAATGTGTTTAACTTCTATTCTAACTTATATTTATGTAAATATGCTCTGTGGTCCTGGAGAAATGCTACCTCGTCTTTATCGTGTGAGCATGGTATGAAAAATAAATAAAGGTGACTTGACTTGACTTGAAGAGGGCGTGGCCTGGATGGTGAGGATAGAGGCTGCTTTTTTAAGGCACAGCTTCTTGTGGTTGTAAATGTTCTCGATGGCAATGATGGCGCTGGCCGCATTCACAACTCTAAGTTTCTCTCGACCTATGCATTGACATCTCTATACTAGACAGTGATGCAACCAGTCAGAATGCTCTCCATAGTACACCTGTAGAAATTTGCTAGCATCTATGGTGTCATACCAAATCTACTAAAATTCCTCACAAAGTATAATTGCTGGCGAGCTTTCTTCATGATTGCCTTTATGTCACCTACATCGGGATCCCACCACCAGATACGTCTTCTCCTCTTCTCCCCTTCCCTCCCCTCTCTGCTTTTCATCAGGATTCCCCTTAGTACCTACTCTTGTGACCATAAGAAGTGCTACACTTGCACTTGCACCTTCTCCTTTATGGGGCTCCAAACATTCCTTCAAAGTGAAGTAGCAGTTAACCTGGGAATGTGTTGTAGTTATTTACTGAGTCAAGTACCTCCGGATGCAACCTCCTCCATATAGGGAAGACCGGAATCTGACTGGGAGGTCATTCTGTTGAGCTCTATCCACTGAAACAAGGACCTCCCAATGGCCAACCATGTCAATGCCACATCCCATTCCCAAACTGACATGTCTGTCCATGGCTTCATTCACAGTCAGATTGAGGGCATATGTAAATTCGAGCAATAGGACCCTGTAGTCCATGTTGGCAGTCTCCAACCAGATGGCATTGATATTGATTTCTCCATTTTCCAGTAGCCTACCACCCCCATTCTTTCCTTGTTCCCCCTGCTCCTTCTTCCCTCATCTCTTACCTCATTCCTCCTTTTCTCTTTCCCCAACCTGCTCATCCTCCTGAACCCACATCAGAGAGCATCTTTCTCAGCCCTCTATCCCTTCCTCCAATCATCTGCTAGCTCTTGTCTTTCCTTCTCCCTCCCACCTTTATTAACCTACCACCTTCCAGCCTGCATTCCTTCCCAATCACTACCTTTTCATTTGTGTGTCCCCTGCCTCCCCCACCTCCCCAATTCCTGCTATTCCTGATGAAGGGTTCAGCCCTGAAACATCAACTGTTTGTTGCCTTCATTATTGCCTGACCCACAGAGTTTCTCCAGTATTTTGTGTGTTTGCTTGGGTTTCATAGTTTTCATGCTAATCATTATTACATTGAGTTAAGTTCACCTCAAATTCCAGATTATTAGCTAAATTTTACTTTCACATCAGCTGTGCCAGATTTGAACTGCAGTTGCGGGAATCGTAAGTGAACAAGAGAAAGTGGGGAGACTCTGTGGGTCAGGCAGCATCCATGAAGTGTAATGAGGTCAAGGCTTTGCATCAGGACCTTTTATTGGGTCTTGAGATTTTATCAATTCTCAAGCAAGGATCCTGGCCTGAAATATTAGGCATTTTTAAACTGCCTTGTAAAATGGGGTTAACCAGGCAAATTGCCTGATTAGCGTCCCATTCACAAGGCTGTTTGAAAGGGTCTGACATGATTAGGCACGTCGTAAATCAACCGGGTCCCTGCCCTACCTCGAAGTAGTCAGGGAAACCATTAAAACTTCCTAGGTTGCGTCCTCCCGTGGATTGAAAGCGAAAATGGCTGACAGCGCTTGTGCAGTGGCTTCAAAGGGAATCCCCGGCAGAAGGGGAGAGAGGGGTCGCTGGTGGGGCAGAGCGGTCCCCAGGATCAGTAGGCTGGGGGGACGCCGCGATTGGCTGCCACATTGGCAGAGGGGTCGGCTGCCGCAGGGTGGGGGTAAATGCAATTGACAGTGGGACAGAGACTGACAGCTGCTGGGGAGGGACGGGGAAGACTAATTTGCATGATGCATCACTTACTGCGTCATCGCAGGGGCAGTATCCCCCTTAAATTGCTGGGTTGGCAATTTACTGGGGCTATCCCCCCCTCAGCTTAAAAGCTGGAGGCACCCTTGCTCCATTAATCGCACGTGGGTCACAGGAGGGCTACCCGGGTGCTGCAGCTTAAAAGAACCTATTGACCGACTACACTGGACAATGAAAGTTTTGCTTCCTGAACACTTCTGAATGTATTTTATGAATTTTGTGCTACGGATCACTTAAAATTTCCATATCACATACCATTCTTTAGATACAATCTATTTTTGTAAATTCTAGTCATATTTTAAGTTTGCTAGTATATTTCCAACAAAATATAAGTCAGCACAACATCATGCGTCAAAGGCCCTGCCCTGTGCTGTGATATTCTATTGTGCTATGCAAATGTTGTCTTCAGCCTGGGCATACTTAAATAGGATTGATGCAGGCAGGCTGTACAATCAGCTCAAATATACAGATTCTGTTCATTTCATTGATATAGATTGAAAGCATGTTGATGCATATGTTCTTCAGGCACTACATAGTGAGCGTACTTAACAATAGCATTTATTCAATACAGCAGAAATGTCTCGTCAAAGTCACAACAGCTGCAATACATTCTGTTACATTTGTGGCAAATGTATAAACTACATCCAGCTGATTGACAACGTGCTCCGAGCAGACAAAACCATGAAATGCAACATGTCATTGAAAATTAATTTTCTGCTTTCACCCTTGGACGTCTTCCCTGCTGATCTTGGCACAATTATTGACAAATGTTATGAAAGGTTTCACCAGGACAATGCAACCATGGAAAAGCAGGATCAGGGCAGCTGGAATCCATCACACTGGCCGACTATTGTTGGACACTGACACGAGAGGCATCAGATGCTGAGTACAAACGAAAATCAGCGGCAAAACATTTTTATGTCAATTGAACTAACGCAATGTAATTATTATACAATTAAACATTCTAAATTCAATAAAAGTTTATTTCATGTTTCTCCAACTTCCTACATAATACAGCAGATCTGAAATTATTTTTGTGTTTAGCTTGAAGTTTTTTATCATAATCCCCCATTTTTTTCATGAAACAAACCTTGAGAGAAAAATTGTTATCCAGTGCTATTTGATGCACACTCTCTTTATTCACTCTCGAGGTTACTTGTCTGGCAATTTTACTACTGTGCCACCATTGCATAGTTTGTACAGGATGGTTTCTTGGAACAATATGTTGAGGAACCAACAGGGAGCTGGCTATTTTAGACCATGTATCATGCACAGGCTTAGTTAATGATCTCATAGTCAAGGATCCCCCAGGAAAGAGAGATCATAGCACGATAGAATCTTAAATTTAGTTGGAGAGTAAGAAACTGGTCTAAATCTGGTGTCATAATTTAAATATATGATGCTAAGAAGGATTGGCACAGCGTGTGTTTCCCCATATTCGAGTATCTAGAAATGAGGTATTGCCCATTTTAGATGAAGATAGGAAGGAATTTCCACTTTCAGAAGACTGCAGAGGTGCAGTCATTGAACACATTCAGATGGCGATTAAGAGTCAAGGGAATTAAGGGATACAGAGAGAGAGTTAAGGCCAAGATTGGATCAGACGCAGTCTTATTAAATAATGGGAGGTTCAAAGGGATGAGCAATCTTCAATGGAAACCACAGGATTAAGTACAGTGGGCACAGCCAAGCCCATTGTACATCTCTTCCAATGTTCCATGGATGAACTCCACTTCTCAAACAGCTGCTCTCTTGTTATCTCCATGACTCAACGTTTAGTTGTTCTACTTGATCAGGGCTTGCTTTGATCATGAACTCGCCTTTCTCTTCCAGCATTTTCCATCCTGCACCAAAATGCTAAGAGTGTTTTGCTCCTTAGAAGCTGTGGACTGAGCCTCCTTGGACATCCCCAATTTTCCCTGTCTGGTTTGGTTTTTACCTAAATGATGCATCTTCTGCAGTGACTTCCGCCCCCACCCCTGATGGCTCCATTCTTGATTTCCCCACTGCTTGTTCTTTCTGTCAGCAACATTGCCCAATAATAGGGCTTCCCTAAACTTTCTCCATCATTTTTATTTTGCTGCCTGTCAGGCATAAAGCTATAAATGAACCTGAATCACTTTCATTTCAATAATGGCATGTTACATCAGTTAACCTTGCCTACTGCTCATCCTCCAGGCATTTACCCAGTCCTTTTCTCTGCTCCTCTATTTGTTCAGGATCATTAGTTATCAGAGCCCTGTAGACTGGAACTCCTCTCCTAATATCTTGGAACATTCTCTCCACTTTCAAAGCCCAGTCAAAATCGAGTCATTTTCTTAATCCCTTTGCTTAACCCTCATCTTTAATGGTAAATCCATTATTCTACAATAATAGGCCTAACTCAAAACATGATTGTGGTTTGGACACAACAATAGAATATCACAGCACAGGGCTGACATATTTTTAAACCAACTCAACAATCTAAACCTACCCTACCTCACAGCCATAACCCTCTTTTTTTCTTGCATCCATGTGCCTGTCCAAGAGTCTTTTAAATATCCCTATTGTATCCGGCTCCACCATCACTCCTGGCAATGCATTCCAATGCCCTACTCAAAATACAAGATTCAATTTGTTACATGAATTTTCTTTTTGTCTGCTGCAAGGCAGACAGATTTGCCACCGGCAGGAATTGCCTAAGCGCCTCTTACCATCTGAGTTACAGTCAGAGAGGGAGGAGCAAGAGGAGCAAAGGAGAGAGTCCTCCAGAATCACCAAGTGTCTCTAGATTTGTCTTCAGCACTTCTGCAGCCCCTGCAGCCACACAGAGTCCAGCCCAAAACCTGAGCTTCAGATCCGAACCACCAACACGGTCAGGAACCCTTCAGCGCCTTTGGCACCTCCTTGCATCCCGCTTCCGATACCTGGTACCCCTGCAGCCAGTTCAAGCCAGTCTCCTGCAGTCCCTAGCCCGGAATGAGTTTCCTGACAGCAGTCTCCAGCAGCGTGCAGCTTCCCTTGAATTTTCTTCCCCTCATCTAAAAAAAATGTATTTGCTAGTGTTGCCCTGGTAAAAATATACTGGCATCCCTCCCTATAATCATAATATAGTATTCTTGCCTCTCATAATCTTGTAGACCTCTTTTATGTCACCTCTCATACTTCTTTGCTCCAAAGAGAAAAGCCCTCGCTCTGTTATCCTTGCCTCATAAGACATGCTCACCAATCCAGACAACATCCTGGTAAATCTTCTCTGTGGTGAAACATGAAAGTCTGCAGACACGGTGATCGCAGTCAAAACACAAAAATGCTGGAAGAACTTAGCCAATCTCGCAGCGTCCACAGGAGGTTTTGAAAAATGTTGGAGACCCAGTCCTGTAAGTTGCCAGGGCCAAGATGGGAAATCTCAATGGAGGGTCAGTCCTATAGTATTTTGAGGCTCGATCCTGTCAGTCACTGGAATATCTTAAGAAGTGCTAGCAGCTCAGTCCTTTAGTTCTCCTCTGCATGCTCTCCAAAATTTCCATATCCTTCTGACATGAGATAAACAAAACTGAACACCATATTCCAGTTGTGATCACATTAATATCAAAACATAGAGGGATGTGCATCATATGCAAGGAGCAGAGCTTTAGTTTAACTTGGATGCCACATTCAGCACAGATGTAGGCCTAAGGGCCTGTTCTAGGCTCTAATAAAGGCATGGAAGTTCATAGTTATTCATAATGTGAGATTATTTGATTTCTTACAAGAGGTAGGAAAGTTATGGCTTAAAATTTTGCACATTCATTGGATCTGCTTATAAATTGGCATGTGAAATATGAATTTGATGTTATGATAAAGTTCCCATTGGATATGTGGAGATTCTGTTTATTGTATTGAACAAATAAACACTTCTCCCTTCCCTTTCAGATTCTTCAGGGAAATACATCAGTTGTGTATGTGGAAAGGAGAGGCAAGCCAGTTTTCTACTTGAAGCCTTTTAAAATGGATGGGTGTTCCTGGCAAATGTTTTTGCAAAGGCTTGTAAAATCTGATGTGCTTTTACCGAGTCAAAGATATCTGATTAACAGTGACCACAAGAAATCTGCTTGACCTTGTGAAAAGGTGACATTTAGTTTAACGTAATGCAGATTATTTAGAGAATAGATATTATTATAGAAAGACTTTCCATATTAATCCAAAAATTGTAAATATATTTGAAATAACTGGGTGAACATCTTGGTTAAAATGATTAGCACCTTTGTTGGCAATGGTAACTGCCCTTATTTCTGTCCAATTTCTGTCAATTGTGGGTTCTGATATTTTAAATTTGTCACAGGCAAATTTTTTGAATTGTTCACGTAAATGTATAGAAAGTGAGTTTTTAAAAAAATGTTGAAATGGCAAAGAGGAATGCCTTATGATTCTCTTAAATACCTTCTCATAACACAAGAACATGAATTTTCATTTCATAAACAGAAGCTACAAATTCTATAAATCTGAAAAAGTATAAAAAGCATACAGCAGGCCCCGCACCATCTGAACGCTAGGTGAGATCCTTTATTAGAAAAGGGATTTTGGTGAATGATCTCCCTCTAGTATTAAATTACCAATTACCTTTATTCTTTGAGTGACTAACACAGCTGAATTTTTCCACCATTTTCTGTCAAGATTAGAAAATGTCAAAATCTCACACTAAATATGAGAACACTGGTGCAACTATCAGCCTTTTTGTTTAACTTCCTGACAGTTAGAGATTCCTAAAAATCCCTTAAAAGTGTAACTTGAAACAATCCTACAGAATGTTCTAAAAGGCTTTCCTGTATATCAAGAACCTATTTGCTCTAATTTATTCTTTAAATGTCAGTTTTATGCAGACTCATTTGAAATGCCAAATGTACCATCGGTGACCTTTTGGACAAAGGCAGTCTTGCTGATTTTAGGGGTTTTTTTTTGCACATAAAGTAGGTTTTTCATCAACCCACAGGCCTTTAACTGATGGTTTGTGGTACTACAGAATACAGCTGACATTTAAAGTAAGAATTTTCAGGTACTAAGATGTCTTCATTCTGAAAGCAAAGTTTATAGAATCTCGTTTTACACCACTAGTTGATAGAAACTGATACTGATTACAAGCGCAACCAGAAACCTTTTTCACCCCCAGCCTCATTCCTCCTCCCTCCTCCAACATATCCCTCCCACTCTCTGAGCAGTCGTGCACAGCCTACATGCATTTCTTACTTTTCAAACTAATCGGGTTAAAAATTATACCTTTTAAGACGTTGACTTGTTTTCTGCAAATCATCTTGATAATATCATTCAACCATCTCTAATCCAAAAGGGCATGATCATCTTGAAATCTTGAAATTATTAGACCTACATTCCAGTGAACTAATGATGTGAAGGTAAGAGTTCAAATCCCACCATAGTAATTGGACAATTGAAATTGAGTTAATAAGGCAAATTTGATATTTTTTTTAAAAGGGATTTTCTTATCAGCAATGATGAGCTTGAAACTATTGGGTTGCCGTAAAAACCCACCTGGCTCCTTCAGGAAAGGAGGTCTAGCCTGCATTTCACCTACAACAATGAACTAGGCTGATCCAAAGGCATTTGGGGATGGGCAATAAATACTGGCCAGCAAGGGTCACTCTGAAGTAAAAAAATTCCAAAATCTAATGTTCACAAATTTCAAAACAGAAAAAAAAACAATGTTAATATACATATAAAAAGGTTAAAAACCTAGAGGGTTGTTGATGGTAATTAGGCCTTACTGATCTTGGAGTCAAAGAGTTTTACAGAATGGAAACAGAACCTTCTACCCAACTTGCTCATGCCGACCAAGTTGTTTACCCATACTATTCCCATTCACCTACATTCAGTCCATGCCCCTCTAAATCTTTCCCATCCATGCACCTATATGAATGCTTTTTAAGCATTACAAAGGTACCTACCTCTATCACTTCCTCTGGAATCTTGTTCCATTACACCCACCACCCTCTGTGTGAAAAAGGTGTCCCTCAGGTCTCCCTTTCCCATCCTTATTTTGAATGCCTCCTGTACTCTTTGATTTCTCACTTAGAAAAGCTCCAGTTCGCCTCAATGCTTTTGGCAGAGTTCAAATTCTTCCTACCTCACGTGAGAAAGAGCTTTCTGTTTTTCCTTCTGTATGGTTTATTATGAATAAGATTATGGCTTCTTTTTCTAAATTTTGTTCAACTGTAGAGGGAGGATTCAGCAACTGCAAATCTAGTAATAGCGCTGTCTGTAAGGAATTTGCGTTCTCCTCATGTCCGCTTGGGTTTCCTCCGGGTGCTCTGGTTTCGTTTGGCCTTTCAAAATGTACGGGGTTGGAACATTTGAGAGGCATGGGGACATGGGGAGGAAGGGCTGTCACTGTGCTGTATGTGGAAATTTAATTGTTTTCAAATCAAAATTAAGGAAGCTGGGAAGATGAAATAGTGTTCTTAGTAGCAATGGGCAGGAAGAGCTGACTCAAGGAAGCTGTGGACTGGTGGGTTATAGTGGTTACTAGTCTTTAGACTAGATCCAAAGGTGAAATAGAGAAATCAGGGAAGGGAAGGATAAAGTTGAAAGCAAGATACAGATGGTGTTGTGGTTAGCGCAATGCTATTCTTTGACTTGGCTTCGCGGACGAAGATTTATGGAGGGGTATGTCCACTTTTGCAGGCTCGTTGGTGACTGACAAGTCCGATGCGGGACAGGCAGGCACGGTTGCAGCGATTGCAGGGGAAAATTGGTGGGTTGGGGTTGGGTGTTGGGTTTTTCCTCCTTTGTCTTTTGTCAGTGAGGTGGGCTCTGCGATCTTCTTCAAAGGAGGTTGCTGCCTGCCGAACTGTGAGGCGCCAAGATGCACGGTTTGAGGCGATATCAGCCCACTGGCGGTGGTCAATGTGGCAGGCACCAAGAGATTTATTTAAGCAGTCCTTGTACCTCCAGTAATCCAGGTTCTTATCTGTTGCTGTCCATAAGGAGTTTTTTTTTTACCTTCTCCCTGTTGGGGTGTGTTTTTCCTTTGGGTGCTTTGGTTTTCTCCTGCCTTCCAAAGACGTATGGATGTATTTGGGTGAGATGGATTTGTGGGCTAGAAGGGCTTATCACTGTGCTGTATCTCTAAATTAAAAATCTTTTGAAAAAAAAAGGGAACTGTTCATGTTTCTGTCTCTGACCTCTCTTGAATAACTTCTTAATGCTTTAAGTATATTGAGGCACTATGGAGACTGTGAGTGAGGGGAATTGAGGGTGGATGCAGCAGGTATCACAAACAAGTAGAGAACAAGTGGCCCCATGCCCAAGGCTGGTTACTTAAAATAAGCCTAGATAACGAGTTCTTGTCCTCGGATCTCAAGCATTTTGAAGGAGGCATTCATGTTGATATTAAAAAAAATGCTTCATGGTTGACCAGCAAATTAAAGAGTCATACTGGAAGGGGAGGTTTGTTGGGAAGTGCAAAGCTAGGAGCCAGATATAAAAGATAGTTACTAATCAACCCAAAAGGAATGCAGGATAATTATATTGCTTACTATTGAAAAAGCAACAGAGGTGACAGGCAGCTTGAAGGGGGAGGTGGCATTTGAGTGAAATAAAAGGCAGTGTTGAGAGGGTGAGATGAAGTCAGGTGTGATGAGGGTCACATGGAACATAAGTACTGGCACAGGGCTGCAGTGGCCAATGGTCCATTTTCCTGTGGCATTTTGCCTCTCAGGACCTGGTGTAGAGTCCAACAATTTAATTTATTTCTCAGTTCAAGTCTCTAGGATGTAATGCTCTTTTTATCTGTGCCTCAACTGTTTTCGGCTGTCGTGCATTCTTTTTTTTCTCAAGAGAATAACAAGATTTCAGATCTATGAAAAGCTGTATTTACTTTACTTGAGGCTTGATACTTTATCACTACTTATCAGTCCATCAAAATTCCATGACTTATTTACCGATAATCTGATATAAAAAAAAGTCACAGCAGGATCCTTCAGAAATTATTGCCAGAGCCATTCACACACGGTATAATGGTTGTTAAAATCTGTCTTCCACTGACAACAGGATACTGAACTAATCAATTAATCCATGTAATGTCTGACCAGTTGATAAATCTCACTTATCTTGCTGATGCATTGCTCAATAACCTGTTCGAAATTTGCAGATCTGACAGGAGTCCTGAGTGAGGACAAATGTTTCTTTGTGAGCAGTTGGATTTATTTATATCCAATGTTGAATGCTAACCCTTCACATCCCTCCCTAACCTAAAGCCATTGACGTTCCAAAAGCTATTAATATATGCATTTCAAACTACCTGAAAAATAGTTTTTAATTGAAATTCTTGTTGTATTACAATTAAAACTGCTTCTTTGAATGTCGCAAAGGTGTTCTCCAGTGCTTTGCTGGGACACAATTAGACTAGGACTGATGCCAAACATTCTAAGGAGATATGAGGAGAGTATCCAAACATTTGGTCACAGAGCACCTTCAAACAACGAAAGAGAAGTAGGAAGTGGAAAAGACTGATGAAAGAGTAGCAGAGCTTGGGGCAATTATACCTGAAGGCAGTGCCAACAGTGGTGGGACAATGAAATACGGCGAAGATCAAGAATAGGAGGAGTGCAGGGATTTACAGTATCCGTAGAGTAGGAGGAGATTTCAGAGGTACGGAGAAGCGAGATCATGGAGTGGTTGAAACATAATGCTGAGAATTTTTAATATTGATTTGATGAAAATTAGGAATTAGTTTTGGCCTTAGTTGTGGATGAATAGGACTTGGAAATAGTTTTGTATGGTCTCACACTGAGGGTAAAACCATTGGCAGATTATCTACCACCTGGGATCTAGGCTAAACTTTAGTAAGGGTTCCCCCTGACCTTGCCCCATCACGGTCCTGGGCAGCCTTTGCTGCTTCTCATTCCCTGTCATGGAACAGGCTGCCTCTGCAAACCCTTGCTCCCGATCAAGGGCCAATGGTCCATTTTCCTGCGGCATTTTGCCTCTCAGGACCTGGTGCAGAGTCCAACAATTTAATTTATTTCTCAGTTCAAGTCTCTAGGATGTAATGCTCTTTTTATCTGTGCCCGCTCATTGCTGGCCTCTCATTTAGCAGTACTGGCTACCAGTCAGACACTGGTGGCCACGCGCCCTTCCCGTTGTTCACTCACAACCACAGGTGACAGGCTGGACACTGGTATTTCGGAGCCCCCCCCCCCCTGCACATGCGGAAAATCTTTGTGCCAGCTCCCAGAAACCATCATGTGCATCACCCCGGCAACGGCGCAGTGCCGTCTCTGGCCCACAGTCACCACTTCACCCGCACAGTAAGTGTGAAATGATAAACCGAGACCAGGCTGCCCTTTACTTCATATAGATGCTGCGTGACCTGGTCCAGCACATTTGTGTATTGCACTGCAATCCTAGCGTCACGGACATGGTAAACACAATCTCATGGGGAGTCACGGCTGCAGTATAAAGTCCCTAAAAGCATTACTTGTTTACTTCTAAATGTTAATAAGTTTGGAGCCTAATTTAGATAACCAAATATTTCAGATATGAAAATAATATATGCAAGAGTACTGAAATATCTCTGGCAGCTCGGACCCCTTTACCCTCCAGGCCCCTAGGCTTCAGCCTACTCAGCCTAATGGTTAATACGCCACTGTGTAGATCCATGGTGACCAAGCATCAACATGCTGGAATATTCAAGTCCAGAGGCAACAAAAGCATCTGTAAGCAGCAGGTGAGGTGAGACAAGGCTGAAGAACAAAGAGAGCATGCGGATGCTGGAATGACCCAAAGAATCATTCCGGGTAAAGCAACAATTCCCTCACACTTCTTCCAGTCAAGTATACTTCATTCCACGCTGACAACGTGGCCTCCGCTGCTAACGTGGGTCGGGTGATCACTTTGTGAAGCTTCTGCATTCAGTAAGTCTGCACAGGTGATCCCACAATTGCTGTAGCATGCCCCCTTCACTCTCAGTCATCGGTCTGACTGGAGACCTTTTCGTTGCAATAGTAAGGCCCATCACCTAGAAGAACAGCATCTTATCTTCTGTCTAGGTGCTTTGTAATCTGTTGGAATGAATTTTCCAACTTCAGGTAAACTGCTCTGTTCCCCAAGATTAAGGCCCTTTCTCACACAATTTATTTAAAATGTCTGGCTAATAGTCAGCACTCATGCTCCTGATCACCTGATCTGTCTCAATATATTCCTGTGTCTTAACCTCGCCCCCTTGCCCCAGCTCTGCTATGATAACTGACACCTCCCTACTCCTCTGTTGGCTATGAGGAAGGGTCCCTGACCTGAAACATGGACTGGTTTCTCTCTCTAAAGGTGCTGGGTGAGTGGTTGAGTTCTTCCTGCATTTCCCTTTTTGTTGAGATGAGACTGAAGTTGGGTAATGTCAGAGTGGGAGAAATAAACAAACACGAGGCTGGCACAAATCTGAAATTCAGCTGGAGTCAGCTGTGAACCTACATTTGGCTACAGTTTCTCTTCTTGAATTGGTGGCTACCCAATGGAATTTATGATGGAGAAGAAAGAAGATGGTTTTAATAGGAAGAAATCCCTGTTTGTTAAGGACTGGAGGTTAGACAGTCTGAAGTTAATTGGGAGAAGCTGGAAGTATTGATGAGGGCAAGGAGTATGTGGTTCTCCAGCTGATTCACAAACAGGTAAGAATGATTCAGGTAAATGTGGTGAGGGCCCCTCAGTAATGAAAGATGCGACTGTTAGCTTCAAAAGAAAAGCCGATGTTGTCCTATTAAAGTTAGCTGACGTGCAAGTTGTATAAACCATCTTATTGGGAGCATTTAGAAATTTCCAGAACTATTTATAACCAAAACTTGACAGGTTATAGACACTTTCTGCTGTGCCCATCAAAAGCAGTGCTAAAATCACACATGGTGCGTATGACTGAGCTATTAGCTTGTAATGACTGGTTAGTAATGGATGTGACAGCATTTACTTAAAGTGAAAATAATTTTTTGCAAAGTCAACAGATTGGATTCCATTTGGAAGGCACAAACGATTCATATGCTTAACATCTGTTAGCTCTGTGACTATTTTTGACTAAAATATTATTTCTATCTCTTTTGGAAGCAGAGTTATTAATTGGTAGCTTTTAAAAGTGTTGACATTTGGCTGATAGTGTTACATCAATGAGGCAGGTTGCAGCCTGTGCACAAGGCCTCCGTCAAGGCTACTCTGTATGTGACTGGCAAGAGGTGCGTGAGAAAAGCTCAGTTGAGTCAGCTTTTAGTATTCCCTTTCTCCCTTTGGGAAAGTACCTCACCTGTGTGCTTCATCACCTCGAAGAACCCCAGATGAAGTACGGAACTTGTCCTCTGGAAAATCCTGGGCATGCGATCCCTTGGTAATAGGCTCCCTTAGGCACAATATTACAGGCTGAATTTCTCCACAGTGCAGCACCACGATATTCTAAAATATAGAAAAAAAATCTTCAAGTTGGATTTTAATATGCCCGCATTAAAAAAGAGGATTAGTTTCAGTAAGTGTTTGCAATTATTTTTTCGCAATGTCAAAAATATATTTAAAATGTAGAGTCTTCATATAATGATATAATTTGCAATGTCGAGATTTATGAGAGGAAGTAGAATATGTGTTTCGGGCCTGAGACCTTCGTAAAGGGTGTGAGCAAAAAGCATGCAGGTGCCTGAATAAAGAGGTAGGAGGGGAGAGGAGAGAGAAGAGGCAGAGGGAGGAGCACAGGCTGTAGTGAACTGGGATTCACTTGAAGTGTGCTGCACTAATGACTGGTCCCACCTCCCAGCTCCTCCCCCGGGGGCCCGCATATAACCCTGGTTTCCCACCTAAACCCAGAACCCCTCTGAAGCCCGTTCATGAACCCTACTTGTGTTGTAAGCTAATACAAGCGTTAGTTCTCCCTCCAGTCAAGTGTGGGCTTTTATCTGCGCTACGCAGGCTAACAGGGAAGAGGTCATAGGTGGAGGGTTAGAAGAAAAAAAGAGCTGAGACATGATGAGGATAGAGGGGACATCTACTACATCTGGTGCTCCCGTGTGGTCTCCTCTAAGTCAGAGAGTCTGGATGCAGACTAGGAGACCAATTCAAAGGCACCTTCACCCTGTCTGCCACGATAACAGGGACCTCCTATTGGCCGACATTTTTAATTCCACATACCATTACTACACCAACATATCTATCCATGGCCTCATGTACTGCCAAACCGAGACTACCAGCAAGCTGGAGGAACAACACCTTGTGTTCTGTCTTGGTGCTCTCCAATCAGGTGGCATTAACATCAACTTCTCCAGCTTCCATTAAACCACTCCTCTCAGTCTCTCTCTTCCCCTATCCCTCTGTCTCCATTCCTCCTGTTCCCTACCCCTTCCCTTTCATCTCCATTCAGCGAGATACTCCTCCCCCATTACCGCAGCTTTTCATTATATCCACGTATGACGAGTTAGCCTCTACTTCTCTCGTGCCCCCTCTCCCACCTTTTGATTCAGGCATCTGCCTATTTTCTTTGCTCATACTGTACCTTTATGAAGGGCTCAAGCCCAAAACATCGGTTACCCTTTACTTCCTATGAAAGTTGCATGACCTGTTGAATTTTGCCAGCACGTTTATGTATTGTACTACAACCCCAGCATGTGCAGATTTTCCTGTATAACTCCATTGATGAGAGGAAAATCATATTTGACAACTAGATTAGTTTGAGGACACACCTGGTAGGATCGGTAAGGGGGAACCTGTAAATATGATGTATTTGGGTTTTTAGGTGCCTTTTGATAAGGTCCTACACCTAAGATAGATCAATGAGATTAAAACAGAATTAGAGGTAATACACTGAAATGGATAATTACTGATTATTATACCATCCTCTCAAACAGATTGGGAATAAAAGGATCTTTCTCAGGCTGACAAAGGATGGCTAGTTTAATACAGCAGACATCAAATGAAAAGGTTGTTTGTTATATTTCCAAGTTTGTCAATGAGACAAAATTAGGTGGGATTGTGAGTAGGGAGAAAGATGTAAAATGGTGTCAAGGGGATATAGGAAAATTAAGTGAATGGTCAAGAACAGATACAATATGTGAAACTGTTCAGTTTAAAAGAAAAAGCAGAGTATTTTTTAAATAGGTGAGAGATCAAATAATGTTGATGTTCAAAGAAACATGGATAACCTTAATTCTTTCTTTGGCTTGGCTTCGCGGACGAAGATTTATGGAGGAGGTAAAAAGTCCACGTCATCTGCAGGCTCGTTTGTGGCTGACAAGTCCGATGCGGGACAGGCAGACACGATTGCAGTGGTTGCAAGGGAAAATTGGTTGGTTGGGGTTGGGTGTTGGGTTTTTCCTCCTTTGCCTTTTGTCAGTGAGGTGGGCTCTGCGGTCTTCTTCAAAGGAGGTTGCTGCCCGCCAAACTGTGAGGCGCCAAGATGCACGGTTTGAGGCGATATCAGCCCACTGGCGGTGGTCAATGTGGCAGGCACCAAGAGATTTCTTTAGGCAGTCCTTGTACCTTTTCTTTGGTGCACCTCTGTCACGGTGGCCAGTGGAGAGCTCGCCATATAACACGATCTTGGGAAGGCGATGGTCCTCCATTCTGGAGACGTGACCCATCCAGCGCAGCTGGATCTTCAGCAGCGTGGACTCGATGCTGTCGACCTCTGCCATCTCGAGTACTTCGACGTTAGGGGTGTAAGCGCTCCAATGAATGTTGAGGATGGAGCGGAGACAACGCTGGTGGAAGCGTTCTAGGAGCCGTAGGTGGTGCCGGTAGAGGACCCATGATTCGGAGCCGAACAGGAGTGTGGGTATGACAACGGCTCTGTATACGCTTATCTTTGTGAGGTTTTTCAGTTGGTTGTTTTTCCAGACTCTTTTGTGTAGTCTTCCAAAGGCGCTATTTGCCTTGGCGAGTCTGTTGTCTATCTCATTACAAACGTTATATAAAGGACACTGTTTGACCCGCTGAGTTTCTCCAGCATTGTGTTTTCACTTTTAGATGAGGAGGCCAAAATTGTGCATCATACTTCAAATCAAATCTTTCCAAGAACAGATAGCTTTACTCCTGCATTTAAACGAAGGGCCACATCCCATTTGTCTTCCCAATTGCTTGCTTCACCTGTATATTCGCTTTAAAAATTATTGCCAGCTGCTGTCAATTAAGCCTTGCTCCCTTCTTGTCAAACCTACCCTCATCTCTACACTATTGCTATAGGGTGCCCAACATTTCGAATGCTGGCAATTCATGGTCTTCCTGCACCTGATTGATATCTAGTTGGTTACATTCCTCTTCTGGCCAGTGATTTTATCACCAACAATTATTGTTTACAAAATACCATTCACTCGTAATTTTCTTCTGATATTTCTCTGGGGATGCTTGCAACCACGTCCCGGAGATGACCCTTTGATTGCTGAGGAATCCAGACAGTCTCAGAGGGCTGGAAGCCCCAGCCCTGAGTAATGTGGTACTCTTCTCTGGAACAATACTGCACCTGGATTATGCATTATTCTTTTTTAACATGCACGGTTGCACTTTACTTCAACAGCCATTCATGGAAAAGTATTTTACCATGAAGTTTCTCTTGAGATTCAGAGTTTTATTGCATAGGAACAGGCTCTTCAGCCCAACATGTCCATGTTGACAAAACTTTCTACCCAAGCTAGTCCCATTTACCTGTGTTTGACCAACATCCCTCTAAACCAGTGGTTTTCAAACTCCCCCCCCAAACTTACATTCCACCTTAAGTAATCGCTATGCTATCGGTGCTCTGTGATTAGTAAGGGATCGCTTAAGGTGGTATGCAAGTCGGAAGGGAAGGTTGAAAATCACTCCTCTAGACCCAATTGTTTCTGAAATATTTTGCTTGAGAAAAAATGTCACTGGCCCATTTCCTTTGGAGTTCTGAAACCGTGCACATAATGAGTCAATTAGGTAATTTTCAAACTTTTTTCTCTCCACTCACATACCACCTTAAGCAATCCCTTACTAATTATAGAGCACCTATGCAAAGGGATTACTTAAAGTGGAATGTGTTTAGGGGAGAAGTTTGAAAACCACTCCTCTAAACCGTACCTATCCATCAACCTGTCTGTCTTTTAAGTCTTATGTCCCCTGTGCATGAAAACAGTGCCCCTCATGTTCTTTTTAAATTTTTCCCTCTCACCTTAAATCTATGTCCTCTAGATTTAGATTTCCCTACCCTGGATAACAGATCATGACTACTTAGCTTATCCAATAAAAGGACACCCTTTGCATAACTACAAACAATTGGAGATAGTTTTAACAGAAATATTTGTTGAAATTAAGCACTCCTTTTTTTTTCCTTTTAGATCTCTGAATGCTTCATTTACTCTTGGTCTTCTCCTAGATAATTTGGTGCTTCCTGTGATTAGCTTGGCCAATTTTCTTACAGAGATTTGCTTAGTGTGCAAGGGAAAATCATAGGGCTGAGCTGAAGTATCTTTTTCTTTGGCTTGGCTTCGCGGACGAAGATTTATGGAGGGGGTAAAAAGTCCACGTCAGCTGCAGGCTCGTTTGTGGCTGACAAGTCCGATGCGGGACAGGCAGACACGATTGCAGCGGTTGCAGGGGAAAATTGGTGGGTTGGGGTTGGGTGTTGGGTTTTTCCTCCTTTGCCTTTTGTCAGTGAGGTAGGCTCTGCGGTCTTCTTCAAAGGAGGTTGCTGCCCGCCAAACTGTGAGGCGCCAAGATGCACGGTTTGAGGCGAGATCAGCCCACTGGCGGTGGTCAATGTGGCAAGCACCAAGAGATTTCTTTAGGCAGTCCTTGTACCTTTTCTTTGGTGCACCTCTGTCACGGTGGCCAGTGGAGAGCTCGCCATAGAACACGATCTTGGGAAGGCGATGGTCCTCCATTCTGGAGACGTGAAGATTCAATGAGCTGAAGTATCAACTACAACAAATGGTTATCATTCCAGTATTTTGCATCCAAAGGTAACCAAAGAGCATCAGCAATTGTCACTGATCATTCACCTTGGTGAGCAGGATCAAACAAGCACAGGACAAAGGTAGAACAATCACTTCAAATTCCGTTCCTCTCTTTACAGATGCTGCCTGTCTGTGGAGTATTTCCAGCATTTCTATTTTATTTCTTACCTACATCTCTCTTGTTCTCTGATTAGCTCTGCAATGAGACTGCACAAATACCAACTATAGAATCATTCCCAAATGATTCTATCTTTGAAATTTCAGGGAACCAGTTGCATGTGGCACAAGGAACAGTCTGCTGGCAGAACTTCCTCCAAACACTCCAAAGACCATTGATTGGACCTGAGCTTCATGTAACTATTCTAAAAGAGCAGGAGATCCTGTCCTCTGAATTCATCAACAACTGAGTGCGTGGACCTTCCTTTTTGCAAAGCCTTGCGTAGTCAATTCCTCTGTTTGTAGAAAACAAGGTCTGCCAAAAATAGCAGAAATTAGTAATCAAATCCAGGCTCCAACTTTAATCGGGAGCCAGCCACAAAGCTGTAGGAATTCAAACTAGAAATATCTAAGTAATTTAGAATGAATTTTAAATTCCTCATCTTGGGATACTTCCAGTTTTTAAGTCCAGTATGGATGAGACTGGTTTATGCAGTAGGCCTTTTTAGATGCATAAATACACATTGCACTGAGGACTGTGTTTCAAAATCTTAAGAAGCAAAGACTACAAGCAGTAGGAGCAGAATTAGGCCATTCAGCCCATCAAGTCTGCTCTGCCATTTGAAACATGGCAGAAGTGTTTTCCCTCTCAACCCCATTCTCCTGCCTTCAACTCATAACATTTGACACCTTTACCAATCAAGAATCTATCAACGTCTGCATTAAATCTCCCAATGACAGCTTCTGTGGCAACAAATTCACAGATTCACTGCTCTTTCACTGAATAATTTTCTCCTCATCTTGTTCTAAAGGGACATCTTTTTTTGACTGTGGCTCTGCCATCTGGTCCTGGACTGGTTCATTGCCTATTGCTACACCTTTATTCCTTCTATCCATACGTTCCCTCTGCATTGGTGGTGGCTTCTGCAGACTTCCATGTTTCACGACCATACATTCCCTGGACTGTCTTCCATTTTGCTAGTTCTCCCAACTGGTACAAATCCCTCTGAAAGACACATTTCTTGCTGCTACAAAGCACCAAACATTTTATCATGATAAGAAGACTAAAAGCAGATTCAGCACCAATGCTTTACTTTCATTTCATTTGATGACAGGGTGTGATGGTGCAGATTCTATCACCAATGTGTATATGTACATATGAACAGATGGTAGTGTAGGATGACTGTGATTGGCTGAGAGTGTAGCCACACCTACTGGCAGGTCTTAAAGGATTGCTCCTAGCCAGACCAGGTCATTCTGGATTGGTCAACCTACTTGTGATACGCTCCAGTCTTTTAGTTAATAAAAGCCTTGGTTTGGATCAACAAGTCTTTGGTTCTTTCGACGGGCATTACACAGGGGTGTGGTGGTACACCACTGGCCTACAGCAGGGGGGAACCTCTGTACCTGTAGAAGAGCATGGGGACAAGACAACACCTGGCTGGCTGTTGACCTGAATGGACCAAGCCCCACCCAGTTGGGTGTCAATCACCCTCCAGGATATAAGCTTGAGCCGGCCCTTCAAAAACATTCTCAGAGTTTACAGAAGCACCTTCTCACATTTACGTCGAATAAGGCCTGCTGTACAGTCATTTGGTTTTGTGTGTTTGCTTTTGACCGACAGCGCACCACAAGGGGACAGAGAAGAAACTTCCTTTCCACATAGAGAAAAGTTTCCTCGAGCTGGCTCTGAGAGCATCAGTGATAGGGATCTCCCAGTGATGCTATAACTTGGAAGTCTGATATAGATTTGGAAGTTTGGAATTGTATACCACTTGAGAAATTACTTATAATTTAAGAGATAAATATATATTTTGGGAAATATCGAGCCCATATTTTGGGTATTTCAATGAATCTCCCACATTCTCTTTCCTAAAGGTCTCTGTGTATTAGAAGAAGATTTATAGTAAGGAGTGCTCCTGTTGAAGATTTCTTGTCTCATTCTTTTTGGCTTTGTAGAGGGTTGGGGGTGGGTACTTTCACTTTTCTTTTTTTCATATATCCCACATGTATTTGAAATTAATTTGTATTACTGTAAAATGTGTGAATTTTTTTGTGGTTTTGAATTTATTAAAAACATTATTAAAAAAGGGATCTCCCAGTGGACAACTATTTCAATTCTGCACCCCACTCTCATGCTCACATGGCCTCATGTTAAACCCACCCCTTCACTTCTTCCCCGTCACCTTTCCCCACCTCTGTCTCTCTCCCTTTTCTCTATCTCCTTTCTCACAGACTTAATCAAATCTCACCTCTCCCCTTATTGTATCAATTACCACTCTTTGTAGGTCTGGAGTCTCCCCCCAGAATATAGCACTGTCTGCATTCTGAGATTTCCTATTTTTTGCACATTCTGCTTATTCCTTGAAAAAGAGCTCAGGCCCAAAACATCAGCAATATATCTTTTCTCCTATGGATGCTGAAAGACCAGCTGAGTTCCTCCAGTGCGTCATGTACTATCCCATAAAGGCCACCCACAAATTGGAGGAGCAACACTTGATTTTGCGTCTGAGAGCTCTCCAGCCGGATGGCATTAACAATGACTTCTCCAGTTTCTGCTGGCCTACTCTGCATTCCCCCTCCCTTCCCTTTCCCTTTGTCTTTTTTCCTCTAGCTCCCCACCCCCTTCCCTCTCTATTCACAGAACCATCCCTCTTCCCTCTGCTTGCTGGTGTGCCCTCCCTCCCTTATCCACCTATCACCTCCTGCCTTTGGGACCATGCTCCTCCCCTACCATTTTATTTGGGTGCATGCCAACATTTTTCCATAACATGATTAAGGGCTCAAGACCGAAACATTTGTTATGTATCTTTACCTTTGCTCTATAAAGTTCACTGTTTGAACATTGTGTTTTTACTTCAACTATGATGTCTGCAGACTTTCATGTTTTACTTGAAGAAAGCATTATCTTTAACTGCACCTGCAGCCCTCCTCTCACTCTACTCTTTGGGTTCCCACTGCACACAGCAGCAATTTGTACTAATTTGGGAGGAATGATTTCTTTTTGAAGGAAATAAAATGAAATCAGATGTTAAGGTAGGCAATGAATGTAAGACATGGTACAATTAATGGGAAATGGTTGCCATTACAAGCCATGCTGGTATGGCAATGTTTGCTAACCATTTTAAAATGAAATTAAAAGTTTTGATCAATGAAAATCAGCGATTTGAAAGCTGGTTTGAGTCAATGATATATCATGCAGCAATTTAAAATTCTTAACCCCTAGATATTAGAAACAATAGATGACTTGTGATGAGAGATTGATGTGAATCATCAGATAAGCATATTTATGGTTCTGTCTGGGTGTTTCACAGTGAAAAGGGAGTTTTTTCTGTATCCCTGTTTAAGATTTTACTGCCAGCAAAAACCCAAAAAATTTCTAAAGTTTCAATGGGACTAGAGCAAGAGGAATAAAGAATTTGCCTGGAGATGTTTAAGATTGGAAGTTGTCAAGAGTGAGTTTGGATGAGGGCAATGTGTAAACTCTTAGAGTTGGTACGCATGGGGGAGGTGAAGTTGGGTCAGAGAAACAGAAATAAGTTCAACATGGAAGGATATCCATGAGGGATTTGGACAGACTTGAAATTAATTGAGTTTTCAAACTCAGCTGAATGTTCATCTTTACATTTTTGTTCATCTTAGAGCTTTGAAGCTTCAAAAAATCCTTTTTGTTCATTGTTTGTATCAGTGTTGACAACAGAACTGAAATTCCATAAAAATATTTCACTGTTTGAATCTTTTGGCTTCAGAAAATTGTCTGTGGTCTCATTAAGACCTACAAAACAAGATCATTCACACCATCCAAAAATTTTCTGGGCAAAATTCATCTTTATTTGTTTCTGAGAGCAGGAAATCTTTCAAATTTGTTGCATATTTCAAATATACTAAAATAAAAATAGCAACTTAGTTCATGGAACTAACATTTTTATTTGCCTTTTTGCAGCTAAAGTTAATTAATAATTGGATTTCACTTACCATATAAACATGTGTAATAATCGAATTTTGTGGTCCATTTTTTAGGGTAAAATTTAGGGGGCACTTTTACCGTGGTAAATGCCTGTGTTATTTGAGACATTGGGAGCTCGGATGGATGGGTGGGTGGAGCCTAGGTGAGAGTGTGCAGTTGGGGCATTGGTAGGGTGACCATTCCAAAGAAGGGCATGATCATTGGTTATATATTACTCTGTCTCTCTTTCTCTCTCATATGTATCACACAGTGTGTTTGCATTTGTTGTTTTAGCAATACAATTTAAATAGTATATATTGTAAAATATGCTACCTATGACCATGTCCTCCTTTGGAATGGCCACCCGAGATTGGGAACTCTGGTGGGCAGGTGGCCAGATCCAAAATAGGGGGGGGGGGTCAATTTTTCAGAAAATACCAGATTTTGGAGCCAAAAATAGGGGGGTTGACTATTACATGCGCATTTACAATACATTTGCTTGAACCATGAGTTAGCTGGATAAGATGAAGAATTTCTACAAAATGACAGTTTGTTGAATTATTGAAATGCACATGCTAGGGTGAGATTCTAATCAAGGCACACATGTGAATTTGAAGAATCGTGGTGACATTTTATTCTGCTTAACAATGCATAATAACCCAGACTGACTCTAATCCTTTGGATCAAGCATGAAAACTGGCAACTCATGGAGACATAAAAGATCTGTGAGTCTATCTGAAGTGGAGTTGAAAGTTTTCTTGGTTTCCTTGCCAATATTCTTCCTTCAACCATTACCGAAGAAAAAATATTTAACCAGCCTGCTTTCCTTGTGAAAAGTGGTGGTACATAGACTGTCTGCCCTCTTAATGAAAATGATTGTCCTTGAAGGTTTCTCATTGTGATAGTACAGATTCTATCACCAATGTGTATATGTACATATGTACAGATGGTAGTGTAGGATGACTGTGATCGGCTGAGAGTGTAGCCACACCTACTGGCAGGTCTTAAAGGATTGCTCCTAGCCAGACCAGGTCATTCTGGACTGGTCGACCTACTTGTGATATGCTCCAGTCTTTTAGTTAATAAAAGCCTTGGTTTGGATCAACAAGTCTTTGGTTCTTTCGACATGCTCTGCACTCGTGATAGGATTTGAAATGTTTATGAATGAAGAAATAACATTTTACATAATTTTATTTGAATATTTTATTGATTACAAGGCTAGACCCATTATTTACCATTCAAGCTTAGAATATTCTGATGTGAAATAATAAATTACTTCTCACAATTGAGATAAATGTAATTATCCATATTAATACAACTGTTATTCCATAAGACTGTTAAACATTTTTAAAGATTATATCTTAAAATATTTCAGAAGGTTTTTTTTTAATTATTCCCAAATATGAAAACTAACACCGTGTTTATTTTGGGAAGCTTAACTATTCTAATTAGTTTATTGCTTAAAAATAATAAGAAGAAAACGTCCAATATTTAATTATGTTCCAGCTTTGGAATATAATTACATAGCTTTAGTTTATATGCTTTAATTGTTGACATAAATAAAAACTGAAAGCCAGAACTTCTCAAGCAAGTGGTGATTTAAAACATTTCCACTGATAACACTTTGCACTGGTATGGAGTGCTTGAGAGAAGAAACTAGCTCTAGGCACAGAATTGAGTTGCCAAAGTCCATGAATTACCTTTACTCTTTGTTCATTTGTTACCAAGAATAATATGGCAGCCAATTTGTGCACAGACAGGCCCCACAAACAGACGGCACAGTTAGCTTAGCGACTAGCGCAAAGCTACCGCTGAGTGCGCTACCCAGGTTTATATCTGCTGCTGTCTATATGCTCTCCTCGTGTCTGTGTGGGTTTCCTTTAGGTGCTCCATTCCCCCCCCCACCTTTCAAAATGTTAATTGGGGTATTTGGGCTGCACAGACTCATGGGCCAGAAGGACCTGTTACTGTGCGATATGTCTAAATTTCAATAAAATTAGATAAAAAGTCAATTTATCAATTGACTTCCAAGGAAAAGGCTAATTTTACAAATATGGAAATGTTGTTAGATAATTATCGAACAATTTATAAAGTTATCGTATATCCTTGAACTAAACATCTGTGGAACATTAAAAATAAAAAAATACAATTTAATTTGTATCCTGATATTGTAGAATGTTAATGTTATTCACAGTATAATCTATAAGTGAAAATTATAGTATCTGTCAGGTTTAATATTGCAAGGTACATTTTTCTGTAAGATGCAAGGAACATGAAGAACAATTAGTTACAGGATTGGGCAGTGTTCAAGAACTCAGGTGAGGATCTGAATGATTACACCAGGGCTGTTACAGACATTATCAAAATCCTGAGGACGAGTGTATCCCCACCAAATTGTTCAAGATTTTCCCTAACCAGAAGGCCTCAATGAACAATTGAATCTGGAACCTGCTGAGAGCCAGATCATGGCCATTCAAGTCGGAAGATCCAGAAATTGCACAAGAAGCAGGTACAATCTACAAAAAAAAAACATTTCCTGGGCAAAGTGGAGATTCCAGACAAGAATGGAAAAACTGAAAGATACCCATCAGCTGTGGCAGGGCCTAATTGACATAACCTGCTACAAAACCAAATCCAGAGACATCAAAGCTTCACTCCCAGATGGACTCAAAGCCTTCCATGCTTGATTTGACCACCAGAACAAGGAGGAACCACTGTGCACCCCTATGTACCCGATGATCCTCTACTGTCAGTATCTAAGGATTCCTCTGAATACAAGAAGTCCCCAACTCATGACTGTAATTGGGACTGAAGGATGGATCATATCAAAGTTGGGATTTTTCCAGTGTGCGTGGACTACTGAAGTCTTAAAGCAAACTTAACGCGAACCCACTGTACATGCGCCAACTGAAGACTTGTGCATGCGCACTGGAATCAAAATGGCTCTTCAAACTTGCAGAATGTTATACCTCCTCGCGTATTTTCTCTTTGTCCTTTAAAATTGTTGAAATGGTGGAATGAGACAATCTATCGACAAGAGATAGGTTTTTCCTCTTGCTTGCCTCTTTTTAGCACACCTACAGAATGGCGACTGCATGCTGGGCACTACATACGCGCATTTCTTTTTAAAAATTTGGTTGTTTGTTCATATAGCTGTAAATTGAATAGGTCGTAAATCGGGGATTACCTGTAGAAAGCCTTGCAAAAGATAATGGAGTCAGCCCAGTACATCTCAGGTAAAACTCTCCCCATCATCAAGAAAATCTACATGCAACACTGCTGTCGCAGAGCAGCAGCAATCATCAAAGATCCACCTCACCTAATACATGCTCCGTTCTCACTGCTACTATCAGGAAAGACATACAAGTGCCACAAGACTCATACTATCATGTTCAGGAACAGTTGCTTCGTCTCCACCATCAGACTCCTCAACTACAAATTCAAAGACTCGTTTAAGAACTCTTGCTTTGTACATTTTTATTACTGAATATTTATTTTATATAGTGCACAGTTTGTTTATTTACATTTCATTATTTGTTTACATGAGTACAGTTTTTTTTGCACGATCAATAAGTGATAATTCTATCTCGCCCACAGGAAATAAAATCTCAGGGCTATATGTGATATCATGTGTGTACTCTGACAATAAATCTGAACTTCAAGCTTTGAAACATGGAGCCATCACAGCACAGAAGGAGACCACCTAAGCATACTGAGTCTACGATGAGTAATTGGAGAACAATCCAGTTATTCCATCCCTCCATTATTTACTGTAGCTGGGTAACTTATTTTCCTACAAATTATTTTTGAAAGCACTGATTTATTCCAGGTTATAACTCCTCTCTACAAGTAGGAATACCTCAGATCTCCCCTGTACATTTTGTGGCTCACTTTAACAAGGAGCATATAGCTTTACAGCATCCCACAAAAATATTTATAGATATGAAGTCAAATATTTTATGAAGCAGCGATGAACTAAGATTTAAAGTGCATATTGGTCTGGTATTTGAAACAGAATTAAAATTCATTTTCAGGAACATGTCATGAAATTCATTGTTTTGCAGCATCTCACGTTTATATAAAGCCATCATATGAAATCAGTAAAAATAGTGCAAGAAAAAGACAAAATAAGGCAGTGTCAGCGGTTCATTGATTATCAGGAATCTGATGGCAGAGGGGAAGAAGCTTTCCTTGTGCCGCTGAGTGCTTGTCTTCAGTCTCCTGTACCTTTTCCCCCCAGATGGTAGCAGAGGGAAGAGGGCGCGGCCTGGGTGGTGTTTTTTTTTAAAATTTCATTAAATACACATATATAATGTAACTATTGTAAAAGAACCAATATCAGGAAATAAGCATATAAATTAAAAAAAATTCTCTTTTCTTCTTTGGCTTGGCTTCGCAGACGAAGATTTATGGAGGGGGTAAAAGTTCACATCAGCTGCAGGCTCGTTTGTGGCTGACAAGTCCGATGCGGGACAGGCAGACATGGTTGCAGCGGCTGCAGGGGAAAATTGGTTGGTTGGGGTTGGGTGTTGGGTTTTTCCTCCTTTGCCTTTTGTCAGTGAGGTGGGCTCTGCGGTCTTCTTCAAAGGAGGTTGCTGCCCGCCAAACTGTGAGGCGCCAAGATGCACGGTTTGAGGCGATATCAGCCCACTGGCGGTGGTCAATGTGTTTAAAAATTTCATTAAATACACATATATAATGTAACTATTGTAAAAGAACCAATATCAGGAAATAAACATATAAATTAAAAAAAAATTCTACTCATGTTGAAAATCTACAACAACACCAGGAAATAGAAGAATATAGCACAGTACGGAGCTTTGGCCCTTGATGTCGTCCTTCCTAAAAAAAAGTACTAATCCCTCCCTACCCCATAACCCTCTACCTTTCTTTCATCCATGTGTCTAAGAGTATCTTAAATGCCCCCAATTTTTCAGCCTCCATCACCATCCTTGGCAAATGCTTGAAACGCTCATCAGGTCAGGAAGCCCCTGTGGAAAGAGAGAATACCTTTAAAGTTTCAGGTTAAAGACCCTTCATCTGACAACCAGACTTTGACCTTGAAAGTTAACAGTTCCTTCTTCCACGGTTGCTCTTTGACCTTCTGAGTGCTTTGTATTTTCCATTTTAATTTCAGATAAACATTTTGCAGCTTCATGTCGTAAAATCACATTAGGTTGTGTGCATTATGAAGTCCTCAAAAGTGTCGTTTAATTTTGAATGGATTAGTTGTATGACTTGATGCCATCATAATAGAATTGATAAAAATCAAAGCAGGGTAATTCCCGCTTTCTATTTATACTTGCCAAAAATTATTTGTTCAGATAGCTTCAAACTAACCCAGTGAGCCCCAGGTGTGCATGAGTTCTTAGAACAAAATGATAAAGACAGCTGGCCTGTTCCACTACATTCTCTCTCTCTGTGCCTAATTAACTGCTTCACAGATGCTACTGACTTCATACACAATTACCTTCTGCTTCAGATGAGTTCCCAACTGTAATGTACCAGTTATGTCAGCTGTGAAGTTTGCATTAAGCAAACCCGAATTTTGTTCAGTTGAGTTGTGTTCAGATCTTTTCTGAATGTGAAGGCTAGATGATTCACTTGGGACTAAGCGGACAACTTGTAAAGATTTTCTCTGAATTTTGATGATGATATACCTTAAATTAGCAAACAATGTCCATGCAAAAATGTCCATGGAAGATGTCCTTGGTGAGTCATTTGCTCATTTTCATCCCCTCATCGTCCTGAGCTGCAAAACCAGGATAGCCCTCTGTCTAATTCCTGTTGGTCTATTTAAGGCATTTTGCAGGACAAACTGACTGCTGCATCAACCCTCTGCTCTCAGGGCTTGGCAGGGGACTCAATGGTGTGAGAGTCCATAAGGGTGTGAAAAGACAGACAAGGGTCACTGTGCCAGCTCATGATTTCTGGAGGGTGGTGCGCTTGGATTACAAGTGCAGTGTTACTCGACTGTGCCAATGGATACATGCAACTCTTCTTCTTTGGCTGAAGATGTGAAAAGAAAGTTTGTGGACTAAGGATGGAAAGAAAGAAGGAATCATAAGTAAATCTTACCACAGGCTAAAAGTCTAGAGAATTAATGAATACTTTTGCAGTAGATTTGTATATAATTAGACTAATCTTGGTATATTTTAAACATTAAAAATGAGAATTTAATTTCCTTTACGTCTACCAAAAGAGATAGCTCATTTTCAGTTACGTAGTAGGTTTAAATGCTCCAGTTATAATGGGAGATGTATTATTTATAACAATCGACTTTTAAGTAGAAATCATTCCTAGAGGGGGTCATCATTCTTCATTTCGCAATTAGTCACCAGGTTTAAAGTAGAGGAATTCAGATAGATTATGATAAGCTTTGTTATTCTTTAAAAAATATTATCTATCTTTGCCATAAGAAGCTGATAAAAAGGATCTGGTGCTAACAGAAAAAGCCAATTAGCATTGTTTAACTCTTGTACAAACAGTGGATATAAGTACTGCTGCGAGCAAAGCTTCCTTGCACTGTGGCATTTAGTGGTGGAAGACACTTATATGGCCACAATGTCCTAAAATCTGATTTTAATCACCACTTTACTTAATAAAATCCATGAAAACTAAACAGAGGAGGGTTCAAAGCAGGTGGTCTTGGAAACTTTCTACCAAATGGTTGAGATCATTTTAGCGGAGATGGTATTTAGCAAGTTGCTCACATCACATCAAATGCTCTGTCAGACCCACCACAGATGGACTTCTGTTGATTTAGTGCCTTTCTCTACCTGCGGAAGTTCCAAAGTAATCTGTAGCCAATGGAATACTTTCAAAGTTGTCTCTGTAGGGAAACTTGTGAGCCAAATGGCCAGATAAACTTTTGAGATTCTGAATGATCAACAATATATTTCACAAGAGCTTGTTTGCTAACAAAGTCAGAAACATGGTTTGCTCCTTTAAACTCTGATAATTATAAACACTAGCTAGAGAGAAGCATGTTCCCACCTACCTTTCATGAACACTAGCTAGAGAGAAGCATGTTCCCACCTACCTTTCATGAACACTAGCTAGAGAGAAGCATGTTCCCACCTACCTTTCATCAACACTAGCTAGAGAGAAGCATGTTCCCACCTACCTTTCATGAACACTAGCTAGAGAGAAGCATGTTCCTACCTACCTTTCATGAACACTAGCTAGAGAGAAGCATGTTCCTACCTACCTTTCATGAACACTAGCTAGAGAGAAGCATGTTCCTACCAACCTTTCATGAACACTAGCTAGAGAGAAGCATGTTCCTACCTACCTTTCATGAAAACTAGCTAGAGAGAAGCATGTTCCTACCTAGCTTTCATGAACACTAGCTAGAGAGAAGCATTTTCCCACCTACCTTTCATGAACACTAGCTAGAGAAGCATGTTCCTACCTACCTTTCATGAACACTAGCTAGAGAGAAGCATGTTCCTACCTACCTTTCATGAACACTAGCTAGAGAGAAGCATGTTCCCACCTACCTTTCATGAACACTAGCTAGAGAGAAGCATGTTCCTAGCTACCTTTCATGAACACTAGCTAGAGAGAAGCATGTTTCTACCAACCTTTCATGAACACTAGCTAGAGAGAAGCATGTTCCTACTTACCTTTCATGAACACTAGCTAGAGAGAAGCATGTTCCCACCTACCTTTCATGAACACTAGCTAGAGAGAAGCATGTTCCCACCTACCTTTCATGAACACTAGCTAGAGAGAAACATGTTCCTACCTACCTTTCATGAACACTAGCTAGAGAGAAGCATGTTCCTACCTACCTTTCCTGAACACTAGCTAGAGAGAAGCATGATCCTACCTACCTTTCATGAACACTTGCTAGAGAGAAGCATGTTCCTACCTACCTTTCATGAACACTAGCTAGAGAGAAGCATGTTCCTACCTACCTTTCCTGAACACTAGCTAGAGAGAAGCATGTTCCTACCTACCTTTCGTGAACACTAGCTAGAGAGAAGCATGTTCCTACCTACCTTTCCTGAACACTAGCTAGAGAGAAGCATGTTCCTACCTACCTTTCGTGAACACTAGCTAGAGAGAAGCATGTTCCTACCTACCTTTCCTGAACACTAGCTAGAGAGAAGCATGTTCCTACCTACCTTTCGTGAACACTAGCTAGAGAGAAGCATGTTCCTACCTACCTTTCCTGAACACTAGCTAGAGAGAAGCATGTTCCTACCTACCTTTCGTGAACACTAGCTAGAGAGAAGCATGTTCCTACCTACCTTTCCTGAACACTAGCTAGAGAGAAGCATGTTCCTACCTACCTTTCGTGAACACTAGCTAGAGAGAAGCATGTTCCTACCTACCTTTCCTGAACACTAGCTAGAGAGAAGCATGTTCCTACCTACCTTTCGTGAACACTAGCTAGAGAGAAGCATGTTCCTACCTACCTTTCCTGAACACTAGCTAGAGAGAAGCATGTTCCTACCTACCTTTCATGAACACTAGCTAGAGAGAAGCATGTTCCTACCAACCTTTCATGAACACTAGCTAGAGAGAAGCATGTTCCTACCTACCTTTCATGAAAACTAGCTAGAGAGAAGCATGTTCCTACCTAGCTTTCATGAACACTAGCTAGAGAGAAGCATTTTCCCACCTACCTTTCATGAACACTAGCTAGAGAAGCATGTTCCTACCTACCTTTCATGAACACTAGCTAGAGAGAAGCATGTTCCTACCTACCTTTCATGAACACTAGCTAGAGAGAAGCATGTTCCCACCTACCTTTCATGAACACTAGCTAGAGAGAAGCATGTTCCTAGCTACCTTTCATGAACACTAGCTAGAGAGAAGCATGTTCCTACCAACCTTTCATGAACACTAGCTAGAGAGAAGCATGTTCCTACTTACCTTTCATGAACACTAGCTAGAGAGAAGCATGTTCCCACCTACCTTTCATGAACACTAGCTAGAGAGAAGCATGTTCCCACCTACCTTTCATGAACACTAGCTAGAGAGAAACATGTTCCTACCTACCTTTCATGAACACTAGCTAGAGAGAAGCATGTTCCTACCTACCTTTCCTGAACACTAGCTAGAGAGAAGCATGATCCTACCTACCTTTCATGAACACTTGCTAGAGAGAAGCATGTTCCTACCTACCTTTCATGAACACTAGCTAGAGAGAAGCATGTTCCTACCTACCTTTCCTGAACACTAGCTAGAGAGAAGCATGTTCCTACCTACCTTTCGTGAACACTAGCTAGAGAGAAGCATGTTCCTACCTACCTTTCCTGAACACTAGCTAGAGAGAAGCATGTTCCTACCTACCT
Source organism: Narcine bancroftii (assembly GCF_036971445.1). Classification (NCBI taxonomy): domain Eukaryota; kingdom Metazoa; phylum Chordata; class Chondrichthyes; order Torpediniformes; family Narcinidae; genus Narcine; species Narcine bancroftii. The sequence continues at coordinate 187,547,062 of NC_091475.1, read as the reverse complement.
TTCGTGAACACTAGCTAGAGAGAAGCATGTTCCTACCTACCTTTCCTGAACACTAGCTAGAGAGAAGCATGTTCCTACCTACCTTTCGTGAACACTAGCTAGAGAGAAGCATGTTCCTACCTACCTTTCCTGAACACTAGCTAGAGAGAAGCATGTTCCTACCTACCTTTCGTGAACACTAGCTAGAGAGAAGCATGTTCCTACCTACCTTTTGTGAACACTAGCTAGAGAAAAGCATGTACCTATTTACCTTTCATAAACACTAGCTAGAGAGAAGCATGTTCCTACCTACCTTTCCTGAACACTAGCTAGAGAGAAGCATGTTCCTACCTACCTTTCATGAACACTAGCTAGAGAGAAGCATGTTCCTACCTACCTTTCATGAACACTAGCTAGAGAGAAGCATGTTCCTACCTACCTTGCATGAACACTAGCTAGAGAGAAGCATGTTCCTACCTACCTTTCATGAACACTATCTAGAGAGAATCATGTTCCTACCTACCTTTCCTGAACACTAGCTAGAGAGAAGCATGTTCCTACCTACCTTTCGTGAACACTAGCTAGAGAGAAGCATGTTCCTACCTACCTTTCATGAACACTAGCTAGAGAGAAGCATGTACCTATTTACCTTTCATAAACACTAGCTAGAGAGAAGCATGTTCCTATCTACCTTTCATGAATTGCTTTTCTTTGCTTTAAGCATCCTCTTCTTTGATTTTTTTGAATATTTTGGGTAAAACTAGATGGGCCCATTAAAGTAATGAGCTGTAATTATGTTATTTTGTTAAATAATCAGAATTAACAACAGAACCAAAATACGTACTATCCATTTATTATTGCCCTGGTTGAAGTCAGTTGTAGAGGATTAGTTGCCAAATCCGTGACTGAGCTTCTGAGCAAAGTAGGAATCTCAGGGCAGGTCCTCAGAAAGGCAATTAAATCCCTCTCTGACAGCTGAAAAGGACAGTAACTAATTCTGCCTAAAAAGAAGCGATCCTCTCCGGGCCCCAAATGGCCACTTGGAGAAATGGATATGGGGCACACACCCAGGCCTGATCAGCCTGTGTTGGGCTTGCCTTGTATTTAAAAGACCAAAACATCCAATGATACCAGGCAATACAACTGAAGACGTGTCTGATACCAGTTAATATTCCCTAGTGGTCATCCTCCATTATTGTAATTAACTGTACTAACTTGATGAGAGTGGATCAATCTAACCAATACTGAAACAGCAGGGATTGTTTTCTAAATCAGTTAGTAGAAGAACCGACTCGGAATGGTGTAATACTGGATCTCCTGTTAGGGAACGAGCTAGGTCAGGTAGCGGACATTAATGTTGGAGAACCAATTGGGTCTAGTGACCATAACTCTGTTAGTTTTAGGGTAGTTTTAAGGAAGAGCAAGAAGAGGCCTAAAGTTGAGGTTCTGGATTGGATAAGAGCAAATTTCGTAGGAATAAGAAGGGATTTGGGGAGTATTGAGTGGGACAGGATATTTTCAGGTAAGGATGTTAATGAAAAATGGAGGATATTCAAAAAAGAAATTTTGAGGGTACAGAGTTATGTCCCAGTGTGGATCAAAGGAAAGGCTGGAAGTCATAGGGAGGCTTGGTTTTCGAGAAATATTGGAAATTTGGTTAGGAGAAAAAGGGAGGTGTACAAGAGGTATAAAGAGCAGGGAGCTGAGAAGTTGAAGGAGGACTACAAGGAGTGTAGAAGGAATCTTAAGAAAGAAATTAGAAAGGCCAAAAAAAGGCATGAAGAGGCTTTGGCTGACAGAGTAGAAATAAATCCAAAGGGTTTCTATAAGTACATTAAAAGTAAAAGATTAGTGAGAGATAAAATTGGACCCCTTGTAGATAGCAAGGGTAGGCTGAGTGAGAAGTCAGAGGAAATGGGGGAAATTTTGAATGATTTCTTTGCCTCGGTATTCACTAGGGAAAAAAATGTTGAACCAGTTGAAGTAAAGAAAAATAATGGGGAAGTCATGAAGCATATAAGGATAACCGAGGAGGTAGTGATGGCTGTGTTAAAAAAGATAAAGGTGGATAAATCTCCCGGACCGGACAAAATATTCCCTAGGACACACAGGGAGGCTAGTGGACAGTTAGTGCGGCCATTAACAGAGATATTTAGGATGTCAAAGGATTGGAGGGTGGTGCATGTGGTTCCTCTGTTTAAGAAAGGGTCCAAATGCAAACCTGGGAATTATAGGCCTGTAAGTCTGACGTCTGTGGTGGGCAAGTTGATGGAAAGTGCTCTGAGGGATGCTATTTACAAATTTTTGGAGGTACAAGGATTGATAGGGAGTAATCAGCATGGTTTTGTCAGGGATAGATCATGCTTGACAAACCTGATTGAGTTCTTCGAGGGGGTTACAAAAAAGGTTGATGAAGGGAAAGCTGTGGTTGTTGTCTATTTGGACTTTAGTAAAGCTTTTGACAAAGTTACCCACAGGAGGTTAGGAAAAAAGGTGGAGGCATTAGGTATAAATAAGGAGGTAGTGAAATGGATTCAGCAGTGGTTGGATGGAAGGTGTCAGAGAGTAGTGGTAGAAAATTGTTTGTCCAATTGGAGGCCGGTGACTAGTGGAGTTCCTCAGGGTTCGGTCCTGGGTCCACTATTATTTGTTATATATATTAACGATCTGGATGTAAGGGTAGAGAATTGGATAAGCAAGTTTGCGGATGACACAAAGATTGATGGTGTTGTGGACAGTGAGGTAGATTACCGTAGATTAAAAGGTGATTTAGGAAGGCTGGAGGTGTGGGCTGAGAAATGGCTGATGGAATTTAATACAGATAAATGTGAGGTGCTGCATTTTGGAAAGGCAAATTTAAATAGGTCATATACATTGAATGGTAGACAATTGAGGAGTGCAGAGCAACAAAGGGATTTAGGAGTTATGGTAAATAGTACCCTCAAAGTTGATACTCAGGTAGATAGAGTGGTGAAGAAGGCATTTGGAATGTTGGCCTTCATAAATCGGAGTATTGAATTCAAGAGTAGGGAGGTTATGATGAAATTGTACAAGGCATTGGTGAGGCCAAATTTGGAGTACTGTGTACAGTTTTGGTCACCAAATTATAGGAAAGATATAAACAAAATAGAGAGAGTGCAGAGAAGGTTCACGAGAATGTTGACAGGATTTCAGGGTCTGAGTTCCAGGGAAAGGTTGTGCAGACTGGGGCTTTTATCTCTGGAGCGTAGAAGATTGAGAGGGGACTTGATCGAGGTGTTTAAGATTTTAAAAGGGACAGACAAAGTAAATGTGGATAGGCTTTTTCAATTAAGAAAGGGGGAGATTCAAACTAGAGGACATGGTTTAAGATTGAAGGGGGAAAATTATAAGGGGAACATGAGGGGAAATTTCTTTATGCAGAGGGTGGTGGGGATGTGGAATGAGCTTCCGGCAGACGTGGTCGAGGCGGGATCATTGGTTACATTTAAGGAAAGACTGGATCGTTACATGGATAGGAGGGGACTAGAGGGGTATGGACCGGGTGCTGGTCAGTTGGACTAGGAGGGTGGGATTTGCTATGGCATGGACTAGTAGGGCCGAACTGGCCTGTTCTGTGCTGTAAGTGGTTATATGGTTATATGGTTATATGGATTGTAACACCTAGTCTTAGATCAACACAATTAATTGAGTTTGGGATGAAAATGTCACAAAGCACTGCATCCATTCCTCCCATGTTTCAGCAGTTGGTGAAACCAGGCAGTTCTGGAGGTTGGAGGGGTGGTCAGTTGTTGGAGAACCCAGATGAGGGTGCCACCTCCTTCTGGTTACACTTCCTGGGCTTTCCCTGTGTTGATTCAAGACACAGAAGTTTGTTTGCCATGCAGAAGTCCAATGAAAATCTGTAAGATTGTTACATAGCAGCTGAAAGCTCAGTGTCCTTCTGGAAAAACTGACATCAAGGTAGTCGATGAGACTTAGTCGAGGACGTACTCTTTTCATGACGCATTTCAGGGAGGGGTTCTAAAATAAATTGCCATCATAAAGAAGGCATAGATCACTAGGAATAGGTTTGATCTAAAGGATAAACTGCTTCAACTCACCAGTGTTATTTTGATGGTGCCTCCTTATACTGTGTTCCAAGAAAAATAAGAACCTGTATTGTGCTAGAAACATGCTTTTAATTTGCATTATTCAAACATGAATGTACATTGTTTCTTTGTGTAATCATTATGTTAATTTTTAAAAATTTAGACATGCAGCCCAGTAACAGGCCATTTCAGCCCATGAATCTGCGCTGCCCAATTTACATCCAATTAACCTACACGTTTCGAACATGGGGAAGAAACCAGAGCCTGGGAGAAATCACACACAGGCACAGGCAGAACGTACAAACCCCTTACAGACAGCGTGAGATTTGAGAACCCCAGCCCTAATTCCTGGTGCTGTAAAGGCGTTGCACTAACCACTACACCAACCGTGCTGTGGAATTACTTTGGTTAACAGAAATTCAAGGACCATCAAATCAGTGGATTGTGAGAGTCAACACCCTCCATGGATCATGAGGGAGTGAGCAGTATTGCCCTCGTTCCAAAACCAAAGGTTTTAGTGAAGACTTATGAGAGGTATGTAAGATTAAGCGGGCCTTAGGGTGGATAAGCAGCACCTTTTTTCCTAGGATAACAATAGCGACTACCAGAGAATATCTGTTTAAGATGAATGGGAGGTAAATTGAGGGGAGATGTCAGAGGTAGGTTTGTTCCACAGGGAGTGGTGGGTGCTCGGAAGGAATTGCTTGGTTGGTGGTATAGGCTGGTACAATAAGGTCATTCAAAAGACTCAGCTGGGCACATGGATGCAAGAAAAATAGAGGGTTATGGGTGTGAGGTAGGGAAAATGAGATTGTTGTGGAGTAGGTTTTCATAGGTTGGCACAATATCGTGGGCTGAAGAGCCTGTACTGTGGTGTAATGTTCTATGTTCTGAGAAGGTATTAGATGAAGTTGTGATCTGAAAGGTGGATAAATCTCCACGGTTTGATGAACTGAATCTGAAGCTGCCATGGGAGGCAAAGGAGGAGATTTCTGGGGGCCAGATAAAAATGTGATTGGAGGACAGTGCATTTGTTATTTTTATTCAGAAGAGCAGCATTTATGTACAGGTCATCAGTGGTGGGATGGGGGTGGGGGGGGGGCTTGAATCTTTGTAAAGAATTCAAGGGGGTAGCTTTACCCTGCAATTGTGGAGGCAGGGATTAATTAAAGATGGTCAGCATGGGTATATCCTGTCTGACCAAGTTGAGTAGATTTTTTGAGAAGGAGAAGGTGTCAATAAGTGTAGTGTAGTTGATGTAACTTGCATGGAGTTTGGTAAGGTGTTTGACAAGGTCCCACATTGGATCCTGGTCAAATTGTTTATTTGGATCTGTAATCCTTTTGGGGATTGGAGACAGAGGTTGATGATGGAAGTTTATTTTGGAGGTGGTCCAGAGGAGGTTTACCAGGTTGATTCCAGAGTTGAGGGGATTAGCGAGGGAGAGCTTGGGTTGTCTGGGGTTGTACTCACTTGAATTTAGAAGAATGCTGAGCGATCTTATAGAAATGTATAAAATTATGAAGGGATTATATAAGATAAAGGTAGTGGAGGAGACTAGAACAAGGGGACATAGACTCAAGATCCAGGGTAGTAGATTTAGGATGGAGATGAGGCGGAATTGATTTTCTCAGAGGGTGGGGAATCTATGGAATTCACTGCCCATTGAAGCCTTGGAGACTAAATATTTAAGGCAAGGTTGGATAGTTTTTTACAAATTGGGGACTTGAATGTGGGGAAGAGGCAGGTAGGAGGAAATCAGATAAGCCATAATCTCATGGAATGGTGGAGCAGGCTCTATGGGCCAAATGGCCCACACTTGCTCCTATTTCTTATGTTCTTATGTTTTTGTGATTGGAACTCTGGGACCAGTTGTGTACTGCAGGGATCAATGCTGTTTGTTTAATAAATTAGAACATTGGATGCGACTATTGGAGATATGATCAGTGATTATGAGATGACACAAAAATTGGTGGTGTTACTGAAAGAGAGGAGGGTTGTCTTTGGCTGCAGAATGATTTTGATGATATGGAAAGATGGGCAGCAGTAGTAGGAGACGAAGCATATTGTTGGAAGTGAGCTGGTGCATTTTGGGAATGCTAATAAGGCTTGTGCAAACACAATAAATGAAAGAATCCCTGAACTACAGAGAAGTACAGTGACAGTAGCCCTAGAAGAGAACATGGTCAAGAAAACATAATAGATAATTGCATTTATTATTGAAGGGATATAAGAGCAGAGAGATTTGGGTACAACTCTATAAGACATAAGTTGCATTTCAGATTCATTGTCCATGCATCACAAACAACCCTGAAATTCTTTGTCCTGAGTGTGTGCAGTTCTGGAAGTCGATCTGAAAGAATATGATTGCACTGGAGAGAGTGGAGAAGAGATTCACCAGGATGTTGTCTGAGATGGAGCATTTCAGTTTTGAGGCTGCGTTTATTTTTCTTGGAATGGAGAAGGCCGAGAGGATGCCTGACAAAGATCTACAAAATTATGAGGGGCCTCAACAGAAGAGATGGAGGGAAACTTTTCCTCACAGAGGATGTGGGTTTAAGAAAGGAGCAGGATGCTGAGTTACAATTTGAAGAACTTTTTCACTCGGTGGGGGTGGGGGGGAAGCACTGCATAACACATATCCTGAGGGGCTGGGGGCTATTCTAATGACATTTAACAAACATTTGGACTAGCACTTGAAACTCTATGGCACTGAAGATTACAACACAACCACTAGAAAGTTCGACAGTTTATAGGATTACAATGAAAAGGAAGCTCAATTTTCACCAAGCAAGGGCAGCATAAGATCTGTTGTGGGGTTTATTCAGGAGTCTGATAGCTGCCTGGAAAAAGCTGTCTTTAGGTCTGTTGGTGTGTTTTCCTACTCTTAAGGCTTCTTCCAATGGTAGACAGGAGAAGAGAGTGTGTCCTGGGTGTGATGAGTCTTTCAGTGCGTTGACTCCCTTTCTGAGGGAGCAGGAGACGCAGATGGAATCCACGGAGGGGAAAGAAGTTTGCATTATGTTCTGAGCTGCATTTATGACCTTCTGGGATTACTTAATTTTCAATTAATTTAGTAAGCACTTTTGTTGTTTTGAAGAGAAGGTTGTCAGTTTGGCATGCTATACTTGCTGTAGAAACCAAAGCAGGAGGCCAAATGATGCAAGATGTAGGAGCGATTGAAGGGGAGGCATGGTAGAATGGCTATATTCACCGCTGGATTGGCACATGTATCATTTCCTTTAATTATATACAGCAGTCATCACCTGCACTCCAATAGATTAATGTTTCAAAAGCTTTGTTTTAGGAGATTTGAGGGATTTTCTTGGGCACTGAAGAACAGTATCCCAAGTTGGGATTTTTGCAGAGTCTGAGACCCAGGCTGACAGCCAAGGAACAATTATTAGACAGAAGCTGATTGTAGGTACTCCATGTGAAACTGAAGTAACAGCGATGAATTAATCTCCCTGACGATGACTTTTAACCTTTCTTCAAATTGCAAGTTGCATTTTTAGTTCTGTTTGATTCTACAATAATAGGTCCATTTTAATTCATAAAGATCATATTGAGAACTAGCAAGGAAAAAAACCCAGCTGTTAATTATAGATCCTTTTGATATTTTCCCCCAATGGCACATCTGAATGATGTTCAACAATACATGACCTTTCACACTTCTACAAGTTACTCCTGTTAGTTTATTAACCCTCCCTGTCCCCTTATCTTTTTAAGTCAACAAGTACAAATTGTGCGATAAATGTCATGAATACATCGGTGGATGTAAATACCATGTCAAGGCTGGGAATGGAAATGTACCACTTGTTTTGACAGAAAGAAAGCATTCTTCATGCTGCATCCCTTCCACTGATGGACTTCTCTTAATAATTATTTTCTTTGACCTAACTAAATTTCATCATATTTGGAATTGAATAGGTCTTGTCTCATAATATTATCTGAGCACATATTCATTGAGAAACCTAGAGTAAAATACTGGATCCAACGTTAATTAAGTGTGTGGCCTTTGTATATTTTTAATCATGTTTCAGGAGATTATTTTTTTCTTATAGGTCTCATTTTATTTAGGAAGTCTGAAGTTATTATTTCTGATAACCCCATTGACCCTGCTAAGCCTTAGCAATTCAAGAATCAGATTCTTTATTCTCAGCTGGGGCACATTTGGAAAGAACCTCCACTCTGGGTCAAACATTTGTGGCCATGAATCCAGTTGCAGGGAAATGAAAGCCAAAAAAAATCACTGGGTCGTTGCATGCAAATGCTCGACGGTGAACAATACTGCCTTTCAAGTTGAAATAAAAATATGAGTTATAATTGAAAATTATCATTCCTCCTTTGTCATTTTCATAGGAAAATGGCATCATAGAGTTTTACAGCATGCAAAGAGGCACTTTGCCCCAACTTATTAATGCCACCATGTTATCTATCCAAGCTTTTCCTGCTTTCCTGAATTCAGCCTATATCATCCTAAATCTTTCCTATCCATGTTCCTGACTAATTACCTTTTAAGTGTTACAATTTTACTTTCCTGTACCATTTCCACTGGCAGCTCCTTCCATAAACAGTGAAACCCCGACGTAGCGTGAATTCACATATAACGCAGTGAGCCATTGGACTCAGCAGTCAGCTCGTCATGTGCAGAGAAATGCTGGAAGAAGGGTCTGGGATCAGCCTTTTCATCATGCCAATCCACCACGGAAGATGGTGATGACGAGCCAGATTTGTACGGTTTCACAGAGGAAAAGGTGCGTGAGGCAGAGAAGCTGTCTGGAGCAAAGAAGAACTACACCACTTGGGGTGCTCTACTGACGACGAATGCCCAACATTTGAGCACCTGCCAGACACCGAGATCATCCGTAATGTAACTATAGCACTGGCGGAGGCAAGGGTACCAGTTCGTGAACCACAAGAAGATGATAATGAAGACCCTCCGTCCCACCCCACAAAAGTATCTGAAGCCATTGAACACCTCGAGGCCAGCCTCGGTGGGCTGGAGACCCAGGAGGTGAACCACTTAAAAATCCTCCAACTCAGAAGCCCTCTAGATTTCACTTGCTACATTCAAGCAAGGAACACTGTCACATTTTTAAGAACCAAACTGTAAATAATGATTGCCAATATTCTTGAAAGTTCTTGAAAACGTTAATTTTCTTGAACCCCAATTTAGCGTGACCCCACTAATTTTTATAAGACATTTTATGGAACTCAACGATTGCGCTATAATGTGGTCACACTGTACCCACCGTTCTCTGTGCCAAAAAGGTGCCCCTCAAGTCCCTTTTAAGTCTTTTCCTTGGAAAAAAGGAGAGAATGCAACACAAAGAGATGTGGGGACCTGGAATGCCTTGCTCGGGGTGGTGGTGGAGGTTGAAACATTAGAGGCATTTAAGAGCCTCTTAGACAGGTACACAGATGAAAGAAAAATAGAGGGGTGTGAGGTGGGAAGGATTTAGTATATTTCGGTAGGAATATATAGGCTGGCACAACATTTGAGGGCCAAAGGGCTTGTACTGTGCTGTAATGCTCTATGTAATGTAGCGAATGATCAAATGTGAGGCTTACTTTTGAGTCTGGAAGGGAGCCTGGAAAATCAAGTGAATGTGGGTGGATTGTAATCAGTTGGTTGTGACTTTTGGGGATGCTGCTTCTGAGACCATGCTAAGTATGGTGGGAGGTTAGCAAAGGAGCAGCTGTGTAGCCATTAAAAACAGGCAGAGGAGGTTGCCCCAGGGTGCCCTTGGGACATGATCTCTCACACAACCAGGTCAGGAGATGCACAGTTTTCTTTTTTTGCAACTTGCAACAACACTCTTGCTACTTATGGCTCATAAGGAAACTAAGCAGGGTTGTTAAAAGTCGACTTTTCTGAGCTATTATTCTCATCTGGTTTATTAGTGAAAATCACCCCACCATTTGCCCACACAGGTCTTGGCAAACGAATAACAGATTGGGCCTTGAAGCTGTCTTATTTAAGGAGAATCCAGCCTACTTGGGGTGTACCCCCTTGTTGTCTCCAATGAATAATTGCAGTGAACCTTCTCCAGATTAACCGCAATTCACAGATAGTTTCTACCAAATAGTGGGAGTTAACATCAAAACCATGGTTCCCCAAGTAATTGTCTAAAATCTTTAATCAAGCATAATAAAATAAGATTATCAATGGCCCTAATGATATCGTGCAAAGATGATTCTCCTTCTAGTTGATGAACATTCCAAAGATGCAGGGAACACGCATTACAATTATTTTACAGATGTGAACTTTGGTCGACTTGCTTGCAGTCAAATGTACTTTCTCCAAAACTTTGGAAGGAAATAGAAAATCTTCAAAGCTGTTCTTTGTTTTATCTGGCTCACGTTACTGTTCTTACTCATTCCATATGTCTCGCGTTCAATTCAACTTTGTACCTTGTCCTACCAGTGAGTAAATTGCATTTCTGAGGATTATTTCCTTTCTCGTAACTGGTATCCTATGGTAGCCTTTCACTGTGTGATAAAAATAAATCATCCTTTTAAAAAAAATCTAAAAAGATTTAATGTGAATGATGTCAGCAGTTATTTTTTTTTAGACATAGAGCATGATAACAGGCCACAAGCTGTGGCCACCAAATACACCCATTAACCTACAAACCCCATACATTTTTAACGGGCGGGAGGAAACCTGAGCACCCAGAGGAAAAGAACATATAACGTCCTTACAGGCCGCACTGGATTTGAACCCAGGCCACTGGTGCTGTGATAATGTTACGCTAACCGGCACACTAACTGTGATGCCCCATTCTGTCATAAATCTTTCTCTCTTTAAGCCTCCAGTCTAAACATCAGGTAAATTCAACCCAACCACTTTGCCACTCCTGTAATTGGTTCCGATGCATGGGTTCATCTGAAAATGTTGTTCTTCCCTTTCTCTCCATGAGCACTGTCTGACCCACTGGGTTTCTCTAGTTGTTTACATTCTGCTCCAGGTTCTATCATCTGTCCCTCTACTCAACCACTCATCTACAAAAGAGTCCCTCTACCCCATAACTTTTCTCACAGAGATTTGGAAGGTATTGTAAGAGACAGAATGTACATGTACTTGGATAGACAGGGGCTGATTAGGCATAGACAACATGGTGGTCATGAAAGATGTTATGGGTGTAATGGCAGGTGAGGACCTGGATATAATAGGTATCATTAAAGAGGTAGTGCACAGTAAACTTGCGGGTCTAAAGATAGATAAGTCCTCTGGTCCTGATTGAATGCATCCTAGGGTACTGAAAGAAATGGCAGAAGTTATAGTTGAGTCTTTGGCAATAATTCATCAAAGTTCTCTGGACTCTGGGCAGGTCCTGGGGGATTGGAAGGTGACGGATGTCATGCCACTATTCAAAAAAGGATGTAGGCAAAAGGCCAAATAGTTTAATATCTGCAGTTGAGAAAGTGTTTGTTGCTGTCATTAAAAAAGAGGCATCTGGAGCAAAATGGATCCATCAGGCAGGTGCAACATGGATTCCCCAAAGGCAGATCCTGTTTGACAAATTTACAGGAGTTCTTCGAGGATAGATAGAGGGGAGCAGATGGATATTGTTTACCTGGATTTCCAGAAGGCATTTAATAACGTGCCATATAAAAACTTGATATAGAATATAAGGATGCATAGAGTTGGGGGTGTTGTATTTGCATGGATAGAGCATTAGTTAAGTAATAGAAAGCAGAGAGTTGGGATACAAAGGTGCTTTACTGGTTTCCAATGGGTGGTGAGTGGGGTGGTGCAGGGGTTGGAGCTGGGCCCACAAACAATCTGGAAGAGGGGACAGAGGGTAGTGTACCTGAGATTGCTGATGACACTAAATTGAGTGGCAAAGCAAATTGAGTAGAGGATACGGAGAGTCTGCAGAGAGATATAGGTAGGTTAAGTGAGTGGGCAAGGGTCTGGCAGATTAAATCAATATTGATGAATGTGAAATTATCCACTTTGGAAGGAAAAATGGAAGGTCAGGGTATTATTGAAATGACAAGCCATTGCAGGATGCTGGAATGCAGAAGGACTTTGGTGCATGAATTGTAAAAGTTGGTGTAGAGCTCGTCGAAAGAACCAAAGACTTGTTGATCCAAACCAAGGCTTTTATTAGCAAAAGACAGGAGCTCTTCACAGGTGGCCGACACCTGGCTAGGGACACAACCCTTTAAGGCCCAGACAGTAGGCGTGGCTAAGCTCTCAGCCAATCGCTGTAAGCATAGTCTAGATACAGTAACTATATACACTATGTACATTGGTGATAGATCTGTACTATCACAGTTGGTTTACAGGTGCACAGACTATCAAGAAGGCAAATGTTGGCCTTCATTGCTAAAGAGATTGAATGTAGGAGCAGGGAAGCAATGTTGCAACTGCACAAGGAACTAGTGAAGCTCCATTGGGACTACTGTATGCAGCCCTGGTCTCCTTACTTGACGAAGGAGGTATTGGCTTTGGAGCTGGTACAGAGGAAGTTCACCAGGTTGATTCCAGAAATGAGGTCAGCCTATGAGGAGAGATTGAGTTGTCTAGAAATCTACTCGTTGGAATTTATAAGAATGACCAGGGATCTTATAGAAACATAACATTATGAAAGGCATAGGTAAGATAGATGTCGGTAGTTGTTTCCATTGGGAGGGGACACCAGGACGAGGGGACATAGCCTCAAGATTCAGGGTAGTAGATTTAGGATGGAGATGAAATTGGTAAATCGGTGGAATTTTCTGCCCATTGAAGCAATGGAAGTGACCTTGGTAAATAAATTTTGGGCAAGGTTGGATAGATTTTTACATAGTAAGGGATATGGGGAAAAGGCAGGTAGGTTGAGATGAGCCTATCATCAAATCAGCCAGGATCTCATTGAATGGAGGAGCAGGCTTGATGGGCTGGATGGCCGACTCCTACTTCTTATGTTCTTTGTGTGTGGTAGGTAATATCTAACCAATATTATTAAGTATTTTTTCGAGGAGATTACCTGGAAAGTTGATGAAGTGATGTTGTCTACATAGACTTTAGAAAGGCCTTTGACAAGATCCATCATGAAGGATCAAGAAGGATCAGTTGCTTGACATTCAGGATGAGGTATATTAGTCGTTGGCTTTATGGGAGAAACCAGAGAGTAGTATTTGAGGATTGTCTCTCTGAATGGAGGTTTGTGGCTAGTGGTGTGCCTCAGGGATCAGTAATCTGATGAAAATGTGGTAAATTGGATTAGTATATTCACAGATGACACCAAGATTGAGGGTGTAGTGGACACAGAGGAAGGCTCTCAAATCTTGCAGTGGCATTTGGACCAGCTGGAAAAATGGGCAGTAAAATTACACATAGAATTTAATGTGGACAAATATGAGATTTTGTGCTTTGGGAGGACAAACCAGGATAGACGTACAAGATAAACAGCAGAAAACTGCAGTCTTCAGTAGGACAGAGTGATGTGAGAATATAGATACATACAGTATTTCCTTGAAAGTGGCGTTACAAGTAGATAGAGTTGTAAAGAAAGCTTTTGGCACATTGGCCTTTATAAATCAAAAGTACTCAATACAGGAGTTGGGATGTGATGCTATAGTGTTCTGTCACTCTCTGGATTCCCACATCACAAGCATTTAATGTCCATCCATCATCATTTGTGCAATTATTGGTGCAAAATAAATATATTCTAGGTGGATTATGAATAATTCAAAAGCATAGCTGGAAATCTGAAATAAAAATTGTAATTGATAGAAGGCAGAATCAGAGAGAGTAAGTGGATAATTTTATATTGGATGTGAGAATAGTAAGAGATAAAACAAATACATCAGGATACAAGGGAAGAGAGATGGGAGGTGAGAACAAAAGGGAAGGTCTGTGATGAGGCAGAAAGGAGGAGAGGGTCAATTTTCTCTTCTGGTGAATGTGCTTTTTTCACTGTAGAACCCCTCAGTTAACATGTTGATCTCGTAGCTCCACTTGCACTGTCCCACAAGATAAACTGATTGGAATGTCTGGAATGTAGTTGTTTACAGATGTAAACAGAACTTGCACTGAATTGCTGTTCGGCTCCAGTGCAGCGGGGCAGTCTCTGAAAACTTTGTAAATTGGTAAGTAACTTTTCAACAGCCTCTGAGATACTTTGGTAAATTAATGTTGGAAATTATATGAAAATGTTCACCATCAAATGTTTGAACTCCTTCCTTCTTCAATAACTTACAAGATTTTTTTAAAAACGATGCAGGGTAGCAGGCCCTTCTGGCCCATGAAACTCATGCTAACCAATTAACCTATGTTTTGGAGGGTGGGAGGAAAGAGGAACATCTGGAGGAAACCCACGCAGGTCACTGTGGAGGACTTCCCGACAGACAGGGGCAGATTCGAAGCAGTATGGTGCTAACCGCTACGCTAACAGTACCAAAAACTTTGGCTAGAACAAATCTTACTCTATGCTAATGAGCACAATTCTTGCAGTATCCTGCCATGACATTGTCCTCCATGTGTTTGGCCTTCCTGAGAGTGTTATCCAGAGGCTTGTCATGCATTGGTTCTGATGCCTGCACTGCACTGGAGGATTCCTGACATACTTGGCATCACAGGTACCATGTGGGCCACAAAATCACACTAACGCTGCTCTTGACATATCCACTCGAGAAGATGGAAGTACTGAGAGAAAGGAAGTAGAAACAAAAAGAGGAAGGGAAGAGGAAATGAATGAAACTTTGTGCCAAAGTGGTGGAAGAATGATTGAAACTCTCTGGAAAGGTTCTTCTATTCTTTTGTTTTCACTCTGTTTAGATTAATTTGCCAGGGATTTGTATTAGATGTGGATGATGAATGTGGGTGCAGCATTTAAAAGTCTATGAGTGTAATTATATGAATGCCTTGAACTAATTTGGGTTAATGACTAAGTAATTGCTTGTGTCGACCAATTTAAATAAAGTTATTGAATAATTGCATCAACTTTATAAAGAATAAATATTTGAATAATCTGTGTAGGAGATATTGAGAAGGACATCAAAGTGGATTATGGTGAGCCAAAGAAAAAAAGTTGCAGAAAACTAATGAAGAAATAAATGAGAAAACATAAAATGGAACAATGGAAGATATTATATTTACGTCATCTTAACAAAAGAAAATAGAACATTGACAACTTCAGGTTGAATCAATCTCCTGTGTTGTCAATGAAGTATGGAGTGCTCTGGAAAACTATCACTGGACACAGCAGATGCTCGGAGTGGTACACAGCTTCACAACACAAACCTCTGGTACTATTAAACTTTGAATATTTGGAGCACATCAGAGATGAAAATGAATCTCAATAAATTTCTGTAATCTAGAGCTTGACGATTGCTATCTGGGGCCTTACCCTCAGCAATATTATGAAGGGGCTATGAATCCAACACAGAAAGATCCATACTGATTGTAACGAATGAGGGAGATATAGGGACTTAGAGATTCAGCACAGTAACTGGCCCTTCTGGTCGATAAGCCTGCCCAAATATACCCATGTGACCAATTAACCTACTAACCATGTACATCTTTGGAATGTGGGAGGAAGCTGGCACACCCAGAGGAAACGCACGTGGTTATGGGGAGAATGTACAAACTCTTTACAGACAACAGCACATTTGAACCCATCATGCTTACTGTGTAACCTGGTTCACTAATGGGCTCAGTGTATATCTTCTTCAAACTCCAATTTCAACAGGAAAGGTTCTTCAAATAGTTTGCAGAATAATTTGCTTCCTCCCTGATCATCATCTCCATTCATTGACTCAATGCAAATAATTGCAAAGATCTTGAAAGAATGCTGTGCGTCACCTTCTGCCTATTTCAATAATGTAGAATATACTGTGATCGAAAGTGACTTGACTGATGTCACGATTCACAATATCTCAGTGTCGTTCTGTGGTCCAGCATACTGGACCACATAATAAAGCCCAGAAGGAAGATCAAGGTCTGTGTAATTGGAATGGGCAGCGAATATCCAAGTCATTGCTCAGATTACTGGTGAAGTGCATCACACCAATGGACCCCTTAGCTCAAAGGCATATGGTACCGAAGATTCAGTGCTGGTGTCGGGACCAAGGAAGTTGGAGTTGGAGTAAATTATATCCTATTCTTTTTCTGGATCTCTGTCAAATACCAACAGAAATGGGAATGATGGATGCTCTGAGCAAAGTATCGAGAGAGCAATAAATCCTATGGCCCTATGTGAAGCAAAAGTCAATTTGCTTCCAATTTCATTTTACACAAGCTCTCTAATTGGTAACTTTATTCCTAATATAGGAGCAAACTAACCTGAGCAACACTGAAAAATTCTTTGGGAGGTTTGTACTATTTCTTGCTTGTACAATCTAACTGAGATGCAAGCCATGTGCCATTCCATAGACAACATAGAATCTACTCTTGCTGTCCAGACTATTTCATTTCCCAGAAAAGGAGCCAAGAAAGATATCTCTGTCCCCACTCCAGAATATCTATTGGACATAGTGTTTCACATGGCTAATCCTTGTCTGGAAATTTGATGCTTTGGAATTTGAACTTCACAGCTCCAGCAGCTCAGGAAATATTATGTTTCACCCAATATTTAATCTCCATCTATGTTTATCCTTTTGACACTCAATCATGTCTGTAATCAGACATTGATGTAACTTCTTTTTAAAGATTCTACTAAATACAGAAAAATGTGACTAATACCTTGAAGAAAGGGCCTAAAACCTTTACCTCCTATGGATGCTGTCTGACCTGCTGAGTCCCTTCAGCATTTTTGTGTTTTTAAAAGGAGTCTTATGCCACCTTTATTCAAAATAAACCTGCCTGTGATGGCAAGAGTGTCAATATGGTTTTAAAACCATTCTGGAACTGAACACTTGGGTGATGGGAAGTGGGATTTGTTGTTTTAGACGGAACAGAGAAGAGCATGAAAAACGTGGAAGCAGAGCATTGGCGATCATGTCACAGTTGCTCTCAGAGATGACCACTGAGGCAGTGTGGGTAGAGCTCAGAAATAAGAAAGTTGTAATCACCCTGATGGGGTTAGCCTCCAGGTGGTGAAAAAAGCCTATGGCCATACTAGCCTAAAAACGCCCAATCTCATCAGGTGGTGAATAAACAGATTATGGAAAGTTACATAAGCACAGGTTTCCCATGGTGAGAGAGATTTTAGTTTCCTCAGTATTCACTGGGATGTTGTTAGGGCCAGAGGCTTGGTTAAGGCAGAATTTGTCAAGTGCATCCAGTAGAATTTCTTGAAGCAGCATGTAGATAGCCCAACCAGGAATGGCTATACTCATCCCTGTATTGGCAAATGAGCCCAGCCAGATAATCAGAATTTAACTGGGGGAGCATTTGGGGAATAATAATCACAAATATTTTTTTTTTTAAAGTTTAGGCATACAGTAACATACCCTTTCAGCCCATGAGCCTCTGCCACCCAATTACACCCAATTGACCTGCAGCCCTGGGAAGTTTTGAAGGGTGAGAGGAAACCGGAGCATCAGGAGGAAACCCACGCAGACACGGAGAGAGCATACAAACTCCTTGAAGTCAGCGCTGGACCTGGTCGCTAGTGCTGGAACAGCATTGTGTTAACTGCAACGCCAACCACGCTACCCCACTTTCAGGAGACTTGTGTACAAGGTGAGCTTGGGCCTTGTAGAAAAGCACGAGATTAGGGAGGGTGGTTTATGACATGATTAGACAACAGTGAGAGGGAACAAACTAAGAGCAACAATATTCACAAGCCCACAACTGACATGTGGCAGTTGCTTAAATACCATCTATTAGAGTCTAGGTCCATTATGTTCCAGTATGAAGGAAGAATCAGCATGGCAAGGCAAAAAAAAAACCCTGGAATGATAAGAGAGGTCAAACATGAAAAGGAGACATTTGTTAGGTTCTGGAAGATGCCATCAGAGAAGGCTCTGGAGGAATATAAAGACTGCAGAATTCATTCAGAGCCAGCTCTTCAGCGCTTGACGTCCTGTTTTGCGGAAACTGCCAAAATGTTTGGCCTGGAAGTCAGCCTGAAGAAAACTGAGGTCCTCCATCAGCCAGCTCCCCACCATGACTACCAGCCCCACCACATCTCCGTCGGGCACACAAAACTCAAAACGGTAAACCAGTTTACCTACCTTGGCTGCACCATTTCATCGGATGCAAGGATCGACAACGAGATAGACAACAGACTCGCCAAGGCAAATAGTGCCTTTGGAAGACTACACAAAAGAGTCTGGAAAAACAACCAACTGAAAAACCTCACAAAGATAAGCGTATACAGAGCCGTTGTCATACCCACACTCCTGTTCGGCTCCGAATCATGGGTCCTCTACCGGCATCACCTACGGCTCCTAGAACGCTTCCACCAGCGTTGTCTCCGCTCCATCCTCAACATTCATTGGAGCGCTTTCATCCCTAACGTCGAAGTACTCGAGATGGCAGAGGTCGACAGCATTGAGTCCACGCTGCTGAAGATCCAGCTGCGCTGGGTGGGTCACGTCTCCAGAATGGAGGACCATCGCCTTCCCAAGATCGTGTATATGGCGAGCTCTCCACTGGCCACCGTGACAGAGGTGCATCAAAGAAAAGGTACAAGGACTGCCTAAAGAAATCTCTTGGTGCCTGCCACATTGACCACTGCCAGTGGGCTGATATTGCCTCAAACCGTGCATCTTGGCACCTCACAGTTTGGCAGGCAGCAACCTCCTTTGAAGAAGACCGCAGAGCCCACCTCACTGACAAAAGGCAAAGGAGGAAAAACCCAACACCCAACCCCAACCAACCAATTTTCCCCTGCAACCGTGTCTGCCTGTCCCACATCGGACTTGTCAGCCACAAACGAGCCTGCAGCTGACGTGGACATTTACTCCCTCCATACATCTTCGTCCGCGAAGCCAAGCCAAAGAAAAAGAAACAAGCAGGATATCAGGAAGGCCAAAAGGGACCATGAAATGTCCTTGGTGAATAGGATGAAAGAAAATTCCAAGGCATTTTATACTTGCATTAAAAGCAAGAAGATGACAAGGGAAAGGGCCCGGATGGTTAGCATAGCGGTTAATGCAATGTGTTTACAGCGATGAGGAACAGGGTTCAAATCCCGCGCTGTCTGTCAGGAGTTTGCACATTCTCCCTGTGTCTGCATGGGTTCTCCCTGGGGCTCTGGTTTCCTTCCACCATTCAAAATGTACCGGGAGTGTAGATTAATTGGGTGTAAATTGGGCAGCATGAACTCATGGGCTGAAATGGCCCGTTCCTGGGTTGTATATCTACATCGAAATCTAAAAAGAACCACTCAAGGACAAAGGAAAGAATTTACACTTGGAGTCAGGGGAAGTGGGCAAGATACTAAATGAGTATTTTGTATTAGTGTTTACAAAAGAAAAGGACATTGACAGTGATAAAGAGCATAATGTGGAGAATGCTCATGTAATAAAACTTTCTGAGATAAAGAAAAAGGAGGTGCTGGGTCTTTTGAGAAGAATTAATGTGGATCGTTCCCCTGGGTCTGATGAGATATATCCGTCATTATTGAAAAAGGCAAGTGAAAAATTGCTGGAGCCTTAACAAGTATCTTGGCATCTGCACCAGCGATAAGAGAGGTCCCCAAGGACTGAAGTGGGGTTAAAGTTATATCTTGGTTCAACCAACTGCTATTTCTGAGGCTCTTACTGGCTCTCAGCATTGCAGCCAGGGGAAAACATCAAATCTGCATTCAACCTGTCAAGCCCCAGGTTACATGACCATTCAAACCATTATTATTTGCAAGCATTATCCAATTTTAGATGCATACTCTTCAGTTAGATTATTTTTTAAATGAGAATGCCAAGGTAATCCTAGAAGTAAGTTGTAAGAGAATACATGGATGAATCATTATGAGGATCAAATTAAAGCATTTGGGAATAGGTTGGAGCAAGGGGAGATCTCTTTTGCTTCCAATGGCATTCATCTGTGCATTAAAAACCTTTGATTCTGTGTGAGGGTTTAAGGTTTCTTTAGGATCAGAATGCATTTTTATGAATGCGTCCTGAACTGCGTTGTTTTGCGACAGCATTACAGAAGCAAACAATTGCTATAAATTAATTATTTTAAAAATAAATTCGTGCAAAAAGCAGAGAAAAAGTGAGGTCATGTCTGCGGTTCATTGTCCATCCAGAAACCTGATGGCGGAGGGGAAGAAGCTGTTTTTTGTACCATTGGGTATTCATCTTCAGACTGCTTCCTGATGGTAGCAGTAAGAAGAGAGTATGGCCTGGGTGGTGAGGGTACTAGAGGCTGCTTTCTTGAGACACTGCCTCTAATGCAGTAGGTCTCCTTAATGGAGTGAAGATATGATGACTGTGGCTAAGTTCACAACTCTCTGTAGCCTCTTCCTGCCCTGTGTGTTGACACCTCCATACCAAACAGTGATGCAACCAGTCAGAATGCTCTCCATGTTACACCTGTAGAAATTTGCAAGAGTCTTTGGTAACATACCAAATCTCCTCAAACTCCTCACGAAGTATAGCTGCTGGAAAGCCTTCTTCATGAGTGCATCAACATGAAGGTCCCAGGAGAGACCTTCAGAGATGTTGACACCCAGGAATTTGAAGTTCTTGACCCTTTCCACTCCTATCCTTTTGATGAGAACTCCTGGTTCTACTGGTTTGTGTTTGTGTTTGACTTCTGGTTCTCTTCATTCGTGTTTGTGTTCCCCTGGTTTCCCCACCTGAAGTTCACAGTCAGTTCCTTAGTTTTTCTAACAATGAGTGCAAGGTCGTTGGTGTGACACCATTCATCTGGCTGACCTATCACACTCCTGTACACTTCCTCAGTGCTCTCTGTGATTCTGCCGACAAAAGTGATGTCATCAACAAATTTGTAGACGGCATTTGAATTGGGCCTAATCTCTGAGATCATTTTCTGCATTTAATATATGATTTTATTAATATACACTACAGAAACTGTCCTTTTAGCCTAACTAGTCAATGCTATTATTAATGCTATTGAACCACAACCTGAGTTTTTTTAAAATTTGCCTTTCTCGTGCCATCTCCCTTTATACAAACCTATGCCATTCTGTGGTAAAATGACCACAATCTCACGAGTCTCTGGCGAAAGATTTTTTTTTAGAATTTTTTTAGCTTCCCAATGACTTTCTGTTTGGATTCCTTTAGTTTTGCTCTGGCCTCAGGATGTAAACATTTCTGTGTGTCAACAATGTCATATCCATTCTGGGCCTGGATCACGATGAACTGTATTTTGGTTCCTCAGAGAGCCAAAGGCTGCCAGAACTGCAAAGGTCAACATGCTCCTGACTTCTGGACCTGCTTAAAGATATATTTTAAAGTAGTTCAAAGACATTGAGAGCAACAAGCGGCCAGGTGACGGCTAGGTGACCTCTGGAGTTTCCACTGTCTGAGATTCCATTATGTTTCGCATCACCAGATTTTTGCAGCAGTGGAGGACCCCAATGGCTCAATAGTCAACAGCTCAGGTTTGATTCTATCTGTGTGGTATTTGAATGTTCCCCCATCCCCCTCCCCTCCCCCCTTCCTCATGACCACGTGGCTTTCCCCCAGGTTCTCTATTCCTTCTACATTCCAAAGATAAATGGAATCAGGAAAGAGTTGAAAGGAGAATAGGTTAAAGGGAAATAAATGGTGGAATGGGACTACTTTGAATGTTCTGAGAGTATGGGGGTGTCTGGACTTAGAGAACAAAGCCTCAAAATACAAAAGTATCCCTTTGGAAAAGAGATGATAAGGAATTTCTTAACCCATAGGGTTGTACATTTATGGAATTCTCTGTGGAGGCTAAGTCATTGGGTATATTTAAGACAGAGGTAGATAGGTTCTTGATTAAGAAGTAAACCAAGGGTTACAGAGAGAAGACGGGAGAATGGGGTTAAAAGGATAATAAATCAGCCTCGATGGAATAGTGGGTCAGACTCAATAGGCCCAATGTCCTAATTCCACTCCTGTGTCTTATGGCCATGGGGAGCTAGTATGGACTTGCTGGGCCACAGGGTCTTCTTCATCAGGAGATAATGATAATATGGGCTTAATTTGACCTAAATGGGTGTAGAGCTATTAATTTTGTATTTATTATATCTAATTTAATGTATACTGCTGGAGTTATTTTCTTTACAAAGTTCATGTTTGCCTGCAACAAGTATTTTCACTGCAGATGCGCATTGTACAATGTAAAGAAAATAAACTCATTATCATTAGTGTGATCCAATTCCATTACTTTAAATACCTCTATTAGATGACTCCTCGGGGATTAGGGTTATTCATCATTTCCCAAAGCATAACCTTTTAATACCATGGCAACCAGAATTGTACAGGATTCACCAAGCACCATTTTATCAACGTTCAATATAAATTTAGTACTTATCTCTATGCCTCTGGAGTTTGGTTTACTTTTTTTGAGCTTATTAACCTGTACTGTTACTTCGATGTATATGTATATTCCATTTAGATCTTATTTTTCATGTGACATCTCCTTTCCATTTACAAAATAAAACTGCATTACCTCACACTCAACTCTATTGGGTACCATTTACCAAATTAATAACTACTTAAGAGTTTATTTATTTATTGTGGTCTGCTGCATTTTCCTCAAATCTGATGTTAAATGTAAATTTAGAAGTTGTGTATTTTGACATCAAACTTAAAAGCAGTCAATTAAATTGTGAACAATTGTCATCCAGCACTGATCCTTGAGCAGCTCTTTATAGTCTTGAAGGCAGTCAATGCATAATGTTGAAATATGATTTGTTTCACTAATGCCACCCAGCAAAGAACAGATTTGGCAACAAAAGAACTGACACATGTAAGCAAAGTCAACATTTGATTGAACTGAGCAAATCCTGTAAAATGTCTATGCCAGAACGAGGAAATTCTTTCTAACTCCCAAATCTTACTTGAGGCTTGTGCTTGTTTTCTAAAACTAGTACCAATACTTCAACAACAAAGGACAACGAAGATTTTTCTTCCTGAATCCTTCTGGGTGTATTTTATGGATCTGGGGCTGCTGATCACAAATATCAGCTCAAATTTTCCTATCACATAGCATTTTTTAGATATAACCCACTTTTTTGTGATTTTTTTTATTTTAAGTCTACTTCAAGTACACAAAACCAAGAAATGCAATGAGCTACTGAAACTTAATTGTCTGCATTCGCACTTGCACTTCTTCCCCGCTGATCTTGGTGCGGTCAACGACGAACATGGTGAAAGATTTCACCAGGATATTGAGACCATGGAAAAGTGTTATCAGGGCAACTGGAATCGATCAATGCTGGCCGCCTATTGTTGGACACTGACACAAGAGGCATCAGATGCTGATTACAAATGAAAATCAGCGGCAAAACATTTTTAGGTCAGTTGAACTAACGCAACATGTCAGAACCATTATGTGATTAAACATGCTAAATTTTTTTAAAAATCTAATGTTTCTCCAACTTCCCACATGAAACAAACAAATCTGATATTATCTTTAGGTTCAGCATGATGTTTTCTATCATAATCCCCAAGCTTTTTAAGGAAGTAAACCTTCTGAAGAACAAAGTCATTATCCAGTGTAATCAGTATGTTCCAGAACCATATAAACAATGCAGATGAATACTGGATGGACATTCAAGAAAGAGAATCAACTAAGAAGCTGTGGTTAACTCATTGCAACCTGGTTCCTCTGCTTTCGTAGCTGGTTCCGGTAATGAGGTGATAACTCCAGTATGCAATTACATCAAATGTGCGTAAGATCCATGCAGCAATTTAGGTTTTTGCCTCATCGTTCTATGTGGTAAACCACACAACACATAACTTCATCTAGACCCATCTTCCTCATTTAGTTGTACTGCAGAAAGTTTGTCCTTTTAATGCTTGGGATAGATGCAGCACCTATATCAAAATGTTAAAAAGTGCAAAACAGATTGTGCAAATGGAAATAAGATCCAAGTGTTTTCTTTTAAACATCGGTGAACCTCTTGTGAGCAGAACAGTAAGCTCAATATCTTTGTCTCCTGTTGATCCTAAAATTAATGTCTTGCAAAAATCACGACTGGTACGCTTTGGCGAATTTGGTGTGTGTTCTTTTTTGTAAATTTCAGAAAAACTTTCTCATCCTCAAACACAAGGTTCTAATTGTTTTGGTAGGGTTCTTCTTGCTAAGAAGCACTGAGGGAAAATGTGTAAATAAATCTTAAATGATCTGATGTGAAAAGGATATAATGTGTATCCTAACTACACAAATTGTTGTTGTATTGCGCTTACTGCTTATGGCAACCCTTTCACTCTTTCTGCACCCAGACTGCTTTGTACAGGATGCATTTAGATGTGACTGGAACAGATACAGATAGAGCCACCAGTCACAACCACACAGGAAGAATACTAACCCTTTCAGAGCTTCAGCTGTCTTTACAGGATGTATATCCTTTATTGACATTCGAACATCTACAGGAATTAGCCAATACGAACCTTCACAGCTACTTTAAAGAAATTAAACCAAAGCACATAAAAAGTTTCAAATGTTTTATTTCTAGCTTGAGAGGGCAGATTATAGCATGCATGTTATGGGTAACAATGCACTTCTCAACATCTGATCTATTTGTATTCCAGTTTAACATTATTAAACTGGTAATACTTTGTTCTGTTCCAACACCAGTTTTCATCTTTAAGATGTGTATGACAATTGATAGATACAAAATCAAATGACAAAAGCAAATGTCAAGAGGTAGTGGAACATAAACCATTTTAACTCTCGTGACATTCAAAGTCAATACAGATCGAGCACCCCTTATGCAAAGTTCTGAATACCGAAAATATCCAGGTGCATTTTTTCAGTACCAACATGACATCAGAAGTTGAAAAAAAAATCGCCACCTGACTTGCCCATGTGGGGCTCTGATGCTCTGTTGGCACCAGTTTGGTAACAACAGAGCTCAGAACCAGCCGGGAAGACAGATGCTGAATAAAGAAGCAGGCTGGAATCTTGAACCATAAGTGAGTGACTGGAAGAAGTCAGCGAGTCAGGCAGCACATGGGGAGAAATTAGGCTCAAGGGTCA
Source organism: Narcine bancroftii (assembly GCF_036971445.1). Classification (NCBI taxonomy): domain Eukaryota; kingdom Metazoa; phylum Chordata; class Chondrichthyes; order Torpediniformes; family Narcinidae; genus Narcine; species Narcine bancroftii. The sequence continues at coordinate 187,521,982 of NC_091475.1, read as the reverse complement.
CCCCTTAAACCAAAGAGCACGATTGCTGATTGTCCTTGTTTCAGGTAACTCCCTCCCGTCTCTCTCTTTACCCTCCGCTGTACTTGGTTTACAAACTGTGTGCCACTGTCTCCCAGCCACAAGGAGACGGAAGGATCCTTTGTCCCAGCATCATCAAGGAGAGTGGCCTCCTGGGCAGAAACAGGGTCCTTCAAGCTTCTGAGCAGTAGTTGGGACCGGAAATGGAAAGATATCAGGATCGTCAGGGACATGTGGTGGACCGGCAACAGCGATGGGGAGGTGTCGGGGACAGCAAAGGGTGTTGTCTACTGTGTTGTTTTTTTTTCGGTTTTGTTCCAATAACTAAAAAAAAACCCTAAAAAACTAACAACGTCTGGCGCCAAGTGTTTTGGATACGGGGTATTCTACCTGTAGTTTATTTATAGTGACTGCTTCTAACTTGTATTTTGTCCAGAGTGAAACACCTACCTTGCTTTCTACTCCCTGTGATGAAAAACCTCCACTTTGTTTCCACTGTGACCTATCTGTCTGTAGTCTCCAGCAAAGTTACATTAGAACCAATGCAAGTTTGAGATAATAACATCTCATTTTCAATTTGAGTGCATTTTAGCATTTTTTGAGATACGGCATGATGACATGCCCTTCCGGCCCTTGAGCCCACATTGCCCATTTACAACTGATTAACCTACTAACCCTGTATGTCTTTGGAACATGGGAGGAAACCGGAGCACCCAGAAAAAACTCATGTGGTCACAGGGAGAACTCACAGACAGTGGTGGATTGGAACCTGGGATACTGGCATTGTAATAGTGTTGTGCTAACCACAACACCATCTGTGCTGCTGGACTCAAAATCAAATACTCCACTTTAGACAACTTGTTCTTTCTGTCTGCATCAGAACTGGCTATTTCTGCCAGTGATCCATCTGTAATTTTGGCTCAGTTTCTCTTTTTCCATTAGTGCAGCCTGACCTGTTGCACATGTCCCACAGCCTTTCCATTAACAACACGTTACCAAACAAAGGAACATGATCACCCTCTAACTTCCCTTTAAGCCAGTAGTTCTCCACATTTTTCTTTCCACTTTGCTTAAGGTGGTATGTGAGCGAAAATAAAAACTTTGAAAACCACTTTTTTAATTATACCTAATTGACTCGTTATGTGCATGGTTTCATAACTCCAATGGAAATGGGCCAATGACAATTTTTCTCGAGCAAAATATTTCAGTAACAATTGGGTCCAGAGCAGTGGTTCCTCCCTTCCCACTTACATACCACCTTAAGCAATCCCTTACCAATCACAGAGTACTTAGGACATAGGGATGACTTAAAGTGGTATGTGAGTGGAAAGAAAAAGGTTGAGAACCACTGCTTTAACCCATCTGAGCTGGTCTTGACTTTCACAGGTATTCCTTTTAACCTAGCTGATTCTACTGCCACCTTTCCTACAACAAATTACCTTCGATCTCACTTTCCCAGTTCTAATGAAACATTAACTCTGGTTCTTTTTCAGCTTTTTGTGGGGTTTTTTTTAAATCCAGATTTCATGCACCTGTAGGTTTTTTTTAAAATTATCGTCAGCCCAGACTTTCTGCTCTTGAGTTAAACTGCCTTACCTATATTGTAGCAATGTCAATTGATTAGAAGGTATAAATGTTTAATACAAGTCATCAGCCAGGTGCCTTCTGCAAATGTTCTATCATCTAGTGTAAATGACCTCCAATGGCTGTAAAGTGGGTGATAAGAATTTGATGTGGTTGAGTTGGAGGCACTTGAGATACTTGCACCTGGTTACTTTTAAGTGTTAATGCACAAAGGAGGCCCAGTAATCCTGCAGTTGTGGGGGGCAATGCAGTCTAGATTTCCCAACCAATAGAATGAAGATTGGTTGACAGAATGCCAGTATCCAGGTGCATTGAGAAATAGAAACATCACATTAACTTGCAGAACTGCTACTGTTTTCAGGGTTTGGGCATGTTGGCCATTATTCATCCTGAATAGGATACTACCTTGAATAATCATATCTTTTATATTGGGTTAGAGCATAGAATGTACTGCACAGGACAGATCCTTTGGCCCATGATGTCTGCATTGAGCATAATGCCCAAATTAAACTAAATCTCTGCTGCTTGCATATCATACAATCCTTCTCTTCCTTGGACATTCATGTGTCACTTAGAGGCCACTTTAAAATTACTTTCATATTTGTTTTCACCACTACTCCTGGCAGCCTGCTTCCACACTCTGTGTCAAAAAAAAACCAAAACAACTCACCGCACACACCTCTGTTAAACTTGCTCTCTTTCACCTTAAATCCATGTCTCCTAGTGTTTGATATTTTTACCCTGGAAAAAAGATTTTGACTGCCCTCTCTATCTATAAACGTTCATCAGGTCTCGCCGCAGCAACTAATGTTCCAGGCAGAACAACCCAAGTTTGTCCAACCACAGAGTCATTGCCTCCCATTCAAGCATCATCCCGGAACCTCCCTAACCTTCCTTTGACAAAAATTGCACAAAGTAACACCTCCACGGAGTGAACAACTCCAAAAGACAAAGCTGCAACAAATAATCTGCTGGAGGAACTCAATGGATCAAGCAGCATCAATGGGAGAAACAGAATTGTCAACATTTCAGGCCAGAACCATTCATCAAGGCTGAGAGTGCAGAGGAGAGACAGCCAGTCTAATATAGGTCTAATGTGGGTGTAGCTGGCTGTCTCCCCTCTGCATTCCCAGCCTTGATGAATGGCTCTGGCCTGAAACGTTGACAATTCTTTTTCTCTGCCTGATGCTGGTTGTTTCTCTAGCAGATTGTGTTTAGCTTCAGATTCCAACATCTGCAGCCTCCTGTATGTCTCCAGACAAAGTTGTAAATTGTTTTGAATGACTGCTACTTATATGATCACGGGTTCTTTCTGAAAGCTCTTTCACACAATGGGCGTTAGGTTTGCTGGAAGAATGAGTTGTTACCTGCCCTCACTATGGGCTGGCACCATAAACTATTCTCTTTCATCAAATACTTTACCCCGCCTAATATTACTCTCGGTTAAAAAAAAACTGAACAGTTTTGTGCAATTTCGTGGGAACGGCAGATGAGCCTTTGGGATGACATGACGTGAGGAAAATTAGAGAAATATATTCATTGCAAGAACATGATGGCTCAATGGAGGTTGTGTGGTCAAGGGGAAGCAGAGAAACATTCCACAGAGAACTGAGAGGCAAAGAAGTTTGTGAGATTCTCACAGATAGAAAAAGAGTGTAGGAGACATGGAGCCAAGGAAATTTACAAAGCTGCCTTTCTGACAAGGAAGTAGTGATTAAAGCTATTATATGTGCGTAAATCAGCAATCACACAACTTATCAGGGAGAGTGACAAGCTGTGCGTTTATAATTTTGGCAGACTAATAGCTAAAATGCTATCCTGTAAAACAGAGGTATTCATGTGATAGTAGAAATTGATCTTGTTCAGTTTTATTCAGGGTGGAACCTGTTGAAATCGACAAGATTCTTCAGGCATGGCATGCAGCCAGCTGTGGTAACTGAAAACCTGTTTGCTGGGTCTCAACAAACTGCTTTTGTTCTTTACCACTCATTCTCCACCCTTTTGCACCTTCAAAATAAAACTGTCCATGACCCTGTATAACCCATGTTCCTCTATAGATTGTAAACTATGATTCACATGATTGTTCAAGTTGAGAAAGGCCCCATCAAGAATTCCTATTGCAGGGCACAGTAGGATTGTCACCTAAAATAATCAACGGATGGAAACAGATTAGCTAGGGCTTTGGATCACAAGCATATGCACTGAGGACTTAACCATCACCCTGAACTGTTATACTCTTAATCAATTCTGAAATCCCATATCTGGGGACTCCCAGATTCATAGACATAGAACATTACAGCACAGGACAGGCCCTTCAGCCCACGATGAAAACGTACTCCACAACAATCTAATTTTCTCTACCTCACACCCATAATCACCCATTTTTCTTACAATTTATATTTTCTTATACTTAAGGAATATTATTAAGGGCAGCATGGTCAATGCTAACTAGTGCCAGCAACTTGGGTTCGAACCCGGCACAGTCTATAAGGAGTTTGCACGTTTTCCCTGTGTCTGCATTGGGTCTCCTCCAGATACTCCAGTTTCCTCCCACGCTTCAAACGTGTGGAGGTTGTAGGTTAATTGGTGTATTTGGTCAGGAAGAGTCTTTTACTATGCTTTATGTCTAAATTTAACTTTTCTTTTTAAGGACTCTGAGCAAATGTCAGGACTCTTCAATACTGCATGTGGGCCAACCAGGGTCCCCTGACTGTGTCCTGTGTGTGCACCTACCAGATTCTCGTGACTGGTCTCCAACCAGGGTCCAGAGTGTGATCTACCAGGGTCTCCAACCAGGGTCCATTGTGTTCACCCTCCAGGATGTCTGACTAGGGTTCAGTGTGTGACCTAACAGGTTCTTTTGGTCAGGGTCCATGGTCTCCAACCAACATCCAGCATGTAGTAAATCACAAAATTCTGTAGACCTCTTGGTAGAAGTACAGCCACAAAATATTGGAGGACCTCAGCAGGTTCAACAGTGCCCTTTATGTAGCAAAGGCAAAGATACATAACAGATGTTTCAGCCTTGAGCCCTTCATCAAAGTATGAGAAAATGCCAGCAAGCATCCGAACAAAAGAATTGGGTGGGGGGGGGGGGAGTGGCAAGGCAGGAGATATAGGTGGAAAAAAGGAGGGAGGGGACAGCAGCAACGAGGGACTCCCCCATGAAGGACACTCTTTGACCTGCTAAGCTTCTCCAGCCTTTTGTGTTTTTACAGCATCCAGTTTGTGACCTACCAATGTCTCTGACCAGGGTCCAGTGCATACATTGACCAGGGACTCCTAACATCAAGTTCCACGTTGTCTCCTTCTGCAGAAACATCTTCATTATATTCTGATTCAGCAATTCCTTCTGTCTGAAGGTCTTATTCTCCTTGTCTTCATTTTCTCATTTTTAAGGGATTAGCCATGTAATTTTCAGCAATTGATTACTTGATCTGGTTCACCATTCTCAAACACTAAAAACGTCCATTAATCCAGGATTATCCTTATGAGTAAAGACTCTTTTACATTCTCACTGATTTCCTTGGTTCCTGTCTTTCTTCTACATTCTACATTGTACCTGTGAGAAACTCCTTTCTTCTACTTCACCACTCTCATTCAAACCATCTACTCCTATCAGTTGTCTCCCAGCTTCCCTTCATCTCAACCTCCATTGTCACTGCACTGAACAGCTTTCCCTTGCTGTCCTCCCAAATTGCCACCAAAAAACTCCTTTGACTGCAACAGCACTTAGCTGTTAACTCTCTAAGTTGCCTTCACGGAAGATAGAATTTTTACAGGGTGTAATATTGGGAGGCACAATGTACAGTAAATTCTCTGGTATCTGGCACCAATGGGGATTGGAAGATGCTGGATAAGTGAATTTTCCGGTTGCTTGAGATTGTGTATTGCGCGATTGGCAAATTAATGGCAAGGCGTGGCAATTCTAAACTTCCGTACTTTTTACCTATGTCATTTCTGCAATTTTTATTTGCCAGTTGCTTGAAGCTGCCAGTTGGTTAAATTCTGAATAACAGAGATTCTACTGTTCTTGAGGACAGATAACTGTTCAGTGTCAGCTAGCAACGAGGGCAACTAAAAACCCATTCACTCCAGCAAACCTCCAACTCCAACATTGTGAGAAAGAGCTTTCAGAAAGAACCTATGATCAGCAACAGGAATGATTGAAAACAATTTACACTGAAACTTAAGTATATTTACAAAGTCACTTTTGTAAAGACTGGTAAGTGTATGATGTCCTGCAACCATCTGAATGCATCTGAACAGCTTTTTGGCTACAACAGGAATTTTAAATCTATGTCTGCACTCACTAGGATTTGATTTAATGTGTCTACTAATGAAAAATCTATTCATTAGTTCTTTTGATTGTCATGGAATAGAACTGTTTTAAAAAATTGCATATATCATTGTAAAATGCATTTAATATAATTTGAAGGAAAACTATGTTAAAGAATGTGGGAATAACACAGCATAATATTCAGATGTTATTTCATTGCACCCTTTAATAATATTGCCTGAGGTGGATTAGAAAAATCTATCACAAATGTATGATTCAAAACTTAGTATTCATTAAGAAACACACAAAAGTTGAGGTAAAAACACAATGCCTGGGGTAACTCAACTGGTCAAACAGTATGTTTGCCAGATGAAATGCACTGTTTGACCAGCTGACTTTCTCCAGCATTTTTTTTTAACTTAGTATTCATATTTTACTTCAGAAAATGGAAAAAAAAATACAGACTTAAAATTTAATGGAGAATTGTTCTGACTGCTTTGAAACTGAACATTGTCAAAAAAAAAAGCTGCAAGTTTTTTTATTGCTTGGATTGAATTTGGCTGATGATAAGTGGGGCCACGACTGGACGGTTTTGGATAGCTTCCTTATTCCCAGGATAGGAAGGGGATAATTAGCTAATGTATTCTGCTCCTGATTGGCCGTTCAATGATCCCTTGCTGGAAGAATCCGTACGTGGGTGTCTAGAATGGTTCAACTCATGACAACCTTAGTGAACCCCCCCCTCCCCCACCTACACCCCATCACCCCAGGCAGGAATAAGTGACCAGCACACATTTTTAAATCATACATAGTGGAGTTAGACAAGTCACTGGCTTCAAAAGAGAAAGGGAAAAAAGAATAGAATTTGTATGCAAGACGTTTTACTCCAGCTATCTTTGCATTGGTTGAACTATTGTTCATTGTAAATGCTTCATCCATGACCTTCTTTCTATCATAAGATCAGAAGTAAGGATGCTCACTGATCATAGCACAATCCTCAAATTCATTTACTGAGGGAAAAGAAGCAGACCACGTCTGCTTTCAGCAAGACCAAAGCAATGCATCAGGGACAGAAAATGCTCACACCACGGAAGTGCCAGGCCACTGAGACAGAATCTAAACACCTGCCTTTACTATTCAGTGGTATTACTCTTGCAGAGTCATCCACCATCACCAGTGGACCCAAGTGGATTGGGTAGTGACACAGCAGGCATGTTTCTTCTCAAGAGACAGAAGCAAATTCTTCACCTATAGAATCAAGGCTTCTCAGTTCGGATTGTGCCACAGCACACACAAGAACAGAAGGTAAGAGGGCCATGATTCCCCGAAAACTCCTGTCAATGACATCTCCCACAGGTGTCAGGAGAAACTCCAAGAACCACCTAGACAAAGCCACGTCCATGCTTTTAACAACCCAGTTGGAGCTGGAGTTCACCATACTCTGTGACATTGTGAACAAGCAGGGTGCCTGAGCTTCTAAAACATTCAGATGCTCCTCTTCACTTTACTGAAGTAGGTGGGACCTTTGAATCAGGGTCTCATTCTGTATCTGAGTTACTGTGAAATCTCACATTGGCCAAGCTTGCACCTGTGGCAACCAGTTCATGTGTATACTTGTAGCTGGTGATTCCAAATGTGGAGAGTCCTCCTCTTGCCTTGGTCTTCTATATGTTGGACAATAGCATTCAAGTTCAAGGTTATCATCGCATGTACCAAGATGCAGTGATAGAGATTGCTTTGGGGACCAGTTTGACGACTCATATACAGTCTCACAATTTAAGACGCAGAACAAAAGTTCAGAGTTACAGAGAGAGATCAGAATGACTTGAGATTTTCAGCTTGAGATCCAATGAATGAACTTTCCTAGTTTTTCTAATGTTAGATAACCCCACCCCATCTGATTCCATTGTTATCACTTCTTTTTTTAAAAAATCTATTCCCACTCTTAATTAATTTTCCCCCTCTCTCTTTAACTTTTCTTCCCCACCACCTCCCTGCACCAGTCTCTCCATCTCTCACACCTTCAGTCCTATCATCTCTGGGCTCTCCCATAGCTTCTTTCCCCCTTTATATATGTAAAATTATTCCCTTGACAAAGGATCCCAGCCCAGAACACTGACTGACCATTTCTATCCTTGGGTACTGTCTGATCTGCTGAGGTCCTCCAACAATCCTTGGGCTGCAGAAGTCCAATGATGTTGGATTTTCAGAAATCCTGATGTTCTCTTCCTCTACTCTTGAAGCAATAAAGACGATCAAAAGTTGGATGTATTAGAAAGGGAGAGGAAGAAATGGTGAGTGAATGTTGGGGTGTTTTCTATGTGGAGATGTGCCAGAAATAATAAGGGTAGAAATTATGAGATGTTGAGAGAATCGTCCACAATGTGTTTTCAGCCAGGGTCCTGACCCAGTTTGATTTTGTTGTGAGTACAGAGGGTGAGTCTTCTCTGCTGATTGGATATCATGGATTCTACAAAAAATAAGAGGATTGTCTTCTTTGGTGAAACAGATGGCTTGCTGTTGAAGATGGTAAGCATGCGAAGATGAGGCGATGGAAGTGTGATGAAAAGTAATGCTGTGAGTGGGCTGAAAAGGATATTGTGAATGATGAGGGTGTGGCAGTGGTGAGGCTGCAGAATAAGACATTCCAACCACAACCATTCTGGTGAGGTCATTGTTTTTTTTCTCCCTGAAACAGTGCAGGCATGCTTCCTGAAATGTGATCCCGCCGTCTAATTCACTCTGGTAATGGAGTCATTGGCTGGACAAAGGTCTGCCTCTTGAATGATGATGACTGCCCTCACAAGTTCAACAAGAAAATCTGTGGATGCTGGGGTTGAGTGCAGTACACGATTTTGTTGGAGAAACTCAGCAGGTCACACAGCATCCATAGGAAGTAAAGGGGAACCAGCATTTAGGGCCTGGGCACTTCACGTTTCTCCAGCTCGATTGTATTCATAATGCTGGCATCAGTCATTTTTAAGTGAAGACAGATTTCCAAGCCTTTGAAACCTTATCCTTTTGTTTAATAGATTCTGTTTACCTGTTTGAGCTGCTGGAACCTCGATGACTGGATCTCCTACGCAGGTGTGGTGACAAGGAATAATGCGCAGAGCTCTTTATTCATGTTACACTGAGCAGGCAGGCAAAAAGATCTATGAGACAACAGGCTCGCAGAGTGTATGCCTGCCCCCGCGATGCACTTACTTTTGAGTACAAACAAATTTCTCAGTCAGGAACTTTCCTCTTGGGGCAATGTAAATCATACTAATAAAAACAGATAGCAGGAAACACTCGTCAGGTCAGACACCATCTGTGAAAAGGGAAACAGTTTGCTTTTCAGGTGCAAGACCCTTCATCAGAACTGATAGATCAGAGGGCAATACGACGAACCCAATTAAAATTTAAGAAGGCTGGAACCAGCTGGATAGCAACAGATTAGTTCAAGTGATTAAGTCAAAGATCAGAGGATCCAGATTTAATCTTCCATCTAACTATGGCAAAGGGCAGAAGAAACTTCTATCCACAAAATGTGGAGAGGCTGCGAAAATTATTTCCTGAAAGATTGAACTTATTTGAATCCAGAGTCTTTTCATTGGGGTTTCTGCTTGGAATTACAGGATTGTGCTTTAACTCGAACATTAAAAATAAATTAGTGATGAAGTGTGAACAGGGGTCACTTGATGTCCCAGAGAGTTTATTTGGGTGAAACACAAGAACTGCAGATGCTAGAATCTGGAACAAACAAAGAGCAGTTGGCGGGACAACTAAGTCAGGCAGAAGTGGACAGTCAGTGAGTGTTCCAGATTGGGTCCCTTTTTTGAGACTGGACTGAGAGGGGAAAAATCAAGCATTAAAGGGGAGGGATGAAGGTAGGGGAGGGCTGGGAAGAAACATAGAGGCATATCATGGATAACTGGACGAGAGAGAGGTGGAGAGACAAGTAGGGGAAGATGCCACCTTGGTGAAACCACTGTATAGCTGTTAGCACGGTCTGTAGTATGAATGTACTGCATGGGCTGGCCCACCCTGAACCTGTGACTCCTCCCCTCCGAATCCCCATAAAGGCTGTTACGCCAAACTCCTCCCTCTGTATCTGCCTTGGAATCGAGCCAGTAACATATGAGACACATTAATGATTTATGGTGATTAAAGCCTATTAATCACAACTCTCAGTTAATTAATAGTGCAACAATTTAATCACCATAATTTCGTGCCATGGACAAGGCAATATGGGAGGATAAACTAGACACTGCCCCTAAAGATCTGGAGGCCTCCATTAAATTCAATCAATGGCTGAACTGCCTCACTGCTTTCATGAGATGCAACGACGTGCAGAGTGAGGAAGATAAATGGGACCTGCTCTTCGCATAGGTCGGCCACCATGTTTTTCAAATGATCAGAAACTGCAGGACTTAGTTGGTCACTATGGAGCTCCTGCAGAGACAGTATTGGACTCCGACGAATGTCATCTATGCCAGGTACCTTCTGGATGGTGAGTCAGTGGACAAATCAATGCAGGTCCTATGTGAGCTGGGGTGAGCCTGCGGCTGCAGAGATGTGTGATACGAGATGCATGTGTCGCTGCATTCAAGTCTGATCACATCCAACAGAGATTCCTGGAAAAGGGCGATTGAAGCCTGCAAGAAGTAGTCAACCTGGGCAAATCGCTCGAGACAGCACAGCTAAATGACCCGGTCTCTTCTGGGAACACAGCAGCCACACGAGGAGCAGGGGCACCATTATCTTGGGACGCAGGGCCCCAAATCACCGCCACCACCATCGAGCATCTGAGGTGCTACTTCTGTGGCCATGCTAAACATCCTCGTAGGGGTTACCTGGCCTGAAGCGCAGCATGTTCTGCCTGCAGGAAGAAGGGATGCTATGGGAAGGTATGTTCCTCCAGCAGCTCTGCATGCAGCCGGAAGCTGCTGCCATCTTGGACCTTGTTGCTTCCTGCGGCACTTCCGGCTGTGGGGAATGGCTCGGCCGGACCATGGGGATGGAAAACCAGGATGGCACCACTTCCAGTATCACTTCCAGTGGTAAAGAGCAGCACCGCCTTAGTGGCATGGGTGCACCCATCTTGGGAGGTGCCTGGAAACCTGTACAACAGCAGTGAATCAGACAGTGACCAGCCATTGGCCTCAATCACCCTGCACCAAGATAGCCCACATCAGCTAGCCAGGACCATGATGAACATTGAGGTAAACAATTGCTTCACAAACTGTCTATTTGATGCCAGGACTATGGAAAGCTTCAGACACATGTACAGCTCTACTTCCTCCTGGTGACTCTGGCTAACTACATATTTGCTCTGGCCTCCAAATCTCACTTGGCCGAGATCCACGGCAGCTGCACTGTGACATTGTCTGTGTGTGGCACTATGTGCAAGAACCTTAAATTCCTTATTATGCCACAGCTCTGCACACTAGTCACATTGGGAGTGGACTTTCAGTACCAAGAGTGTCCAAATGGAATAAGATGGGTCCCATTCCACCCCCCCCCCACCCCCACAGTCCAGAACTATCAATTTTTAAACCTCCCACCCTCCCCTCCGAACACGACCTGTGGCCTGTCCGTCCCTGACTGCAGTCCGGTCACCATCAAGAGCAGACAATACAGCCCCAGTGATACAGAAGTTAAATGACTTCTGTCTGAAGGGATCATAAAACCCAGCACCAGCCCCTGGAGGTCACAGGTAGTAGTGGTTAAGAGCGGATAGAAACACCTCATGATCATCGACTACAGCCAAACCATAAACTGATTTACCCAACTGGATGCCTACCCCCTACCCTGCATCGTCAACATGGTGAATGAGTTGGCCCAGTACCATTAACCTCAAGTCAGCCTACCACCAATTCCTGATCCATCTGGAGAACAGCATTCAAGGCAAACAGCCACCACTACCACTTCCTCCAGGTCCCCTTCAGAGTCACCAATGGGGTATCCGTCTTTTAGAGGGAGATGGACCAGATAGTGGACAACTACGGACTAAAGGCTACGTTCCCCTATCTGGACATGTGACCTCCTACGGCCACGGGCAGCAGGACCATGAATATTAACCTACAAAAATTTCTCCAGACGGCCAAAAATCTGAATCTCAAGTATAACCAGAAGAAATGCGTGTTCAGCACTTCACAGCTGCCCATCCTCGGTTGCATGCTGGAGAATGGTGTCATTGAGCCCGACCCTGACCATATGTGCCCCCTGCTGGAACTCCCACTGCCCCACAGCCTCAAGGTGCTTGGGGTTCCTTTTGTATTAAGCTTAGTGGGTCCATAATTATGCAGACAAAGCCCACCCCCTGATGAAAACAACCACCTTCCCCCCATCAGCAGAAGCTCAAGCGGCATTCACATACATCAAGGGCAACATCATCAGGTCGGCGATGCACACTATGGATGAATCCACCCCGTACCAGATGGAGAGTGATGCGACCGACTTTACCTTGGTTGCCACACTCAACCAAGTGTGGCATTTTTTTCCCGGACCCTCCAGGGCCCTGAACTTCAGCACTCAGCTATCAAGAAGGAACACCAGGCCATAGTGGAAGCTGTGCACCACTGGAAGCATGACCTGGCCGGCAAATTGTTCACCCTGCTGACTGACCAACATGTAGTCGCCTTTATGTTCAATAACAAACAGCAGGGAATAATTAAGAACGACAAGATCCGGAGATGGAGAATTGAGCTATTCACCTACAACTACGAGATCTTGTACTGGCCTGGGAAGCTCAATGAGCCCTCCTGATGCCCTGTCCTGATGTGCAGTTGGTCCACCTCCAAGCCCTCTACAACAACCTCTGCCACCCTGGGGTCACCAGGCTTTATCACTTCGTTAGAGCTTGCAACCACCCTTACTCGATTGAGGACATCAGGGAACTAACCTGGTCTGCACAGAATGCAAACTCCAATTCTACTGGCCAAAGAAAACTCACCTGATTAAAGCCTTTTCAAACACTTGAGTATGGACTTCAAGGGACCCCTCCCCTCCACCAACCGGAATGGGTACTTCCTCAATATTATTGATGAATACTCATGCTTCCCATTCTCCATCCCCTGCTGATGTGACCATGGCCACAGGCATAAAATCACTATGCAACCTGTTCACTCTGTTTGAATACCCCTGCTATATCCATTATGATCGTTTATCAGTGAGGAGCTGCACTAGTACCTGCTGGCCAAGGTCATAGCCACAATCAGGACCATGTGCTATAATCCCCGGGAGATCGTCCAAGTAGAAAGAGAGAACGCCACCATTTGAAAGACAATCCTCCTAGCCCTCGTCAAAATGCCTCCCACTTCCCAGTGGCAAGAGGTCCTCCCCGAGGCGCTCCACGCTACCAGGCCCCTCCTCTGTACCGCTACTAATACTACCCTGCATGAAAAGCCTCGGGAACCACACTACCATCCTGACTGACAATTCCTAGGCCTATTCTGCTCCGGAGGCATACCAGGAGTCATAGGACTAATCCTCTGGTTGAGAAGGTCCACCTCCTCCACGCAAATCCCCAATAGGCTTATGTGGAGTACTAGGTTGGGCTGCAAGACACAGTTTCCGTCCAGGACCTGGCGCATGCAAGGGACCCCTTAACTGACCAATCAATTCCCCCATCCCATGACCACCGGCAATGTAATCGGCCACCTGACCCCACTAATTGCACCTGGCGCCCTGTCCAAACCACAGGTCAAACAATCCTACGGTCCTATTAAACCCCCTCAGCCACCGGAGACCCAGCTTGTCACGGAGCCACAGCCGGCACTGCAACAGTCGCAATGTCAGACGAGACCACAAGACAGGCTGCACCTGTAATGGACATTGATCCACTTCACCCTGCGGACTTTGTTTTAAAAGAAGGAGTGAATGGTGGAACCACTGTACAGCTCTTAGCACAGTCTGTATGAATGCACTGTATGGGTTTGGGTTGGGGTTGGGGTTGGGATTGGGATTGGGATTGGGATTGGGGTTGGGCCCACCCCTGTACCTGTGACTTCTCCCCTCAGAATCCCCATAAAGGCTGTTACGCCCAAACCCCTCCCTTGGAACAGGGCCAGCAATATGTAAGACATTGTCCCTTAAATAAGATCTCAGTTGAAGATAGCAGAGAAAAGAATTATTAACAAACCATACATATTTTTTAACTGATTGAATGACATAAGATTCTTTTGCTCTTAACAATCCTCAATATGCCTGATCCCTTTCTGAGACCAGGTGTCCAGAATCTTGTTATTCAATGTTGATATTAATCTATTTTGAGTCAGGGGTGTTTTTGGTGATAACCCCACCTTAATTCCAATCTGATGATTTATTTTATACCAAAAATTAATTATAGGTTTTAATAGTGGGTGCTTCTCTTATTCCCAAAACTAATATAGCATCCCATTTCTGAAGAAAATCTCCAGCTATCCTCTCACCCACTGTGTTCAGCTCAATTTGTGCCCAGGATGGTCTATCTCCCACCCCCACCTCAAAGAGAGAGGGGGTAAGCTTCAACTGGGCTGGCCAATGATATTTGTTTTTATATTCTGGGAACTGTATTCCTTCCGGGGCATAATCCCATGTTAATTTCTTGATGGAGATTCCTGCTACCATACTGTTCCAGAGGAACATTCCATTAAGTTTATTTAGATCCTGAAAAAATCTCTGGGGCAATGATATGGGCAATGTTTGGAAGAGGTACTGAAGTTTTGGCAACACTTTCATTTTAATACAGTTGAATCTACCAACTAACATAATCGGCAGAGCCATCTATCTGTTTAAATCCTCTTCAATTTTCCTCAACAGGGGGACATAATTTATATAAATCTTGCAAATTGTTATTATCATAATCCCTAAATATTTTATCCCATTGAGTGGCCATTTAAATTGACTATTTCTTTGATAATAACTGTAATCCCCTCCCGTAAGTGGTGATATTTCCCTCTTGTCCCAATTTATCTTGTTTCCTGATACCTTCCTATAGTCTTCCAATTTAGAGTGCAGTTTTTCCAGTGATCTTGCTGCTTCTGTGAAATATATCAGTACATTGACTGCAAAAAGATTGATCTTATGTTCATCCTGGTTTACCCTGAATCCTTTAATGTCTGGATCACAGCGAATAGCTTCTACAGTAAAGGAATCTTGATCTTGAATAGAAAATAGTAATGTAGAAATAGAAGTAAGTAGATATGTTTTATTGGTTTTTGTTTCCTCCGATTTCCCTTCCTCCTAAAGTACTTGGATAATAATTTACTACCTACTCCTTACATTTATAGAGCTCTTTTGGAATATTCTGAGCAGTCTTTTATTTAAAGGAACATTGTCAGATTAATCAAGCTGAGGAAGTTAATGGATCTGTGGGGTCTTTGGGATTGGGGTCTATCGACTTCCCTGAAAGGTGCCCTGAAATTGTCAATTTTGTAAAATTGTACAATGGGGCCTCTCCTTGGCTCTTTGGGAGAGATGTCCTAATACTTTTGGTCATGCAATATTTTTTGCACCTCACAAAAGAAGAGCAGAAACTAAATTGTTCTAGCATTCTGTTTGAGCCCTCATGTGATTTTATGTTTTGTTTTTGTGCAGGCTTTGAACGTCAGTTTGTTTAAATTTTCTATCTACACTTGGCTAGAGGAAGGAGCAGAAATGAATAGCAGCATTGGGTAGTCACCCAGTAATAACGAACTTGAAAAGCTTTGCATGTAATGTATCTGTATAGGGAGGGGGTGACTCTTGCACATTCCTGCGGTTTTGGCCATACAGACTCTTTGAATGAATAAGATGTCTCAGAAATTTAAAGGAGAGCCTACAGTGCTGTTACAAATTTTTAAAAAAATATATGATGTTGCCATTGAATTCAGAATCTTGCTGCAAAAACATTCCATGTACAATAACTTCTAAAATATTTGAAAAGGTAAAGTACGTACTTGTTAAAGTAAAACCCTTCAAAAGGCCATCTCTTTATTAGTATTTTAAGACTATATATATATATATATATATATATATTTATCAACACAAATAATTGAGGATAAAAACAATAGAAGTCCAAAAATATGGATGCAAGAAACCTGGATGACTTGAGAATCGGGACTTTTTGTAAACTCCCAAACTTTTTTAATTTAGGGGGCTTTTATGAGTGTGGTGCAGGTGCTACATGTCACAGCAACATTTTTGTCAAGCGTTGGCTTTATTTTTCTTTAAAACTGCTTATTTTCATAAGTGAGGCACACTGTATTTGCTAACGAATAAACTATCAACATTTACCTGTGCACCTCTTTCTTATTCCTCCTTAAGTTTGAATTTTAAAAGTATTGCCCAATGATTCAGAAAATATGAAAATCTGGACTGACCCAATCGCCGAGCAGTCCAGATTTTCGGACATCTATTGTATAACAGCGGAATAATAAAGAACGACAGATTATATCTGCAACTTTCTGATTACTTTAACTTATTAATTGTTGAAACTTAGTTTCTAAGTGTTTCCTTCTTAGATAATCCCTTGGGAGCAAGGACAGGCTGGTTCCATTCCTGTGTTGCAAGTTTTGAGAGACTGATGAGGCTAATGTGCTAACTCTAGATTCTTCCACAGATAGGGCAGACAGCACTTTATGGAGCAAACTTTGTGATCTGGTTTCTGCCATTGATTCAAGGCTTTTATGCACTAAGAATGCAAGGCCTCACAATTCATGTTCTCAATACTATCCCAAGCCTGAGTATTTTTGGATCAGAGGTCAGTGTGGATGTTACATTTCTCCAAAAGACTTTGAACCTATTATTATCTGTCCTCATGGTAACTTCCTCCTCCAGAGCTGGAAAAAGTAAATGTCTGTTTCTGGTGTCTGGAGTCGGACATGTGAACAACATGTCCTGGTAATGTCAGGAAAAGAGTAATAAAAGCCAGCTCTTCAATTCCAATATCTTTTTCAATATTTACTTTCTGCTCTTTTGACTAACTGAAAATATGTTTTCAAAATGAGTTTATTTTAAACCAGTGGATCCTCATTTGTGTTTTCTAAGTTACACCAATTTCCAATGTCTCCAGTGTGGACTAACAGTTGTAAAGAAATGTGAGGTAGAAAAAAAATAGATTGTTATGGAGTGGG
Organism: Narcine bancroftii; assembly: GCF_036971445.1. Lineage (NCBI taxonomy): Eukaryota > Metazoa > Chordata > Chondrichthyes > Torpediniformes > Narcinidae > Narcine > Narcine bancroftii. The sequence goes on along the minus strand of NC_091475.1, from coordinate 187,505,020 downwards.
TTTACACAAGTTGGTACAAAATCCTGGGCTGAATGATCTGTACTGTGCTGAAATAATACTATAAGACATAGGAGCAGAAATAGGCTATTCAGCCCATTGAGTCTGTACCGCCATTTAATCATGAGCTGATCCATTTTCCCACGGCCCCACTGCCTTGCATTCTCTCTATAAACTTTGATGCCCTGGCTAATCAAGAACCTATCAATTTCTGCCTTAATTTAATGCAATGCTCTTGCTTCCACATCACCTGAGCAACAAATTCCACAGATTTACCAGATTCTGACTGAAGAAATTACCCTGCATCCCTGTTCAAAGTGAATACCCTTCAATCCTGAAATTTGCACACTTGTTCTAGACCAGTGGTTTTCAAACTGCCCCCCTAAACTAATATTCCACCTTAAGCAATGCCAGAGGTGTTCTGTGATGAGTAAGGGATTGCTTAATTTGGTGCATGAGTGGAAAGAAAAAGTTTAAAAACCACTGTTCTGATTGTACCTAATTGACTCATCATGTGCATGGTTTCATAACTCCAAAGGAAATAGGCCAATGACAATTTTTCTCAAGCAAAACATTTTACTAATAATTGAGTCTTGAGCAGAGATTCTCAACCTTCCCTTCCCACTCACATACCACCTTAAGCAATTCCTTACTAATCTTATGGCGTAGGGATTACTTAAGGTGGAATGTGAGTTTAGGGGGGCAGTTTGAAAACCACTGGGTTTTCTACATCCATTTTGTCCATGCCTTATAACGTTCAAAATGTTTCTATTAGATCCTCTCTCATCCTCCTAAATTCCAATGAGTACAGGCCAAGAGCTGTCAAAAGGCCTTCATATGACAACTCTTTCATTCCCAGAATCATCCTTGAGAACCTCCTCTGAACCCTCTCTGATGTCAACACATCCTTTCTAAAATGAGGAGCCAAAAACTCAAGTCAAGTCACATCAAACAGTTTCAAACAGATGTCAATTAATCCCTGCCCAAGAAGAGAGAATTAACCTGCCTTAATGACCATCAACAGTGATGAAGTGTTTTGAAAGGTTGGTGATGAAGCTTATATAATATGATACAATTCTTTTATTGTCATTTAAGTCTAGACAGTAAAACAGTTCACAGTAAAAAATGAAGTAACATTCCTCCAAAGCAAAATGCTACCTACACATCACGAGATTATTCAGAAACAATGTAGACTACACCATTCCTACACCAGATAAAACAAAAAAAACTACATGAGACTGGAACACACCTACACAGTGAATAAAATATCAGTGCAAACAATACAGTAAGAGATGAAATAAAAACTAGACAGTAGTCACAGTGGAGACAAGTTACATTTTCGTCGACTTAGATTTTAAAAAGTCTAGTAGCTTGAAGTGAAGAACTGCAACAGCAGTTCACATGTCCATAGGAGCCCGCAAGCTTCGGCACAGTAGCAACAGAGAGATCCAATGACCTCCTTGCTGAACCCACGATCCGCCGCATGACCCTGCTCTCCAAGGCGGCACAGCCTCTAGAACTTCCAGGCCAGACACTCGACCTGGCCACTCAGGGCTCCCCGACACTTCCACTGCAGAACACACAGACCTCCAGATCCTCCCAGCCAGGTCCACGGCACAGCCCATTCTGGCACACCTCCACAAACGTGCCACAGATTCTCCTCCTCGGCCACTGGCAGCAAACAACATCGAAGTCTGGAGGCTTCGTCCCCACAACAGAGGCCTGACAACCACAGCAGACCAGGCTGCGCAGTCCAGCAACTTTATTCTGAAGGTCTATACTTTAGTTCATGGTTCACACATTTCCACAGCTCCACATCTCCACAGCACTCTTCCGTCCAATGTTCATCAATTAAGAATTGTTGCATGCCACCATACTTAACTATTGTGGTAGCATCAGGATCAGAGAAGCCGCTGAAGCCACTGCCGCGCCGCCATTATCTGGAACCAGATATCAGCTCCTGTCTGAGTGGTGACATGGATTCATTCCAGTTTGCTTATCATGGCAACAGGTCTAGAGCGGATGCCAACCTACTGTCTCTACACAAGACCTTGAAACACCTGGACAGCAAAGATGCATACATTAAGATGCTCCTTTTCCAATACAGTTTGGCATTTAACACCATTATCCCTCAAAACTGATCAGCAAACTCCAAGACCAGGGAGTTAACACCCCACTGTGTAATTGGATCATGGATTTCCTCACCTCTAGGCTACAATCAGTGAAGATTGGTAAGAGCTTCTCTCCATAATCTCCATCAGCATCACAGGGCTGTGTTCTTAGCCACCTGCTTTACTCACTTTACACCTACAACTGACAATAACACCATCTACAAATTTGCCAAATGATACCACGGTATTGATTTGCATAAAGAAAGGTGATGAGTCAGCGTACAGGAAGGAGATCGAAAACTTGGCTTATTGGTGCACCAACAACAACCTTGCACTCAATATCACCAAAATTAAGGAGCTGATTGTTGACTTCAGGGAATGAAGGCCAGAGGTATACAATCCATAGATCGTTGGGGGATCAGAGATGGAGAGGGTGAGCAAATTTAAGTTCTTGCGAGTCACTATTCTCGGAGGATCTTTCCTGGACCCAACACACCAATGGCATCATGAAGAAAGCACATTAGCACCTCTGCTTCCTCAGGAGTTTGTGGAGGTTTGGCATGACACCATAAACCTTTGCAAATTTCTACAGAGGTGTGGTGGAAAGTGTGCTGACCAGCTGCATCACAATCTAGTAAGGAAACACCAATACCACTGAGCATAAAGCCCTCCTAAAGGTAGTGGACACAGCCAAGGATGTTACAGGCAAAACCCTTCCCACTACTGAGTACATCTACAGGGAATACTGCTGTCAGAGGGCAGCAGCAATCATCATAGACCCACACCACCCAGCACACACTCTTTTCTCGCTGCTGTCATCAGAAAAGAGGTATAGGTACCAGAAGACTCGCACCACCAGGTTCAGGAACAGCTGCTACCCCTCCACCATCAGACTCCTCAACAACAAACTCAATCAGAGTCTCAATATTTTTGCTTGTCCTCTTCAGACAACGATCCCAGTAGGTCATGTTGATGGGGGCGTGGGAAACTCCAGTGATCCTCTCTGCCACTCTTATGGTCTTGTGGATTGGCTTTTGAACCATTTCATTGCAACTTCTGTACAAGCTTGACGTAATGGTTGCTGGTAACTTTGAACACTTCATTCTCCTCAGGAAGTGCAGGCAAGTGAGGAGATGTTGTGGGTCATGATAGGTCACTAGTTAAGTGAATTCCAAGGAATTTCATGGTCTTTACTCTTTTCACTGCAGAGTCACTGTTGGGTCATCTGCAAATTGGATGACACTGTTGGAGCTGGATCTGGTGATGCAGTCATGAGTCATTAACATGAACAGGAGTGGGCTGAGCCCCCAGCCCTGAGATGTGTCAATGTTCACCATGATGGTGCTCGGCATTTTGCTACCGACCTGCTCTCAATACTCCAAGAAAAGTCTCACCAGTGTCTTATAAAGCCACAACATCACATCCCTATGTTCTATATTCTAAAAAAATTAATGAAAATAAAACTCAAAATCTTCTTTGGTTATTAAAGGAGGCTAGACCTGATGGCTCCAAAGGAGGAACATCTGCTTTACAGTGTGGGATTAAAACATGCCCAGGTTCCATGCTTACCTGGAGCTGCTATATTGTTTCCATGAGCTCTGAATCCAAACAGCAGCAATCATATGTTCATTGGGTAAACTCATTGGTAGGATGCCAAGAACATGACCGAGGTAAATTCCAGACAGGTCATACTGAAAATGAGATGGAAAAATGAGTGGCAACTGGATGTGAAAGTGTGCAAGACGGGGAATGGCTGGAGGAGATGTGAGAGGAGACCTGGGAATTTCAGAAGGAACTGTTCTTTGTGGAATACTGAAAGGGCAAGAGTGGGTGTGATGTCTTTGGCAGTGGAATCCTATTGAAGGTTCAGGAAAATTTGAAGGATTTTCTATTGAACTGTTGGGGTAAAAGGAAGTTTTGGAGAGGGTGCAGAGGAAATTTACCAGGATGTTCCCTGGATTGAAGTATGAGTGTTATGGGTCAAGGTTAGCAGAGCTAGGGCTTTTCACTTTTGAGTGCAAAAGGATGAGATATGACTACATCGAGGTCAACAAAATTATGAGAAGCATAGATAAGATTGACAGCCAGCACCTTTTTCCTGGAGTGAGAGGACATCAGTACAAGGTGATGGGAGGAGAGGTTAGGGGAGACATCAGGGGTATGTTTTTTAAACCTAAGAGTAGTGGATGCTTGGAATGCATTATCAGGGGTAGTGGAGGAGGCTGGTACAATAGGGATATTTAAAGACTCTTAGACAAGCACATGGATGTAAAAAAAAAATAGATTTATGGGTTTGAGGCAGGGAAGTTTTTAGTTTGTTGAGTAAGTTTGCATAGTTTGCACAACATCATGGCCAAAGGGCCTGTATTGACCTATGTTCTATATTAGTGAACCAGATGTGTTTAATAGTTTCTATTATTGGTACAGGGGTGGGGGTGGAGTTGCTGCTTCAAGTGTGAGCTTTATTTAATTACGTGAATTCAAATCCTTCAGTGGATGGGATCTTTGAATTCAAATCCTTCCTGGTACGATTGAAACTTGTGGCTCTGGTTCAATGTAAAAGCACAATGCTGGAGAAACTCAGCAGGTCAAACAGTGTACTTTATATTGCAAAGATAAAGATATATAACCAACATTTTGGGCTTGAGCCCTTCATCAAGCTATGAGCAAAATGTAGACAGGCACCCAAACAAAATGGTGGGAGGAGTGGTAGGGGGAGGAGCAGAGTCCCACAGGCAGGAAGTAATAAGCGGATAAGATAGGGAGGGCACAGCAGCCAATAAGGGGAGGGGGAGGGCTCTGTGAATGGAGAGGGAAGGGGGTGAAGAACTGATGAAAGAAGATAGAGGGATGGGGAAGGAGGGAGAATGAGGAGTGGGCTAGCAGAAGCCAGAGAAGTCGATGTTAATGAGAAGTCTGGTTCAACGACTCAGTCCTTAATGAGGATACAAAATTAGAATTTTAGTTTCAATATTCCATTTTAAGGACTGAAAGGAGCTAATTCATTTGTGTTGTCTCTTCATCTTCATCTGTGCATCCTGCTCCTCACCTTTTAACCACATAAATGGTGACAAGCTGTCATCTCATGCAAATGAGGTTCTTTATGAATCAACAAACCATCTGGTCATGATGGACATGAACATTTGGATATATTCTGGTAGGTTGATCAGCATTCCCATTGTCTGCTCCTTCCCTTCTCTGTTCAAGTAACTGTATGTCTTCAGACATTGGCAGATTCCTGTCAGGAGATTCTTGTAGAAACACAAATACTTTGGTCATCAATGAGGTTCAAGTAGCAGCATTTTTGCCTGAACAACTTTGCTGATACCTGTACCATAATTTTGCTGAAAGGAAAATATCATCTTCCATTTCCATGTTTGTGTGATATTTGTGAATGTTGAATTTGCGACTTATAATATTTAATCTGTTCCAATATCTGCAGTCAACAACTGCCTTTAAATGACTCTGTGCAGGAACATGATTACTTCCTCTTAATATTCTAAACTTTTATATTTTCAAGAGCATTTCAAATTCTCTTTAGCAAGTCATTCTTGCATTTGCCTTTACCACCTTTGAGGTTATTGCACATCAGATCATACAAATCAATGTTTAAAACAAATCCACCCTAAGCAATGCCAGAGGTGTTCTGTGATGAGTAAGGGATTGCTTAATTTGGTGCGTGAGTGGAAAGAAAAAGTTTAAAAACCACTGTTCTGATTGTACCTAATTGACTCATCATGTGCATGGTTTCATAACTCCAAAGGAAACTCCATTTCCTTTGGACACACAATTCTGGTGTCAATCATCTTAAAGCGATGTCCTCAGGTTATTCAGCCTCATGCCAATGAAGACGATTCCTCTGAATATTCTATTGGTTCTGCATATATTCTTCATTTTGAAAACATTTCATGCAAGCAATGATCCAGCTGTGTGGTTGGCTAACATTAAAAATACAATGAGGTATTTGGAATTCCAATTTGGATAATGCTGCATTAATTCTCTGCTTCTCTTTCCAAGTACATTTTGTGCCATAGACTGTTAAATTTCAGCAATCTATTTGCATTGAGTTGGAGTCCCATTATATTGTCCCCTTATTTTGTATATCTGCAAAACTTGGAATTGCAGTTACTTTGGCTGTCAAAGTGTGGAACATATTAGCCTTTCACCAGGACCTCTGGTAAGATTAAGTTGGCTCCACTTGCAATTACATAAAAAGGTTGCAGCTACCAATATGCCAGTGAACTTTTACTGGAATTACTTAAATGGATCTATGTATAATAAGCCAGTATGCATGAATCCACTTTTGACCTCGAGCCATTCCAGTTAAAATATTGGTTAACGTCGCTTCCAAATCTTTGATGCTGTAGGCAAAAGTGTGACTTAATTTGTCAAAGAAATTCATGACAAGGCATTTTTACATTGGGAGTTACTTGAGCTTATTTTGGAACATTACAGCACAGTAGAGGCCCTTTGCCCCACACCATTGTCCTGACCTACTCAACAATCGAAACCTTCCCTAACTGGCACCTCTATTTTTCTTGCTACATGTGCCTGAATAAGTATTTTTAATATCTCTATTATAACAACCTCCACCACCATCCTGGCAATGCATTCCAGGCACCCACTACTCTGTGTAAAAAAAAACTTGCCTCTGATATCCCTCCTAAACTTTATCCACTCACATTTCCAGATGTTCTCTGGTATTTGCTACTGTCATCCCAGGAATAAGGTATTAGCTGACCACCTCATGCCTCTCATAATCTTGCCTGCCTCTATTAAGTCACCTCTCATCCTTCTTCACTCCAAAAAGAAAAGCTCTCACTCTGTTAACCTTCCTTCATAAGATACATTCTCCAATCCAAGCAACATCCTGAAAAAAATCTGCTCTACACCCTTTCCAAAACTTCCATACCCTTCCTCTAATGAAGTGACCAGAATTGAGCATTATATTCCAAGGGTGGTCTTAACAGGGTTTTATAGAGCTGCAACATTTTCTTGCAGCTCTTGAACTCGATTCCACAACTAATGAAGACCAACATACTATAAGCCTTCTTAACCACCTTATCAACTTGCATAACAACATTGAGAGACGTATGGATTTGGACTCCAAGATCCCTCTGTTCTTCAACACTGCTAGAAATCCTGCCATTAACCATACTCCACCTTTAAGTTCAACCTTCCAAAATGCATCACTTCACACTTATCCAGATTGAACTCAATCTGCCACTTCTCTGTCCAACTCTGTATTCTATTTCATGCATGTTTGCAGTGCTTCATATTCATGGTTCACCTTATTTTTAAAAAAATTACCAACATGGGAATAAACAAATAGAAAATACTCAGCAAGTCAAGCTGTGAGAATAGAAACAGAGTCAATATTTCAAGTTGTCCATGATTTCTGTGAAACACCAAAACTACTTAATATAGTCCCCGATCAGATGGCCAAGATAACATAGGACATTTTCATTGCAACTCATTCCTATTATTTATTGTGAAAACTAGTTCAAAAGGCATTACCCACCACCCACACCCCCCCCCCCCCCACATGCTCTCTTCTATTTGCTGCCTTCAGTCTGAAAGTCCAGTCCCTCAAGATTCAAAAATATATTTTTTAACAAAAACAATTAGGCTCTTGAACCTCTCTGAACTCGCCTAACCAAAACATTGCTCCAGGATCACCCACAATCTGTCGGTGCTATTGAAACTATATTTTTTTTGCACTAGCTACAACTGTGAATTATTATCTAACCTTCTCATTTATGATCTTTGTATCTGACCTACACATTGTCAGTGTATTTTATTGCAGTTGGAGATGTAGAAAACAAGGATTTTAGTGCTTCTGTACATTCTGCTTGAGTACACAACAATATACTCTCATTCTCATTCATTCAATTTCTCCAAAAAGGGCAAGAGGAGAAAAATCATAGATCAAGTTCAGAGAAAAGAGAGATGGGAAAATATCCTTAATCATATAAAACAGACCCTTGTGCATTGGTTGGACAAAGTGAAGACTTTCGAAGTCTCAGAACATGAGCAATGTGTGGCAGATTTCAGGAGATCTGACAGCTTTAGACCAACTCCAACTCATATCCTTTGCTGAACTTCATTCTCATTCAACTTGAAGTGCAGCAGGTTTGGAGCTATCTGTCTGATCGAACTGCACAAATGCTGCTTCTGTGGTCAGTGTACTTACCTCATTGAACAGGCAAGAACACTCTTGCATATTGCAACATATGCAATGAGTTTGCAGAAAATACACCAAGTAGATTCTTTCTGCTGATGGATGAATATGACTAGTTAGTTTGTCCTCAATCATTCCAGTCAAGAACCTAACGAGCATCTGTCAATTTTCGTTCTGACGATCTCATCATTTTGATCTATCCCTGATTCTGCTCACCAAAAGCTAGTTGTAGAAATTGAACGGTTTTCAGCATCAATTCAAGGGCAAATCATCTGCGGTCAGGGAAAACAGGTGCCTTCAACCCTTTCATAAAAAGGCGGTTTGTTGGTTCTGAGGCTTAGAAGATTCCAGATCAAATTTGCTTTCTCAGCAAAGCTGAGGTTTACTTTCCTCCAATCTGTTTAAAATATTACTCCAGTCCATTTATTCACTCTGAATTTAATGTGTGGGGAAGAGCTTAATGCTGCAATTTCTCAAACTTATGCAAATTAGATCATTAGATCTTGCCATCCACATTATACTGCTTCAACGAAGCTAACTCGAGTTGAGTTCAGTCAGGATCTTCAGTGTGTTGAACCCCAAGGAAAAAAAATCAATCTCCTGACAATGAAACAGTCAGTTTGAAAATGTTCATGTTTGTCTCATGACCCTCTGTACATTGAAGACCCTCCTCACCCCTTCTATAATCTCCTTCAGCCTCATAACTCTCCAAGATATCTGACCTCCTACTCTTCTGTGCATCCCCAAATGCAATGGCTTCACCATCAGGTGCTCCATCAGCATTTTAATGTATGGTGACAATAATCCCATTGGTTTACATTAGAATAGCAGTAGATGTATCTTCTCCATGCCAGGTGAGTGTAGCTGGCAGTGACCTAGTAACACGTGTAGTAGGTGCAGGTCCCTCCGTCTTCTTGCGGTTAATGTCACTGCTACTGAATTGCGATATTCTGGTTGCAGTGAACTCCAGGTGGTTCATTTTCATCTGTAGAAAGAAAAGCACATGCAATATTAATAGCGCATCACTTCTTGACCTATCCACGTCAGCAGTAAATTCTTTTTGTTAGTCTTAAACAATAGACCATTTAATGGGAGCAAATGACATGTGGTTGTGCAATTTTACTTCTCAATTGCTAGATAAAATATTTAATACTTATCTCCTATATCTTTTATTCCATGACAGTCTGCAACCCATGCACTTCAAGTTATATTATCAGAGTTGATTAGTACCTTGCACTTTCTTCTCCTCTTATTCCTCCTTCACTGGGCGATGTTCTTTTTTTTTAAATTGAAAAACATACACAAGTTCTATTTTGTTGTCAGACTACATACATAATATCACATATAACCCTGAGATTCTTTTTTCCTGCGGGCGAGGCAGAATTACCACTTACTGGCCATGCAAAACAAAACTTTACTCAACGTACACATATAAACAAAAAAAAATGTAAACAAACAGAGAGCAAAAAAAATCAAAGAGCCCTTAAATATGACCCTGATTGGGTCTGTTGTTGGGGAGTGTGGCGATAAGTAGATACTGTTCTGTGTTGCCCTGTGTATAAGTGGCTGGCCCGCCCACTGATGACTCGATCCCCTGTGACCTGGCCATAAAAATCGACCTCCCTGCCCCCTTCCATTCATTCGAGCACATGGAGTTGGGCCAGCTGAAATCTAATGTGTATTAAAGCCTATCGTTCCTCACTCAGACATTGAGAGAGCATATCAAGGAGTCTGAAGGTGAAGGGGTAGCAGCTCTTCCTGAACCTGGTGGTATGAGTCTTGTGGCATCTATACCTCTTTCCTGATGGTAGCAGTGAGAACAAAGTTGTGTGGTGTGTGATGAGGATCCTTGATAATTGCTGCTGCTCTCTGATGGCAGTGTTCCCTATAGATGTTCTTGATGGTGGGGAGGATGTTGCCTGTGTTGTCCTGGCTGTCCGTCCATTTGATTTTCACACATAAAGCCAATTAAATTGAAGTAGTGGGTTTGCTGATACTTGGATGTTTCTAAATGACTTCATCACCAATCATCCAGCCTTTCATTGTGTGAGTTATCAGCTGAAGGAATGTAATAAAAACAACCCCGAGTTTTCTGATTTAGAGACTTACAGAGTCAAACCAATTTTAAAAGCTAGCAGTAATCAGAGATGAAGCTATTCAAAGTTTTTAGAAAACATAAAGATAGAAGCATTGCAAAACCAAGTTATTTGTCACCTTTTATCATCAAATAGTATTTTTCTATGGTTTCTTAAGAAAATAATTTCAGACAAACTCCTCAGCACCCTCACTTTCCCAAAGAATTACTTCTATTTCTGGAACACATCCATGATATGAATTAACAGCTTCCCCCCACAATGAGAAGCAAAATAGGCCTGGCACAACTGAAATAAAAAAGGCAGCCAAGCAACAAAAAAATCAGATTAAACACGGAGGTTGTTTGAGATGAAGTGCGCTGTGAACCAGGGTTAGATTCTAATTGAAGGTTAGATAATAATTCAATAAGGCAAACTGCAACTGTAGATGAAGGCATCCACCTTCACTGACAACAGGGAGTACCAACAAAAATCCTGTTTATAACATCGACCATTAGTGGAAAGGCATCTTTTTCCATTGATAGATTGATATGCATGTAGGAAATATGCCAAATTACTTCCAATTAACATGTTGACCATTCTTTCATGAATAAAAGAAGCGGCTGTGGTGAACCACTATTGTACATATTTGCCATATGTAAATGTCATGACCTTTCCTGGTTGACCTTGCTCTCACTGGCTGGCTCGTGATTCCTCCCCTTTCTTCCCCATAAAGGCTGCCATGCCAGAAACCTTCCCCCAGTTCGAGTCCGGGTCAGTGTGAGCGACCAACACAGGGATGCTGGCAACTTCAATCTTGGTGTAATTGATCGTGCTTCAGTGGCAATAATAGTAATTTGGCATTTGATCCAATTGCAATACATTTAAAGCTGCAGAAATAAAATAAAGTCAAATAGCCTCTCTTAAATGCCTTTAATCAGATGCACAATTTCTGTATAGTTAGACAAATTGAGTTTTCAATAATTCAATGGCAAAGTAAATTTTACATCAAACATTTCTGGAAATTTGATTGCTAAAAGATCTTGATAATAGAAGTCATTCCTTAACTAAATCTATTTTAAAGCATTCATTGAGACAGCTACAAATCTTAAATGCAGGTAGAAGTGTTTGAACTAATGTCTTGGCTCTATTATTCTATCCTTTAGCACAGGATCTCTGTTTAACTCTGGATGCCTTCTGCATATTTTTAATTGATTCTGCTATGAAAATATAAATCTGTTTTTGCATCAGTTATTTGAGAAGAGATCACGTGCAGGGAGATACTTAATTAGAGGATATTGCAATGAAGTGAGCAACTTTTGGAGCAGCAACTATTAAGTACACATCACAATCTCACAATTGCATTACCAACCTAAAAACCTACTTGGAATATGTACAATGATGACTTATCACAATCTAGGAGGTGCTGCGATAAGAAAGGAGTAATCTATTCCTTAATCACTTGTTTTCCCAAAAAAGAGCATCCTTTTTTTTAAGACCTTTGGGGATTATATGGACAATTGATTCAGTATTTCAGCATGTGACACTTTGGAAACAAGTGTTAGGATGTGTAATGAATGAGTGAATTTGCCAGTACTGGCTATCCATTTGAATTGAAGCATTTGTTTCAATTTGCCGATGGAGAGAATGTGCAATTCAAATCAGACTTGGCAACCTTACCAGGCTCATACACTTGAGGCAATTTACTGCGTTGATTTATTCTAAGATTGGACATCATCCAAGAAAGCTGTCTCAACCAGGGGATAATAGGGAACACCCTCTTTTAGATGCTCAAGGTTATTTTCCTTTTTGCATAATACCCAATTATGTTTCTTTTAAAGCAGTGGATTTCAACATTTTTCCTTTCACTCACATACCACCATAAGTAATCCATATGCCCTGTGATTAATAAGGGATTACTTAAAGTGGTAAGTGAATGGGGAAAAAAAGGCCGAGAACCATTGCTCTAGACCCAATTGTTACTGAAATATTTTGCTTGAGAAAAATTGTCATTGGCCCATTTCCTTTGGAGTTATGAAACAGTGCACATAATGAGTCATTTAGGTACGATTAAAACAGTGGGTTTCAAACTTTTTATTTTCATTCACATACCACCTTAAGTAATCCCTTACTAATCACAGAGCACCTGTGGCATAGGGACTACTTAAGGTCGTATGTGAGTGGAAAGAAAAGGCTTGAAAACAACTCTTGTAGAGCATAGTCACATTTTCAGTGTTCAATATGTGATGAGAGGTTAGGAATGGCAAATTGCCTTAAAATTAGGAAATAAGGAACAGAGATTTTTTTTGGCAGAACAGTATGTTGAGAAGTAATTATGCACAAACTCCCAGGTTACACAAGTTCAAATCAGGAATTTCTAACATGCCCAAGAGCTTTGCCTGAACATGTAACACAGTTTTAGTTTTGGAATGTTAATGTCTCTTTTTTGTTTTTTATTAGCTCCTGCTGCATGAGTTTGCACAATTTTTAAAATCTTCTTCCACATTTATCAACAGTTAAGTTAGCTGTGAAGAGTATAGAGATTTTATTTGTCAGGCATGTCTCTGTCAGAATTTGGAATTATAGTTTTGGGGTACATTTCCATCGAGATGCACAGAAACTCAGAGAAATTGCAGCCAATTTCAGCCATTCCATATTAGGAATTATTCTCTCTTCACAGGTAATCACTTTCCTGACATAATCACCGATGTCCTGTATCTGATATTAAATCTTGACACAATTTCTGTCTCACTCAGAGAATTTTGTGGTTAACCCCATTCCAGACATTTTCCTTGCCCTTTGTTGTGTCTCTCATCTGTTTGATCTAGGAAAATTAAAGTTTGCACAAAATATTTGGTGTTTTTTTAAGGAGCGTTTGAAGGAGAACGTTTTAGGGGAAGGACTTCTGAGAGAGATGAAAAGCTCATTCAGTGATGTAGCAGTGACTTTCAGTAACTAGAGAATGCTGTGATCTCAGAGGACCAAAAGGTCCTGAGGCATGCAAGCTTTGTTCAGTTGTCTCTCATGACCCAGCAGTTATCAGTGGAACATGGTTTGCAGCAATGTCTGGAAATTCTGGAAAAGCTTGTGCTTAACAATTGAAATGCAGCTGTGGCAGATACTGTGAGTGCGTGAAGCGAACTATTCTCTTAAGCTTTGCTCACACTATTGCCACCATCAAAGAAAGGCAACTGCTTATTGGTCTAGGGGTTACAGATGGTTGGTCTAGGGCACACAGATTGGTCTAGGGGATTGGTCTTATTGGTCTAGGGGACACAGATGGTTGACATTCTGATGAATCTTTTCATGTTGTTAAACCTGTCACTTGCAACAAAGCCAATACTTTTACTGTAATCAAACACTCTCTGCTGGAGGGACTCAATGGGTCAAGCAGCATCAGTGGGGGAGAAAGAATAGTCAGGACTGGTGCCAGACTATTTTGCGCCCTGGGCTGAGCTGAGCGAGGGGATAGCTGACTGGGCTAAGCGGGGAGATGCAATAGCTGATGTGTCATTTGACGTGCACTGTACTACTCCCCCCCTCTGCCTTACCAGACTAACGTGTGTGCTGATAGGAACATTAGTCAAAACCATGATTTTGTGATGCAGAGAGGTGCCAGAACTTTTGGAAACTCTCTTAAACAGTGCCCCTCTGTGCTCTGTGCCCTTGGCATCTGCCTAGTTGGCCTAAAGGTGGTGTCAGCCCTGAAAATGGTCAGTGTGTCAAGTCAAGATTCTTCTTCAGGACTGCAGAAAGTGTACAGGGGCAGTGTAAAGAGGACAGGCTGGGAGGGATGAGCTCCACATGGAATTGCCAACCAAGCAGAAGTGCAATACAAAGGGGGCAAGGATATACCCCTTAATTCTCATGACCACATTCATGTGTGGCTGCATCAGGCTGTGTGTGGAACCAAAGTACAAGGGCACCAAGTGTTGCTATGTACTGAGCTTCTATCTGTCTCAGGTTTTGCGAAGATGGAAATGTTTGAGGAAGTCAGGAGGTCTCACAGGGTCCATAGGAGGTAAAGATATATAACCGACATTTCAAGCCTGAGCCCTTCTTCAAGATATATATCTTTCTCTCCTATGGACCCTGTGAGATTTGATGAATTCCCCCAGAATTTCTGTTTTTTTTTCTGCAATCGCTATGTTTGAAGACTTTTGTGTTTCACTCCATTGCGAAGGATGGATCTGACCTTGTGCCGCGCAGTGTACCAGTCAGTTAGGCTTTGCTACATCATTTCGGGAAAAAAAAATTTTCAAACACCATTGACCAGAAGGCCATCAGACTGTGATCACCATGGAACATTCTGAAGACTCTGAGAAATGAGGACACAACTGACAAGGTAGGGTGGTTCCCAGAGTAGATTGTCCAGGTCATCTTGCAGAATGCCTCATCGCCAGGACTCAGAAACAAGCACCAGGATGTGGCCTGCCTGGCAGTGAGAGGAACCCTCTCAGTTATAATCAGAACATCACGCACATCGCACACTATCCACAAAATGACTGTGGTGGAGTGGAGACAGTCGCCCATCTCTTTGCAGAATGCAGATACACTAAGAATGTGCGTAGAAGGATACAAGAGTCCTTTTCTCAGTTCATCCCCAGTAGCAAAGTGATGGAGGACTCTCTGATCTTCAGGCTGTTCCCAGAAACACACACAGAATCAGTCCTCCAAAAATTCTGGAAGACCATCAACTCATTGAAAGTTCATAACTTTGTTCTGTCCATAACTTTGTTGGTCTTTCAGCACACGGAGATGCCGGTGCAAGAATGCACCGACTGGCACATTCCAGGCTACAGGAATATATGTTGAGGAGACACACTGAGGCTTGGGACAGCCGACATGAGGCCGCTGTGGGGAAAAAATCCTTCAGTCACTGGGCATTGAGGGGCTGAGACTGAGGGAAAACCCTTCAAACAACAGAGGCAGGAGTAATGACAAGGTCCCACAGTGGTGACAAGCTGTAAATAGACATGAATGTAACAATGTAGAGTGAAGATAATGCATAGATATGAAATTAAAGGTAGGAAGAGACTTTCCCTTTTGTAGATAATTTATTGTGAATAAAATCTATTTTTGGTTTAAAAAAATGACAGACAGAAGCAGAGGAATGGCAGAGGCCAGCCAAAGGGAGGAAATTAAGAAAAACAGATGGATCAGGTGATGCAAGATGAGTCATACAGAGTGGGGTGTGTGATTAGAATACAAAGGAACCAGTGCAGGAATCTGATGAGAAAGTGAAGATGGTATTATAAAGAGAGTGGAAGAATCCGGTGGGGATTCCTCCCATGGTTGGAATCGTACCGGGTGTAGGTTAATTGGGCAGCAAGTGCCTGTGGGCCAAAATGCAGTAGGTGAGATTAGAGGAGGTGCAGGTGAATCTTTGACTCACCTGGAAGGGTGTTTGGGACACTTATCACCACATTAACTTATTTGGTGAAACAATAATTGCAACTCAAGACTGAATTATAGCAATGAACAGAAACTTGCACCAACCTTCATCAAAGCAATTAGAAGTTCTTAATTGGCATTAGTAAAGCAGCTTGCATTATTATAATTACAGTTTTCTTTTTCATTGGGTAGGGTAACCTATCGGATAAATCTGCTGGTATTCTTTTCATTTTTGTATCCCTTTATGACCAAACTGCATGGACTCTCGAAATGGAAAACACATCTAGATATGTCTAACCATCTAGAAAATGCTTAGCCCAGCTTATTCCCCCCTTATCTGACCATTTTAACCTGTGTGCAATACATTCCATCTGTGTCATGTAAAATAAGCACTAAACTTAATGAGGCAGTGGTAAGTCAGTAGCCCATTCACTGTTGCTAATGGTATGATTCCCAGAAGCCTAATCAAAAATTTGTACATCTAATTGCTGTCACATCAAGACCAGCCACCTGCCATTTGTGTAGCACCTGAGCTCACACTTTGCAAGCCATAGTTCTGCTTGAATGCGCAACCATTTCATGTGGAAGGAAAATAAAATTGCGGGGCAACATCTAATAGCATATAGTTAAGAGAAGAAATGTTACCGAAGACTGCCACATAGGCACATATGATATGTTGCATTTTTAAATAGTTTAATCACCAGATGTCTTATTAAGATGAGAATTATCAAGAACTTCAAAGCAATACCAAATATTAACAGATTCTTAAAGCTGTTTATTTAAAATACAATTTGGTTCAGATGAAGACCATCAGAAGTTTTCATTCACTTGACAGAATTATGTAGAAGGGTTAGTTTCAAATACTTGCTGACAGCCTCAGATTCATTGGGAACATATTAATGAATTGAAAGGCAATTATGTTTTTGGTTATCAGTGGAGGAGCATTTCTGACAGAGGTTTGCAGCAAGAGAGGTTTTAACCAATGCATCTGCCATTATGTTAAACCAAAAGATTGAACAATCATAAATAACTTCCATTTTATGATCACACCTAAAAAAACTCAAGCTATCATAAAGTATTTCTCATTGATACTTAATTTAAAATCTGCTTTTAAAAAGTTCAAGCAGTCAGAAATAATCTCTAGCTATATGAATTGACTGCAACCTAGAAATCTCACTGACAAAAGACAAAGGAGGAAAAACCCAACACCCAACCCCAACCAACCAATTTTCCCTTGCAACCGCTGCAATTGTGTCTGCCTGTCCCGCATCGGACTGGTCAGCCACAAACGAGCCTGCAGCTGACGTGGACTTTTTACCCCCTCCATAAATCTTCGTCCGCGAAGCCAAGCCAAAGAAAGAAAGAAATCTTCTAGTAGAAAAGTTGAGTCATTATTTACACTTTCCAGTTGTAACATTTGAGAGTTTGAATACAGCTCTTAGTCAAAACACAACACTGGGGAAACTCAGCAGATCAGCAAAAATAAAGATGCATAATCAATGTTTTGAGCTTAAGGCCTTCATCAAGATATAGGAAAATATTGGCAGGCCTGAAGACTTTTGTGTATTCCTTTACCATACAGTTCTTATCCCAGTCACAATCAGAAGCCAATGGAGAATCGACAAGATATTGTTAATATCAAATCTTTATGTTGGCTTTAGAATTACTTGTAAAATAATTGATAACTCACACAGGATAGAAAATAAAATGTCTTTATCTATATGAACTTTAGCAAGGCCTTTGACAAGATGCTTCATGGAAATTCAAATTACATGGGATCTAGGGCCAATTAGATACAGAATTGTCTAGATGGTGGAAGATAGAGTAAGGTAGTGTCAGGTTTGTTACTTAGATTTGAGGCCTGTATCCAGTGGTGTGCCACAGGGATTGGTGCTGGGTCCACTATTATTTATCATTTATATTAATGACTTGGATGACAAAGTAAGCTTGAGGATGACACTAAAATTGGGGGCATAGTGGACAGCGAAGAAGGTTGTCTGATATAACAGGATTTAGATGAATAGTTTTCAAGCTGCCCCCCTGAAGTCACATTCCACCTTAAGCAATCCCTATGCCATAAGTGTTCTGTGATTAGTAAGGAATTGTTTAAGGTGGAATATGAGTTTGGGGCAGCGGTGGGGGGGGGGGGGGGGGGGCAGTTTGAAAATCACTGATGAAAAAGGAAAATGGGAATTTAACTTGGACAAGTGAAAGGTGCTGAACTTTGGTGAGGAAGGACTTACAAGCTAAATGGGAGGGCCCTGAGGAGTGTTGTAGAACAAAGGGACTTGGAGGTACCAGTACATACTTCCATGAAAGTGATGGTACAGGTAGGAATGAGTATTGCACGCTTGCTTTCATCAGTTAGGGCATTGAGTACAGGAGCAGTGAGGTCATGTTACAACTATACAGGTGATGGTGAGACTAAACTTGAAGTATTTTGTCATCCAGCTGTATGAAAGATATCATTAAGATGGACCGGGTGCAGGAAAGAATCCCAAGAATATGGCTAGGACTGGGAAGCTTGAAGTTTTAGGGGAGACTGAATGGGTTGGCTCTTTTGACCTTGGAGTATAGTAGGTAAATAGATAAGGTAAATAGTCATAGCCTTTTTCCCAGAATAGGTGAATCTAAAACTAGAGAGGATAAATTTCAGGAGAAGGGGGTAGATTTAAAAGGGATATGAGGGGCACTATATATGTTCAATAAATTCACTACCTACATCTTTACACAGCGGGTAGTGAGTATACGGAAAGCTGTTAAAAGAAGTAGCTGAAGCAGGTAATTGTTACATCCTGAGCTCTCAGTTGCACGCCATTTCATCTCTCCTTCCCATTCCCATTCCCACACTGACATGTCCATCCCTTAGCTTTACTACTAGAGTGAAGTCCAAAGCAAATTGGAGGAGCAACTCCTTATACTCTATCTTGATCGTCCATGGCCCAATTTCAGGTGCCAAGTCCTGGTCCTTTTCTTTCAGTTGTCTTCTTCCCCTTTCCCATAAAACCCTCCCAGCCTTCCCCCCCATTCTCATCCTCCTCATCGTCTTCTACCCATATTTTACCAAGAGCTTCCCTTCCTCCTTCAGTTCTACCTAGTCCAATCTGTCCATCGCCTTTCCCCTGATAATTTCCCTTGTATTACCATTGTTGCCTTCTTATCAAGTTCCAATTCTGGCAGCCTTTGTCTCCACTCTGTTTCACCCTCCCTCAGCTGTCCCCTTATTCACTCAACTTCCGCCACCAAACCTTTTTTTTCTTATGTTTCTCTCTCCCTTTATCCGAGACGGGCCGATCAACAGCATCTCTCTTCACCTCTCACCCTCCTCTTAGGTTGTAATCCTCTTAGGTTTCTAATTCCCTACTGGCCTCCCTTTCCCATCTGTCTGTTATCCTTCACCCCTCCCTAGTTCACTATTGGTCCCTGTCTACCCCTCCTAACCTGTCCTGATTGTATTGGCTATCTTCCGTACTCTCATCCTTGATGGACAGTTCTGGCATGAAACATCAATGATCCTTTTTCCTCCCAATGCATTGGTCAATCCACTGACTCCTCCAGCAGATTGTTTTTTGCTCCGGATTCCAGAATTGGCACTCTCTTGTGACACTAATGGTGGGGGGTCTCTTACCCCCCCCCACCCCCCCCACCCCCCCCACCCCCCCACCCCCACCCCCACCAAATTGTGAATCAGAGAATACTATTGCAAAGTCTGAGGTACAAATTAAACCCTTTTACTCTCAAGACTGAAATAACTGATGAAGTTTTGGATCTTCTGAAGTGAAATAGAATTCCTCCACATCACATGACTGACAACGCGGAACTTTATATGCAGCCATAATAATATTCAAAGTAACATTGATAAAATTATTTTGGGGTATAAAACAATCAAGAATATTTCCCTATGTTGAGATTGGCATGTTTGAACATTTAAATGTTAAATAGTCACTCTTACTTTTCCCAGTTAATCGTTCATGAATTAAAGCGCTGTGAAACATTTTCTAATTCAGGGGAGTCTGTTCTCATGATACCTTACAGTAAAATAAAACCTATAATGTGTGAAATTTTGCACCAGTTCTTCACCCTTTTAGCTTCAATATTTATTACAGCAATTATACTTGAAAACAAAATCCCATGTCAGAAAAAAATATTCTTCAGAGTAGTTAAGAACTGTTATTTTGTCCATGATCTTAGTTGGAGGAATGAGATTTAATGAAAAAGGACTTCAATGGAGATGGAGAATAGTTCTGAGTTGGTCATTTTCCTTTCACACATCAAAGACGATGCAAAGTGCCACGAGCAGTGGGAAGAGTTTCACAGAGTGTGGTTGGATACATTTTTTAAAAATATGTTTCAGCCAGATGGCACAGACTCTGTGAAAATTTGTCCAGAAAATTTGAAACAGTGTTCCATATTTTCTGCTTATATTAACATAAAAGTTAAAGTGGAAGCTGGCTGTTTTTTATTAAGAAAATGTTTGATGAACATTCAAAGAATAATCTGTCTGGTAGCAAAAGATGTCTTTTATCAGATTAAAGAGCAAAGAAAAGAGATTCACTGCCAAAAGTACAACCAGTAAGAAGGATTTTAAAACAGCAAAACAGCTCACTGTTTGGAGTTATCCTCAAAGTTACAAGAGAAGTGCAGGGAACCCAGGTTCTGCAGTGTTTAAGCGATTGTATCTAATGCTCTATTCTTGAAAAAAGAAAAAAGCTTCCCGCTTCACTCCCAAGCTAAGTACCCAAGGACTGGTGAAAAGTGGCAGACTTCTTCATCTCAAGACAGGGGGAACAAATCAGAGGGAAAATGATTTTAAAAAATCTTCTTTCTGTGGCCTATTGTATTTCCATATATTTAGATTAGAAATGGTGCGATAATATTGTGATTGTTTTTTCAAGAAAAGCTATTTTGGTTGATGTCACAGTTTTGAATTTGGTCAATTTTGCCTACAGTCTGAAAGTTCTGTCAAATTAAACGTGTCTTTTGAAAATGCTATCAGGTAAATCTTAAACTTTGGAGACAGTGATGTAGGTTGTATGTCAGTTTATGTTGATATCTTTCCAACTCTTAACAGTTGATGCATTTACTAAATTCCAATCCTATTAGATTCAGCATATTTGGTGGATTGGCTGACAAGCCTACAGATCTGCCAAATTCCTAATGGGATTTTCAATGTGGTTGCAGGTTAATGTCACAGGACTTTAGCACTGTCTCTTGCCCTCTTCAACATGCCATCAACGAGATCTTAAACAAGCTATTTAGTCCGGAATAATACAATGAATCACGTAGTTTCATGCAGGCATGCTCAAATAATCGGTAATTGTATGAGAATCATGGATAAGTTGCACCTTTAAGTAAATAATAAGCTTTTAGGTTTACAAACTTTTCAAACCTCATAAAAAACAGCAATCACATTACATTCATATAATAACCACACTCAAAGTTTGAGAAATCAAGCACTTTTGGAACATTAACAAATAAATGACCTTTCTGGCTTTGAATGTAGACATCAGTGAACAGGACGACATTTGGCTGGATATATAAACAGAATTTATTTGGGGCAGCATGTATTTTTGTGAATGCTTAGCTTATATTTTACTTCACTCTGAAACTGAAATGAGGTAACTTGTCAATATTCAGGAGTTTTATAAAATAGACAGTTTTTGGTGTTTTGTGTTGTTTTGGCGCTCAGTCCCTATTTAGTTTAGGCAAAATTTAGGCTCATGGATGAAAGGTCTGGCCCAGGGAAGGTTTGCAGCAGAGAAAATGAAAAATGGAGATAGGGCCCTTGTGATTTAACAGCAGTGATGGTTATTGTGAGGTAAATGGGCTTAGGGCATGGATTGACACGTGGGATTATGACATTATAACTATTAGATGACATTATAACTATTAGTGAGACTTGGTTGCAGGAGGGGCAGAACTGGCAGCTCACTGTTCTGGGTTCTGTTGTTTCAGATTTGATAGAGGGGGAGGGATGAAAGGGGGAGGAATGGCATTGATAGTCAGGGAAAATATCACAGCTGTGCTTAGACAGAACAGCACTGAGGACTCGCCTACAGAGGCCATGTGGCTGGAAGTGAGGAATGGGAAAAGTGTGATAGAGTTTTTTTATAGACCGCCCAATAGTCAGAGTGAATTGAAGGAGCAAATCTGTAGAGATAGCAGACTGATGTAAGAAACAGAAAGTTGTGATAGTAGCAGATTTTAACTTTTTGCATATTGACTGGGACTCCCATACTGTAAAAGGCCTGGGTGGCTTGGTGTTTGTCAAATGTGTTCAGGAAAGTTTTCTAAAGCAATATATACAGGTATCAATGAAAGAGGATGTAATACTTGATCTCCTATTAGGGAACCAGATAGGTCAGGTGACAGAAGTTATGTGTAGACAAACATTTTGGGTCCAGTGACCATAATATCATTAGTTTCAAGTTAATTATGGATAAGATGGGTCTGGCCCTTGAGTTGCGATTCTAATTAGAGAAAGGTCAATTTTGTGGAAATGAGAAAGGATCTAGGAAGAGTGGAATGGGATAAGATGGTTTTTGGCAAGAATGTGTTCAGTAAATGGAAGTCCTTCAAACACAAAATTTTGAGAGGACAGAGTTTGCATGTTCCTGTTAGGATATTGGTGATCAGGTTAAGAAGAAGAGAAAGATGTACAGGCAACAAGGAAGTAGACGAAGGAAAGGCTGTGGATGTTGTCTACGTGGACTTTTGTAAGACATTTAACAAGATCCCACGTGGGATGTTGGTTCAGAAGGTTCAGAAACTAGGTATCTATGGAAGAATTGTAAACTGGAGTTTTTTAAAAAATAGGCAATGTAGTTTCAAAATTGGCTGAATGGGAGAAAGCAGAAAGTAGTAGTTATTTCTCAGACTGGAGGCCTGTGATTCATGGTGTGTCTCAGGGATTGTGAGAAAATGTGCAGGGAACATTGTTGTTTGTTGTCTTTATAAGTGATCTGGATGATAATGTGGTAAATTGTATCAGCAAGTTTGCTGAAGACACTAAGCTTGGAAGCATTGTGGACAGTGAGGAAGGCTTTCAAAGCTTGCAGAGGGATCTGGACCAACTGGAAAAATGGGCCAGAAAATGGTAGATGGAATTTAATGTCGACAAATGCGAGGTGTTGCATTTTGGAAGGATAAACCAAGGTAGAACATACACAGTAAGTGATAGGGCACTGAGGAGTGCAGAGGAACAAAGGGATTTGGGAATACAGGAACATAAATCCCTAAAAGTTACATCACAAGTAGACAGGGTTGTAAGGAAAGCTTTTTGTATTTTGGCCTTCATAAATCCAAGTATTGAGTATAGGAATTGGGATGTTATGGTGAGGTTGAATAACACAGTGGTGAGGCCAAATTTGGAATATTGTGTGCAGTTCTAGTTGCCTAACTGCAGGAAGGATATCAGTCAGATTGAGAGAGTACAGAGAGATTTACTAGGATGTTGCCAGGTCTTCAGGAGTTGAGTTATAGGGAAAGATGAAGCAGCTTAGAAGTTTATTCCTTGGAGCGTAGAAGAATGAGGGGAGATTCGATAGAGGTTTACAAAATTAAGAGGGTTATGGACTGAGCAAATGGAAGTAGGCTCTTTCCACTTAGATTAGGAGAGATAAATATGAGAGGACATGGTTTTAAGTTGAAAGGGGAAAGGTTTAGGGAGAACATTAGGGGGAACTTCTTCACTCAGAGAGTAGAGGGAGTGTGGAAGGAGCTGCCATCTGACGTGGTAAATGCAAGGTCACTTATAACATAACATGAGAAATAGGAGTTGGAGCCTGCTCTGCCATTCAATAAGATCATTTCTGATCTGATCATTGACTCAATTCCACCTATCTGCCTTTCCCCCATATCCCTCAATTCCTTTTATTATGTAAAAATCTCTAACTAAACCTTAAATATGTTTAATAAAGTAGCCTCAACTGCTTCCCTAGGTAGAAAATTCCACTGATCCTCTACTATCTGGGAAAAACAGTTTTTCCTCATCTCTGACTTAAATCTACTTTCCTGAGTCTTGAGGATGTGTCTCGAGTTTTAAGAATAAATTAGATAGATACATGGATGGGAGAGGTCTGGAGGGTTATGGAATAGGTGGTTAGGTGGTCAGCGGAATGATGTTTCAGCAAAGTCTAGAAGGACTGAATGGCCTGTTTTCTGTGCTGTAGTGTTCTATAGTTTCTATGGTCTACTGGGAGCCTGCAGGATCAGAACACCAAGCCTACCCCACCATTCTTTCTAATCATGAATGATCTGCAGCAGTTCTCAACTCCTTCTTGGTGCCAAATCCAGTTGCCCTCAATCCTTTTGCTTTTGCTCCTCTAAACCCAGAAAAAAAAAACAATATAAATCTAATCTCTACTCACTTGTCAGTGAAACTGGTGAGAGACTACTCAACAGATGTCACAACTAACTTCAAAACAAACGGACACTTTTATGTAATAAGGCATCAAAAGATTCTGAAATTGGCAGGTGCTCCAGCCAATTCAAGGCATCTATAAAAGTGACAGAAGGCACTGAATGATGTTAGCAAAGTGTTATAAATAACGGACAACAATTTTACTAAGTTAAAACTGATCTCTTGATGCCCATTTCAAAAAATGTTCTAGAGGGTTATGAGGTTGGTAAGGGTAAGATTGGCAGTAGAGTAGATTTATGTAGGTCGGCACAACATTGTGGGCCAAAGTACCCATATTGTATTGTTTAACAGTTAACAGTTTAAAATATACTTAAAACAGGTATTAGTACAATGTTGGAAGTAAAATAGATCAGATTATTGTTTAAATGGTGAAAGGGTGCTTTGTGCATAGGGACTTGGGAGTGCTTACACAGGCATCTTAAAGAGTTGGCCTTCATTGCTGGAAGGATTGAATATAAGAGCAGGGATGTTCTGCTGTGAGTTTACAGACTGCACCTGGAGTACTGCATACAGTTCCGGTCTCCTTACTTGAGAAAAGATATATTGGCTTTGGAAGCAGTGCAGAGGAGGTTCACTAAATTGATTCCAGAGATGAAAGGTTAGCCTATGAGGAGAGATCAAGTTCCCTGGGACTTAACTTGCTGGAATTCAGAACAATGAGAGATGATCTTAAAGTTTGAAAGGGATAGATAAGATAGAGGCCAAAAAGTTGCTTCCACTGGTAGGTTACACCAGATATAGAGGATGGCCTCAAAATTTGGGAGAGATGATGAGGAGGAACTGCTTTTCCAGAGTGTGGCGAATCTACAGAATTCTATGTCCAAGGAAGCAGTGGAGGCTGCCTCATTAAATACATTAAAGACCTAAGTAGATCTTTGCATAGAATAGTAAATAAGGGTTATAGGGAAAATAGCAGGTAGCTGGAGCTGAGTTCATGGCCAGATCAACCACGATCTTTTATTTTTAAGACATTGTGATAGTACAGATCTATCACCAATGTACATAGTGTATATAGTTACTGTATCTAGACTGTGCTTACAGCGATTGGGGGAGAGCTAAGCCACACCTATTGTCTGGGCCTTAAAGGGTTGTGTCCCTAGCCAGGTCGGATCATTCCGGACTGGTCAGCCACCTGTGAAGAGCTCCTGTCTTTTGCTAATAAAAGCCTTGGTTTGGATCAACGTCTTTGGTTCTTTTGACGAGCTCTACAGACATACAACGCGGTAGCAGGCCCTTTTGGCCCAATTACACCTAATTGACCTACAACCCCGATCAGATTTGAATGATGAGAGGAAACTGGAGTACCTGGAGGAAGCCCACGCAGACATAAGGAGTACAAACTCCTTACAGACACCGCCAGATTTGAACCCTGGTCGCTGGCACTGTAACACCATTATTCTAACCGCTATGCTAACCATGCTGCCCCAATTAAATGGCGGACCGGCCTTGACGGGTCAGGTGGCCTACTCCTTCTTCTATTCTTGATCTTATAAGTAAAGTTGCATGGCACGTTCTCACAAATCCCTTCTAGTCTCAAATTTGAATGTGAATGTTCATTCAAGTTTATACTGTAAAGAAGTACAGTTGGAGGAGAAAGAAAAGCACTAGAATTTAACCTTGCAGCATGTGCAATTCACTCTTCTTTCATCATCCAAAATTGCTCTTGAAATTATAATTTAAATGCCATGTGGAGATGGCTTAATGCATTTACAAATATCAATTGAGATTGAGTTTCATTTAATATGTGAACTCCACCTGTGTGTTATGGTGCCTTGGGAGTGATTTTCTAGTTGGCAAGGAAAAGGATCTCTATTGGCTATTTTCCATTTGGCATCAGCTTCTAAATAGGATTGCACCAGGTCACTCCTCTCTCTGAGACTTGCCAGTGATAAACAAAGTACATCCAGCTGAAGTCAAGGGTAAAAAGTTGAAGTTAGACTTGAACCTGTTATCCCGCAAAAGTATTGCACAAAATTATTCGATAGGAAGGTGGCCTGGAATGCTCAGGCAAAGATCTTCCTTCACAGTATTTTCTTCCCAATGAGTCTCGGGCAATAGGTAGTCCGTGTGATTTGCAGTTGTGAAGGAGTCTGCCAACACAAAGTGGGTCGTTCAGGCAGCATCACAGCTGAGACTGGAGATGTTGGTCTATGGAGCAAAAAGCAAACTCGGAGGGTTAGGCAGCATCTGTGTGGGTAAAGGGACAGTGAACGCTTTGAGTCAAAAACTTGCATGAGTGGTACAACTTTTCAGAAAATATAACAGCAGAGGTTATTATAAAAGCCTGAAACATCAGAAACCAAACAACACTTTAAGGCATGGCTAATGAAAAGAGGGGATGTGATCCATTTCCTTTAATTATGGCATCTTAGGGAAACTGCTGTGACTTCTCAAGTTCAGATTTATTGTCAGAGTAACATCCCATACAACCTTGAGATTCTTTTTTCTGTGGGCCAGGCAGAATTTCTACTTATCGGTAGTGCAAAACAACTGCACTCAAGAAAAGATACATATGTAAAAAGAAGAAATGCAGACAAAGAAAGGAATGTAAATAAATTCACTGTGCAATACAGAAAAATATATTCAGTCATAAATAATGTACGAAGTAAGAGTCCTTAAATGAGTCTCTGAATGAGTTTGCTGTGGAGGAGTGGAGGGATAGCAACCATTCCTGAACCTGGTAGTACGAGTCTTGTGCCACCTATACTTCTTTCTGGGTTGTGTGGATCCTTGATGATTGCTGCTGCTCTCTGATGACAGTGTTCCATGTTGATGTTCCCAACGGTGGGGAGAGTTTTGCCTGTGATGTACTGGGATGTGTCAACTATCTTTAGTATGGCATTCCACTCAGAGGTATTGGTGCCCCCATACCAGGCCATCAGCACACTTTCCACTACACATCTGAAGTAATTTGCCAAGGTTTTCACTGCCATACCAAACCTTCGCAAACTCCTGAGGAAGTAGATGACTGACGTGCTTTCTTCAAGATGACATTAGTGTGTTGGGAAGGTCCTTGAGATAATGAATCAAGTTCAAGAGTCATCAAGTCAAGTCAAGTCAAGCCAAGTTTATTGCCATCCGATTGCTCAAGTACAACCCAATGAAACAGTGTTCTTCAGTCCTCAGTGCAAAACACACAGACATACAACCAAACTTAACTCACATATAGACCACAATACATATGCAGGACAAGCATTCATCTATACAAATAAATGAATAAATATCGTCTCATGAACATGAGAATCTCAGATCTCTCCTCTCTCACCCTTTCCATCTCTGATCCGCCAATGAAGTCCATGAAGTCTACAATCAGCTCCTTGAATTTGGTGACATTGAGTGAGAAGTAGTTGTTAGTACACTGTTCAGCAAAGTTTCCAATTACCTTCCTGTATGCTGACTCATTAGCCCTTTTTATATAGCCTGCTACTGTGGTATCGTCAGCAAATTTGTAGATGTAATTGTTATACCAAGTCACGCAATCATAGGTGTAAAGTGAGTAGAAGAGGGGGCTAAGAATGTATCCCTGAGTGGCTCCGGTACTGATGAAGATTGTGGAGGAATGTGCTTTCGAATCCTTACTGATTGGGGTCTGGAGGTAGGGAAATCCACTGCCCACATGGTCCATTGCCACCATTACCAAGTCAACCTCCCCACCTGGGCAATGACTTCCTGCTCTCAATCCTTGCTGCTGCCCACTCTGTTACTTCCCACCACATATTAGGTAGGTGGTTGGCTTTCTGGAGGGTCTGGCTTCATTCTGATTGCTGTTACTGCAATGTTCAAATGTTGTCATGGAGATGGTTCAAAGGAATCTCTGGTGGTCTGTAGCTGTGATGCTGACGGCCATTAAAAATAAAAGGATTAATTTCAAACAGCAAAGCCAATAAGAAAAATGCATAACTTTTAATTAACTTTATTTAACCATTATGCAGCCTGCTAAACAAAGACTGGTATATGTACACGGGATTAATGTAAAAACTGGAAAATCATCAATAAAAATGATTTAATAATTCCCTATATTTTAAAATATTCATGTGTAAATTCTAATATATTTATATGAAAATAGCTTTTTATTTGTCAGATAATTTCCCAAACAGTGGCATTATTAAAAATTCATTTGGACCCACACTAAGGGTTGGAATATTTCTCCTCTGTGGAGATCTGGAATTTATGGTGGTTTCCGTGAGCCTGCAAATGAGCATCGAACCACTGACAGCAAACTTGGCACATCTGCAGTAAATGCTGCATGCATGGAAATCCCAGAGTTGCTGGAAGTGTCATGGAGTGATGACAGCAAATGCTGAAGTTACAATGCCATTACTATCATCTGGTATTACCTGGCCATACTCTCTTCTCACTGCTACCTTGTAGCCGAAGGTACAGAAGCCTAAAGTCCAGTATCTCTAGGTGAAAGAACAGTTTTATTCAAATTGTTTTTGAATCTTCCTCTACTACCCTAACCAGAATATTGCTGAAAAAAAACATTTTTACATCATATTTTTTGCACCCAACTGAAACTGAATGTTTGTCTATCCAATTATTCTCATTTTAATTTAAAAAATTTTTTAAACATTCAGCACTGCATCAGGGCCAATTTAGTCCCATGAGTCTGTGGTGCCCAATTTATACCCCATTAACCTACACCTCCGTTACATTTTGAAGGGTGGGAGGAAACCGGAGCCCCTGGAGAAAACCCACGCAGAACATGGTAGTTAAATTTATACTAATTTTTGCTGGTGTATTTTACATATCTGGATTGCTGCAGCATCAAGAATTTCAGTTATGCCATTTGCAATCACATCAACAGGTTCATACCCAGTCTGTTCATTTTTACATTTCAATATAGGCAGGAGAACTGAAACTAAGACATCTTCTCTGCATCAATCCTTTTAACACCCCTCTGGTTCTTATACATTTCAATAAAGACCTCTCATATTTCACACCACAGTAAAAGGCCTCCCAGCCCATTAAGTCTACCTTAGCTCTGCTCTGCCCATCAATGACTCAGCAGCACCTTGAATGGCAAGAAGCTCCTGTGAATGAATCTGATTTGCTTGTTATGTTTAAATGCTAGAAATCCAATTTGACCATTTTCATGATTAATCTTGTTTCTTTCTTTTTCCCATGCTTTCTGTGAATTTAACTTCAAAATGGTGCTGGAAGATTCTCAACCAGAAGCCTTGGATGAATAAGAAGAGTTGTAACTTGCTAAGGGCAAGATTGGGGGCGTTGAAGGCCGGCGATCCAGATCTCTACAAGAAATCCAGATACGACCTGTGGAAGGCTCTCTCAACAGCAAAGAAACAGTTTCAGAGGAAGCTAGATACAGAGACTGATACTTGCCAGCTATGGCAGGGATTGCAACCCATTACATCCTACAAAGTGAGGTCAAACATCATCAATGCCTGTAATGCTTCACTACCTAATGAGCTGAACACCTTCTACCCCTGCTTTGAGAAGGAGAACTCAACAGTGCCTTCAAGAATACCTGCAAAGGCTGAGAACCCTGTGATATCTGTCTCTGAGGTGATGCCAAAACATCATTCAAGAAGTTGAGACTGCTTAATGACTGAATGAACCTGAATGAACTGCTCACACAAACCCTTCGAGGTTCTACTATTTATTAAGCAATATTGATTCATTTTTATGCATGTGTATATGTACTACATAGATATCATTTGTCTGTATATGTGCTCTGTCCGTTGTGTGCCTGCATCTTTTTTGTATTGAAGACCAGAGAACGCTAATCCATTGGGTTGTACTTGTACAATAAACTTGAATTTGACCTTGAGCTTGAAAAGAGTAAAGTGCTGAATCAATTACATTAGCAGAAGAACAAAAAATATAAAAA
Source organism: Narcine bancroftii (assembly GCF_036971445.1). Taxonomy (NCBI): domain Eukaryota; kingdom Metazoa; phylum Chordata; class Chondrichthyes; order Torpediniformes; family Narcinidae; genus Narcine; species Narcine bancroftii. The sequence continues at coordinate 187,474,992 of NC_091475.1, read as the reverse complement.
TGGACAACTATAGAATGTTTGAAAACAGGACCATACATCATGTAAATATAAGTGACTTTTAGAGAGAAATAACTATTAAGGATGATGAGGAAGGAACCTACTTTATAGATAATATACTTCTGAATTTTCCTCATCTTTGCTCGTGGTTGAAGGAGGAATTTGGAGTGAGATGGTTGTGGCTGACCTCGGTCTGATCTCAGTTTGATCAATTAACTGATCAATGTCCATTGGTGATTGGTAATTAATGAAGGGTTCCGACCCAAAATATCTACAAATCATTTTTTCCCACTAATGCTTGACCCTCTGAGTTTCTGCAGCAGATTGTTTTTTTTTGGATGTTGAGAATTTCGGTGATTTACTTATAAAAGCAAGACAAAAGAAAGGGAATCTGAAAACTTTGAACAATAAGCAATTACCCCTCTAAATAAAATTTGGCTCATGCGTCTCCTGTCTCTATCCTACAACTGTACAAAATGTATCCAACAATGGACCTGCCTTGCCGCAGTCCTGAATCTCCAAATACTTCCAACATCTATTCTGATTTTCCTTGGAAACAACAATGCTTTCTGCTACAGCCATTTGATGGGCAAAGTATTCCATGATGTTTTAACATTCCAAACATTCCAAAATGTTTTAAGTACATTCATTTCTTTTAATTTTCATCTTCATAATGAAGCTGCAATTTTAAATTGATGCCATCTCACCATTAACTGGTCTGCTAGAGGGAATATTCACTCCATCAAAAAATCTGCCTGAATCTGACTCCCACCTTTCCCTTGACCTTTAAAAATCTGTATAAAGTCTTCTTTTACCTTTCTTTATAAGAAGGAATGTGTTTCTGAATCTGAGTTCTGCCATCCATGTGTGATAATATGATTTTATGCCATCTGCTCTCTGGAACCTAGAGATTCCAGTGCCCAAGGAGGATGCCTTTGACTTGACTATTGGAGCATTTCAAATTTGACATGCTACCATGGGACAGTCCTCTCAGAAGTCCTGAATTACTGAGGGGCATGGGTCTGATGGAGCCTGTGCAGTGGGTGGAATCTGAGGGGGGGTGGGAGGAAGGGGGGGGGGGGTGCGAAGAGAGAGAGGGAAGTGGGATAGGTGAGGGACGACAGGCAATTTCTGAAGGGATGCTGGGATGATAGTGAATGACACCTAACAAATGTTGAAAGGGCTGGATGTGGAGATGTTTCCAAAAGTGGGAGAATCTAGGAACAGAGGGAACAGCCTCAGAATAAAAGGATGTCCCTTTAGAATTGAAAGAAGGAGAAATTTCTTCAGTCAGAGGACAGTGAATCTGAAATTTGCTGCCCATGCAGTTGTAGAGGCTAAGTCATTGAGTATATTTAAAGTGGAGGTTAGTAAGTTCTTGAATAGTTAGGGTGTCAAAGTTAAGGGGAGAAAACAGGAGAGTAGGTTTGAGAGGAAAATGATATCAAATGGTAGAGTAGACTCAATGGGTTGAATGGAGTTTATATGTTCTCTCTGTGACCACTTCAAAATACCTAATAAAGGGAAAAAAATGACAAATAACCAGTGAAAAAAATAATTGATATGGCAGATCTAAAGAACACCATCTTTATTAATCAATTCATATAATTATTTATTGTTTAACTGCAATGTATTTTTAATACATATATTTTTTTCCATTTGAATTGTTAGAAACATTTATATGATTAAACTTATCAGCTACAAATTACACAAAATTCAGGTTTGCAACCTGAAAAAAATATTGAGGATTATGATAGACAGCTTAAAGCTGAATATACAGATAATTTCAGATTTGCTCTATCATGTAGGAAGTTGGAGAAACATTAAATGAATTTAGCATGTTTAATTGCTTAACAACACTGACATATTATGAGTTCAACTGATCTAAAAATGTTTTACTGCTGATTTTCGTTTGTACTCAGCATCTGATGCCTCTCATTTCACTGTCTAACAATAGTCAGCCAGCATTGATGGATTCCAGTTGCCTTGATACTGCTTTTCCATACTGGTGAAGCCTTTCACCCTGTTTGCCACTGACTGAACCAACACCAGCAGGGAAGAAGTGCAAGTGCAAATGCAGAAAAAAGAATTTTCAATGACTTTGCGTTTCATGGTTTTATATGCTTGAAGTAGACTTAGAATATGACAGGAAATCACAAAAAGAGGTTATATCTAAAAAATGGTACGTGATAGGAAATATTTCAGGCGATTTTCATGATCAGTGGCCTAAAATCCATAAAATACACCTGAATGTGTTCAGGAAGCAAAATCTTCATTGTTCAGTTTTATTATTTCCCCCATCTTCTTGTGATGCGACAGTCTGGCTGTGTTCAAACTTAGTTTCCCCTGTGGGGACATGATGAGTATTTTTTTTAAGACGATGTTGCATCATAAGTTCATAATTTGCACTTACTTCACCTTCTTGCAACGTTTTTGTTCTTTGTCTATATTGAAAATTTGGATTTAAATGATTAGTGCAGATGACATCTAAATTGCTGAGGTAGTGGAAGGACACCTAAGTTTACAACTGGGTAGGTGGACCAAGGAATGCCCAATGCAATTGAATTCTGATATGTTGCATTTTTGTTTGTTGCATTTTGGTAAGTAAACCAGGGTGGGCCCTGGAAAGTATCATAAAACAAAGGGGGAAACATGATAGGCTGCAGACCCTGTGACTGTAGTAAAACACCGAAATGCTGGAGGAACTCAGCTGGTTTATTCAGCATCTAGGATCTTTTTGAGAAAAAATATATTTCCGACGTTTTGGGCCTGAGCCCTTTTTCTTAAGAATATTTTATTTTTCATTTTCAAAGACTCATATAGATTGAGACAGAAATACACTTTCTTTCAACACTTATGTATAACATACAGAGTCCGTTTTTATCCCCCCACCCCCTCCTCACCCCACCTCCCCCCACCCCACCCTGAAACAACTGAGAATAAAGTAATATAAATTATACAGACACAAAAATAAAACACAAATACCGGCCAGGTCATCGAACCCTAAGGAAACCTAGGAAAAAGCCTAGGAAAAAACAACTAAGGTGACTAAATAACAAAAGGTAAGGAATAAGAAGAAAAAAACAACTAAAAGAGCACATCGTCTGCACCTCATCTCACTTCATTGATCCCTCGTTTCCCTGTTGGGAAGGATTGTTTCATTACCCTTATTTTGAAGGGGGATAGTCATATCTGCGAACCAATATACTTCAGATAAGGTCCCACACACTAATGAATGTGTCATATTTCCTCCTTAAATTGTACATGATTTTCTCCAGGGGAATGCAACTCTGTATTTCCATATTCTATCGTGTCATATTTAGTTGGGAGTCGGACTTCTATGTGTCCGCTATACATTTCCTGGCTACCGCCAAGGTGACCTTCACAAACTGAATTTGGTACTTGGACAGTTTAAAACCCATGTCCATAATGTTTCCCAGGAGGTACAATTCCAGATCCTGTGGAAAATACACCTTTGTAAATTTTTTTCAGTATGTCCCCAAGTTCTCCCATAAGGATTTGAGCTTTGTACACAGCCAGGTTAAATGGATAAAGGTTCCAATCTCCACACCACACCTAAAGCACATTTCTGTAATTTCTGATTTAGATTTATATAATTTTTGTGGTGTGAGGCACAGTTGATGCAGGAAATTATATTGCATCAATCTGTACCTGGCATTAATAACTGCTGTCATGCAGATCTGACCATCACTGCTTATGGATTGCTGTGCCTGAATCTGACTCCCACCTTTCCCTTGACCTGTTTAAGCCTGGGTTTGGGCCCTCACTTTGGAATATGAAGTATATTATAGAGATAAATTTATGCATATTCCTTCTTTGAATTAGAATCTCCATGTCATGAAGGTCCCAATTTGTCCCTTAAAAAAGATCTTAGTTGCAGATAGCAGAAGAATGTTCTATTCGACAAATCATATTTATTCCTCAATGGCTTGAATGACATGAGCTTCCCTTGCCTGTAACAATCTTCGATACACCTGACCCCATTCTGGCACCTGGTTTCCAGGATCTTATTAACCAGTCATGGGTATTAAGTTGTTCTGAGTCAAGGGCGTTTTGGGAGATATCCCCACCTTCAATCCAAAACATTGATTTATTCTTTGCCATGTCAGAATGGTGTTATCAGTTTTCTTTGAAATTAATTTAGTGTCCTATTTATATATAAACTCTGGCCTGAGCCCTTCTTCAAGGTAAAATCAGAAAATGCAGATGCAGGATATAACAGAAAGTCTCAGAATTCAAACAGTTGGGGAGGAATCCAAACCATCAAAAGGTGCTAATTGGATGTGATAAAGGACTACATGGAATTTATCGTGTCTGTGCAAAATGAGGCAGACAATGGCGAGACGACAGGGAAAGCAAGGGAGTGAGGAGTAGGGGAAATTTTAGCAAAACCCAGAGAAGCTGACATTAATGACATCTGGTTGGAGGGTGCCTAGTTGGAAGATGAGGTGTTGTTCCTCCAGATTGCAAGTGGTCTCAGTCTGGCAATACATGAGACCATGGACAGATTTGTCGGCAAGGGAGTGGGATGGAGAATTGAAATGGGTAGTGTTAGGTCTGCTTTGTTCATGAATGAGTGAGACAAACACCAGACTGAGTCGAAATCAGGGTTCTTTGTTCTTTATTACCGGATTGTAACACTTGCGACTAACCATGTTAGTCGGAGAATGCATTCTGCCGTTATCAGCAAAATGGTGATTTTTTATACCCTTGGATACATGCTTAGAACATCATCATATCATTACTTGTCCAATGACTAAAACTGTTGCTATCCTTTCCCTGCTAGCTTCCTGCCTCTCAATCCATCAATGTCTCTCTTATCTTGTAAGTACAAGGATGCATTCACATCTTGTTACAGCCCTGTACAGGGTAACTCCTTACATATTCCCATCTCATGATGTTTTACCTTACAGTAGCCACTGGGAGATCCATGCTAATGAGGCAGACAGAGCAGATGTGATCAGCAAAGTGATCTCCCAGTTGCGTCCTATCTCTCTGATGTAGAGGACATCACAGCGGGAGTACTGGATGCAGTAGATGACCCCTGCAGATTCACAAGTGAAATGTTGCTTCATTTGGAAGGACTGTTTAGGGCCCTGAATGGGAGGAGGAGTGGGCACAAGTAGAGCACCTCCTGCGGTCAGAGGGGTAGGTCCCAAGGAGACAATTGATGGGGAGGGAGGAGTGGACAAGGGAGTCACGGAGGGAGCAGTCCTTGCGGAAGCTAGAGAGGGGAGGAGAGGGGAATATATGTCTATGGTGGGATTATGTAGTAGGTGGCAGAAATGGTGGAGGAAGATGTGCTGGATGCGATGGCTGTTGGGATGATAGTTGAGGACAAGAGGAATCCTGTCCTTGCTGCATGTGGGGGAATAGGGGGTCAGGGCAGATGTGCAGGTAATGGAGGATATGCGGGTGAGTGTCGAGTTGAAGGTGGTAGAAGGAAAGCCACATTGTTTAAAGAAGAAGAATATCTTTGATGATCTGACATTGAAATCCTGGGTGCAGATGCAACGGAGACAGAGGAATTGAGAGAATGGAATGGAACTACAGGGGACAGGGTGGGAAGAGGTGTAGTTGAGGTAGCTGTGGGAATTGGTGGGTTTATAAAAGATGTCTGTCGAGAGTTTGTCCCCTGAGATGAAGACAGAGAAATCAAGGAAATGGAGAGTGTTGCTAGAGATGGGCCAAGTGAATTTGAAGTTGGGGTGGAAGTTGGCAGCGAAGTGGATGAAGTCACTGAGCTCATCATGGGTACATGAGGCAGAACCACTACAGAGTGGAGGAAGAGTTGAGGGGCCTTGCCTGTGTCAGCTTGTAGCATGGATTGCTTCACATAGTTAACAAAAAGGCAGCCATAGCTGGGGTCCATGTGGGTACCCATGGCTACCCCTTTAACTTGGAGAAAGGACGATGAGTTGAAGGAGAAATTATTGAGGGTGAAGAAAATTTCTGCCAGCCAGTGAAGGGTGGTGGTGGAGGGAGACTAGTTTGTTCTATTGTCCAGAAAGAAATGAAGGGCTTTGAGGCCTTCAGTACAGGGGATGGAGGTGAATAGAGATTGGATATCCACATGGCGATTTAGTTCAGGGAACTGTAAGTTGTTGAAGTGATGGAAGCTGTGTAAAGTGTCCTGGGTGCAGGTGGGGAGGGACTGGGCCAGCAGGGACAAAACAGAGTCAAGGTAAGCAGAGACCAATTCAGTGGGACAGGAGCATGTGGACTTGATGGGCTTGCCAAGACAACTGGGTTGTGGATCTTGGGTAGGAGGTAGAAATGGGTGGTATGAGGTTGAGAAACAATAAGTTTGGAGAATGAGCCAGAAAGGTGAGTTCAGAGTTGGTGCGTGATACAGTGGTTTGATGAATTTTGGTGGGGTTCTGTTGGAGGGTAAGAGGATGAGTTCAGAGATGGTGCGTGATACAGCGGTTTGATGAGTTTTCGTGGGGTCCTGTTGGAGGGTAAGAGGATGAGTTCAGAGATGGTGCGTGATACAGTGGTTTGATGAGTTTTTGTAGTTCCTGTTGGAGGGATAAGAGGAGGTGTCTGAGAGTTGTCATCTGGCTTCAGCCAAATAGAGGTCAGTATGCCAGACCACAACAGCTCCACCCTTGTCTGCAGGTTTGATGGTGAAGTTCGGATTGGTGTGGAGAGAATGGAGGGCCAGGGGTTCTGAGGGGGTGAGATTGGAATGAGTAAGGGGAGTAGTGAAGTCAATATGGTTGATGTCACAGCGGCAGTTGGACATATAAATATTCAGACCAGGTAGAAGACTGGAACGAAGTGTCCAGGAGGAGGAAGACATTTTAAAGTGGGAGAAGGGATCTGTTGTGGGGGGTGGAGAATCGTGGTTGTGGAAGTAAGCCTGGAGAAAGAACTGATGGAAGAAGAGTTCAACATCATGGTGTGTGCAGAACTCATTAAGGGGTGGGCGAAGGGTACAATGGTGAGTTCTCTACTGCAGATAAAGCATTCTGTTTCCGAGAGGGAAAGGTTGGAGGAGATGGTGAAGATCAGGCAGGTGTTAAGAGAAGCTTCATTGGGGTGGAGGGTGTCGGGGAGAGGAGGGGAGGGGAGGAGGATGGGGTGGATCAGGAGGTGGAGGGTAGGAAGGGTCCAAGGGAGGATGGGAAGGATTGAGAAAGTCAGAGGGTGGAGAGGGAGAGGCCCGTGCACTCCCAGAGCAAGGGTGGGGGGTTCACGACAGAAGCTTGGTCTGTAGGTCGCAGGGGCCAAGCTGGAAACCCACATCCGAAGCTCGGTCCAGTCAATTGCCGAGTTCAGGGTGAAACTTCATGTCGGAGGCTCAATCTTGTAGGTCGCTGGGGCCGAAATGGAGACTCGTTTGTGAAGCACAGTCCTGTGGGCCAACGAGTTCAGGGTGATAATTCATATCAGAGGCTTGATCCTGTTGTTCACCAAAGCTGAAACAGAGACCCATGTGTGAAGCTTGGTCCTGTCAGCTGGTGGGTTCAGGGTGAAAGTTCATATCAGAGACATGGTCCTGAAGGTCAACTGGGCCAAGTTGGAGACCAATTTCAGAAGCTCCGCCCTGTAGGTCACCCAGGCTAAAGTAAAGACCATTGTCAGGAGCTTGGTCCTGTAAACTGCCAGGGCCAGAGTGGAGATCCGCAAGGGAGATCACTGAGGTAGAAGTCCCCAGAGATGCGAGCTACTGATCCTTGATGGATGTTAAGTGTTCATAGAAATGGTGGTTGGATGTATGGATCCGGTGGAGGATGAAGTGTAGGAGAGGTCTGTGGCAGGTCATGGCGAGTGAGGTGTGGAGCTGTGGTAGCGAGAGACTGAGGGTCTGCTGGTACCTGCGCATCAAGCTGAGGGTAGTCCACAGGATATAGCGGGAGAAGCGAAGAGAGCAGGAGTCAATGCAGCGCAGGTACCTGAGATCCCAGTGGCGGCCAAACTGAAAGGCAGTGGGGAGACTGTCACAGAACTCCCTTCGAAGAGATCTTCTTCAGGACAGGCATTCTTGAAAGTCACAACATGGGCGGACAGAGTGGTGAAGAAGGCTTGTGACACACTTACCTATGCTGGGCAGTATATTGAGTACAAAGTTTGGGACCTCATGATACAATTGGAACAATTACAAAGTTTAAAAGACATTTGGTACAATTATAACATTCAAAAGATAGTTGGACAGATTATGGATTAGAAGAGCCAAGAAGGATATGGACCAAAGGCAGGGAAATGGGATTAGTTCAGAATGCCAACTTGATCAGCATGGATGAGTGGGGCTGAAAGGCCTGTTCTGTGCTGTATGGTGCTATGCCTCTCTATGGCTTGCTGCCATGAATAAAGGAGGAACAAAATTTACACAGTGGGTCGTGAGGAGTTCAAAGGGAGCCCTAGCGTGATAGAATTAAGCTTCAATCAGGATGTTGTAGAGGGCCAGCAATTTTTAATGTTACAACAATCGGGGAGATTTGCAGTGACATGTAAGTATTAGAATGCAGCCATTGTGGGTGTGAAGTCACCTACACAAATGGGACTTTTAGGAGGAGGATTCTTTCGAAATGAATACTAGTGGGGCTGTAGGATAGAAACCTTGTATCACTCCAGATTTCACCTGGAAATGACCCTTCCCTTGCACTTCTGTGAACATTAAGTCCAAAACTCTTATACTCGCAACCGTTCTGTGTAGGTTTCTGCACACCCACACCCAGATTCACTAAAGTACTTGCATATCGTGGCATGTCATGTGGATAAATAGCTTTTTGCAAAACAAAGTTATACATAATTCCATGCACTACCAGAGTCATGAAGTTGGGTTAATTTACATAATACCGGCACAGTTGGCATAGCGGTTAGCACAATGCTTTTACTGCGCCATCGATCGGGTGCTGGGTTCGAATCCCATGCTGTCAGTAAGGAATTTGCCAGTTCTCCCCCTGTCTGTGTGGATTTTCCCCAGGAGCTTCAGTCTCCTCCCACCGTTTGAAACATACGAGGGAAGTAGGTTAATTGGGTGTAAATTGGGCAGCATGGGCTCGTGGGCCAAATGGCCTGTTACCGTGCTGTATGTCTAAATATTTCCACATCATTCCATTCATCAGAAGCACTGATCAAAACCTCAATAGTGTATGTCACTGGCACAGATCATTTCCCTCAGCTTACACTTACCCAGGTCCCCAGGATATTTCAGATGTTTCACAATCCATAGCTGCACAAGTCATCTTTCCACTTGTCTTTCAGGGGAAAATATGGGTAATGCAGTTGTCAGCCTTAAAACGGTGGCATTATAACAGCTGTTTTTCTTAAAAGATTATGAAAGGTTCAGACAGGTGGAATACCAGCACCTTTATCCAAGGGCAGCAATAGGCATTACCAGACAACTTCTATTTAAGGTGAGTGGAGTTAAGTTTAGGGGAAATGTCAGAGCTAGGGTTTTTTTTTTGTATAGAGAGTGACAGGTACCTGGTATGCAATCCTGGGGTAGAGATGGAAGCTGATACAATGGGACATTTAAAAGACCCTTAGATAGGCACATGGGTATAAGAAAAATAGAGAGTTTGGGGTGTGAAGTATGGAAGGGTTAGACTAATCATGGAGTACGTTTAAATAGGTCGGCACGTCATTGTGGTGCAAGGGCCCGTACAGTGTTGTACTGTTCTATAAATTAATGTATTTTTTTGTTGAGATCTAAGCATTGCTGGCAACATCAGTGGTTATTGTTCATTCTTAACTATCCTTGTAGTATCTCCTTGACTAGATGCTGTCCTTCTGATGAAAATATTCCCCCAGGATTATTAGAGAGGAAGTTCCAGGATTTGAATCAAGTGTTCATGAAGGTCCAGCAATTTAGCAACAAATTAGGTAACCTACAGGTGATGAGGTCCTGGTTTGTCCTTGTCAGTAGATCTCATGGGTTTGTAAGGCGCTGACAGGAGTAGCTTGTCCAGTAATCACAACCGTCTGTGAATGGTACAGATTGCAGCCATGGTGGAGGAGATAAATGTATGGGACAGTGGATGAGTGCCAATCAAGAAAGCTGCTTTGTCCTTATTGAACAAAACTGTCAGTAATAAACTTATTTTCACTCTGACTTTTGTTGAAGCAGCCTCTGGAAAGTTATGCACAGCTCTTATATGGTTGTTACATGTAAATGGCTTAAGCCGGGAACACATCTATAACCCATTTCACACTTCAACATACAACCAGTTAGCAGATGTTTGCCTCATGACAGCTTGAAATTATATGAATTAATGAAATTTGGGTGAGGTTTAAAAGACATCTGTGCAAGCTGCAGATTGGTTTAAGGTCATGTGACTTAACTCTGGCCTTCACTGTCAAACAGAGGCAAGATGGAGGTTTGTGTTCTTGCTTCTTGCCAAGTAATATGATGTGGAAGTACAAATACGGATGCATCTCAGGAAAAGTCGCAAAGCATTTCAAACACTTCAGTGGAAGAGTAAATATATAAAGAGATTGAATTTTCATTAATGATCTCATTACTTCCATTTTCAGATGGATGGAATCCAATGTCTACAACCTGGTACAAATGAATGGGGAAATGAAAGTTTTGAAGTGTGTACCTGCATGACTGGCAGAACGCTGAAGTTGCTCATGGACTGCATCCACTGGACATTAAACGAGCCATGAAATGTTCAGATGAAAAATCACCAAGGACCAAAAATGGGCTGAAATGTGGTATTATTGACCTGGACACAATTGCATGATTCATGTCCAATTGATCATAACCAACATAAAAATTTCTCACATTGCTGGCCACAATGTGCTATAATACAGTGACTCTCCATTCCAATCCACCCCAAAATAGGAAAATGAAGTGGAACATGCCACATACTGATGCAACCAGAAGGGGCTCAATGACTATCCTGGTACCTCCAAGAGAATATGTTTACACAACGTGCTGTTCCAGGAACTTACTTCTTGTAATTTGCCCTCAGGAGGCATGTGCTTCTGGAAACTGCTGAGACACTTTAGAAAGGGCCTGGACTTACCTTCTGTTATTCTAATAGAAATGCTGACCTATTTACCAATAATTTCATTGCTCTTTTAAAATTGTATTCAAAATAATAATATTGGGTTTTGTCAATTAATAGAAGAAAGAACCATGGAGATTTTTTTTCCCACTGGCTAGTGAGACTAGAACGAAGGGATGGAGTCTCAAGATTCAAGGCAGTAGATTTAAAACAGAGATAATGAGGAACTGATTCTCCCAGAGAATAGTGAATCTGTGGAATTCTTTTCCCAAGGGTGCAGTGGACGCCACCCCATTAAATGTATTTAGGACATAAATAGATAGACTTCTGAAGAGTAGGAGAATTAAAGAATTAAAGAACAGGTGGCTAAGTGAAGCTGAGTTCACGGCCTTATCAGCAATGATTTTATCCAACAGCAGGGCAGCTCGATGGGCCGGGTGGCCTACTGCTGGTCCTATTTTTTAAATGTTCTTATATTTCACACAGTTTTAAAGATTTCTTCGTAGAGAATCATTTGTCTCACCCTGGACGGCCCTTAAATTCAATTTTGTCATCTCTTTTATTTAGGGATTGTGTGCCAACACCAGCCCATTCTCACCTCCACCATTCTACCCTAACTAAAAGATTTAAACAGGTTAATTATTGTGACAGTTAATGTCAGCAGGCCAATGACACCACACATTAGAGCTAAATATATTTAGCAGGTAGCCTAATTTATATTAAAGAATTCTGACAATGCCACACATAATAAGACGAACAGAACACGCACTTAAAACAGTAGAATTGGCAACCTATCTTGAATCTAAAAGGGAAAAGAACGTCGCGCTCAATACTAGTTACAATTTGACATAGATACACTGAACGGCTGCCTCGTGCCTGTACCAGCTGCTCTCATTAATTATATTACCTGGACATTTTATCTACGTGGGTAAAAATAAACTGAAGTACAGAATACCCAGGGAGCTAATTTCATCCAGACATGCCTGAACTGGTCCTCTCACTTTGAGGTGCTATAGGTCACAGAGCCACACTCACTCCCTTGAGATAGTTGAGTCTGAAGCTGTTATTCAGCTTCTGGGGTGCAGTCGCTTTTCAGTTTGGATAATGATAGATGCAGCATGCCTGGCAGAGAGCTGCTCTTCAGAGAGTGTGTGTGTGACTAATCATGTTGCTTTTCAGAAACCGTGACAATCAAGTTCACTATTCATTTAAGAAGAAGAAGATTTTTTAAAAAGTCTTTAATTGTGAGAAGGAAATGAAGTTGTTCAGGCCCCAGAGTTTATTCAGTAAATGCCCAGCAGGTGATTTAATTCCTTTGGAGACATGCAATCAGCCCAGGGTTGAAGGATTAAAAAGCACAGTTCAGTAGTTTTGAATTATCCCCAAATGGAATATAACTAAATGAATTCCTCCTGTTGGATTATCATTACACAATATTTATTGTTAAGAGAACTTAAAGGTTACATGCGTGACTCAGTCCATTAGATCACTTCTGTAAATGTTACCACCTGCACCAATATGACTACCTCACTGAAGAATTGAAATATCAGATTTGGCACACCTCCAGTTTTGGATGACAAAGTTTCGAACAGAGTCTTCTCAGTTAAACTGCCAATGTGCCCATTTTCCAGAGAAATACTGGAGCAATAGCGTGGATCACCCAGTAGTCACCCATTTCATTTCCCAGTCGCATTCCCTTGCCGACGTGTGTGTCCGTGATCTAATGCACTGCCTATCTGGGACCAACCACAAATTGGAGGATCAACACCTCATCTTCTGTATGGGCACGCTCCAACCAGATGGCATTTACATCAAACGGTCTCTGTTAAACTCTCCCCCTTTCTTCCCTGTTACCTTTTTCCCCAACTCTCCCCCCCCCCCCCCACTCTCTGTCTCTATCTCTCTCTCACACTCTTCCGTTTCCCTGTGACTCCTTTCACAAAGTCAAAATCAATTCTCACCTCTCCTCTTATCATATCCAATTAACATCCTTTGTCGGTCTGTATTCTGCCTGCTGTCAGTCTCCTTTATTTTGACACCTTCCTGCTTTTTGCTTATACTTCAAAGAAGGGCTCAGGTATATCTTTACCTCCTATGGACGCTGTGAGATTGGTTAAGATCCTCCAACATTTCTGTGTGTGTTTTGCTACAATTACAGTCTCTACAGACTGTCATGTTTTACTTTCTCTAGTCATTTCCACCAAGTGTCATTTTTCACTGTGACTAACAATTGCAGCATCTTGTCTGACTAAAGGAAGAACTTAGTTGAAGCTAATGTTCCTTCTCTCACCTGGCATCCACACTGTCAACAGAACCAACGAGGCAGCAATCAGTAGTAGATGCCCTGGAGATGTCACCTATCTGTAGCAGAAGAGCAAAGCTAATTGCGGTAAATCCAATACCACCTTGAGATCAGTTAACTTGCATACATCAGAACTGACATGAATAATTTAAGCTTTTTCTGCTCCCTGGATGAATGTACTCTCATATAAATTGAAGTCAAAATTTTATGGGCAGTAATGATTGGATGACATCAATTGAGTTCCCAAGCAAGCCACAAAACAAGGTCTTTGCTGTTTCTATCAGGTTTTGCAATACCATGATCAGCAAATGTTCCCATGAAGGCAAAAGGTTATAGAGAGAGGTAAACCTAGCCAAGTCCATCATGGGCACCAACCTCAAGATGGCTGCCAAAATCACAAAGGACTCCCATCACCCTGATCACAATGTCTTCTCAATGTCTTCAGGCAGAAAGTGGACAATGATGAAGTCCAGCACCTCTAGGTTTAAGAAGAGTTTTTTTTTTACCAACAATTATTAGGCTCTTGAACCTCCCCATACTGTCTGAACCTAACCATCAACTGGGACCACCAAAAGATCTATCCACATTACTGAAATGCTAGGTCCTTTTTTGAGCTAACACCAATTGTGATTATTTATTTATTAATCATTTCATATTTATTATTTCCCTTCCTGTCTTGGTATATTAAGGTAATTTTCATTCTACAGTCGTTGGTTGTTGTGTCTTACATTTTTGTATGTCTGCAGCAAGTAAGAATTTTGGTGCATTTCCATAGGAAACTACAACACAGAAAACAGGCCATTCAGCCCTTCTAGTCTGTGCTGAAACATCATTCCTTTAGCCCCACTGACCTGCACCCATTCCATAACACTCCAGACCACTCTCATCCATGGATCCATCCAAATTATTCTTAAAACCTAAGAGTGTGCCCACATTTACCGTGTCAGATGGCAGCTTGTTCCAAACTCCCACCACTCTCTGAGCGAAGATATTCCCCCAATGTTCCTCCTAAATCTCTCACCTTTCACCCTAAAGCCATGTCCTCTTGTATTTATCTCTCCCAGTCTAAGAGGAAAGAGCCTACTCACATTTACTCTGTCTATTCCCCTCATCATTTTGTAAACTTCTATCAAATCTCCCCTCATTCTTCTACACTCCAAGGAATAAAGTCCTAACCCATTTAATCTTTCCCTGTAACTCAACTCCTGAAGACCCGGCAACATCCTAGTAAATCTTCTCTGCACTCTTTTGATCTTACTGATAGCCTTCTTATAGTTTGGTGACCAGAACTGCACACAATACTCCAAATTTGACAACACCAATGTCTTATACAACCTCACCATAACATCCCAACTCCTGTACTCAATACTTTGATTTATGGAGGGCAAGATGCCAAACACTTTCTTTACAATCCTGCCTACCTGTGACGCCACCTTCAGGGAACAATGTATCTGTATTCCCAGATCCCTTTGTTCCTCCGCATTCCTCAGTGCCCTACCATTTACTGTGAATGTCCTACCTTGGATAATCCTTCCAAAATGCAACACCTCACATTTATCTGCATTAAATTCCATCTGCCATTTTCTGGACCATTTTTTCCAGTTGGTCTAGATCCCTCTACAAGTTGTGAACCTTCCTCACTGTCCACAACGCCTCCAAACTTAGTGTCATCTGCAAACTTGCTGATCCAATTTCCCACATTCTTTGGCTTGGCTTCGCGGACGAAGATTTATGGAGGGGGTAAATGTCCACATCAGCTGCAGGCTCGTTTGTGGCTGACAAGTCCGATGCGGGACAGGCAGACATGTTGGCAGCGGCTGCAGGGGAAAAATGGTTGGTTGGGGTTGGGTGTTGGGTTTTTCCTCCTTTGCCTTTTGTCAGTGAGGTGGGCTCTGCGGTCTTCTTCAAAGGAGGTTGCTGCCCGCCAAACTGTGAGGCGCCAAGATGCACGGTTTGAGGCGATATCAGCCCACTGGCGGTGGTCAATGTGGCAGGCACCAAGAGATTTCTTTAGGCAGTCCTTGTACCTTTTCTTTGGTGCACCTCTGTCATGGTGGCCAGTGGAGAGCTCGCCATATAACACGATCTTGGGAAGGCGATGGTCCTCCATTCTGGAGACGTGACCCACCCAGCGCAGCTGGATCTTCAGCAGCGTGGACTCGATGCTGTCGACCTCTGCCATCTCGAGTACTTCGACGTTAGGGATGAAAGCGCTCCAATGAATGTTGAGGATGGAGCGGAGACAACGCTGGTGGAAGCGTTCTAGGAGCCGTAGGTGATGCCGGTAGAGGACCCATGATTCGGAGCCGAACAGGAGTGTGGGTATGACAACGGCTCTGTATACGCTTATCTTTGTGAGGTTTTTCAGTTGGTTGTTTTTCCAGACTCTTTTGTGTAGTCTTCCAAAGGCGCTATTTGCCTTGGCGAGTCTGTTGTCTATCTCATTGTCGATCCTTGCATCTGATGAAATGGTGCAGCCGAGATAGGTAAACTGGTTGACCGTTTTGAGTTTTGTGTGCCCGATGGAGATGTGGGGGGGCTGGTAGTCATGGTGGGGAGCTGGCTGATGGAGGACCTCAGTTTTCTTCAGGCTGACTTCCAGGCGAAACTCTTTGGCAGTTTCCGCAAAGCATCATCTACATTAAACCCATGTATGTGCAGTGCAGTGGGTATAATCCCTATTACTCAACAATACAAGTGTCTATTAGTGGAGTAGGAGTAGCCCCTTCCATCATCCACTCGGACAATGTTTGCCAACTTCAACCACCCTCTTGTTAAAAAGATAACATCCTCAGATCCTCTCTAAATCTCTATCGCCCGAACCCTAAACTTATACCTTCTAGTCTTTGACACCCCTTAAATGGGGAAATGTTTCCTATTATTCTCCATCTATGCCTCATGTCATTTTGTAAATCTCAGTCAGATTCTCCCACAGCTTCCTGCACTCCAAAGAAGATTAAACCTGGTTTATCCAAACTCTCTTCATTTGTGAAATATCCTACACCAGACATAATTCTGGTGAATTTTCTTTGTACCTTCTCCAGCGCAATCTCGTTCTTCCCACAGTATGGTGACCAGAACTGCACACAGTACAGTAGGTATGGCCTAGTCAATGTTTTATAAAGTTGTAACTATGCTCTTGTATTCTATGCCCATCTAATAAAGGCTGTTATCACATGTGCCTTCTTCACCACCCTATCTGGCACCTTCAAAAATCTTTGGATGTACATCAAGAGCCCTAAGTTCCTCAGACCCCACTGAAGTCCTTCCATTCATTATGTATGTCCTCATCTTAATAGCAGGCGTGCCTCTCCGGCACCTAAAGGGGCCGCTCCGGGCAGCTCTAGGAGTATGTTGGTAGATGCGACTGAACAACAGAGTTGGTTTCCAGCAATACCTGGGCTGAGGGTGACTTGGAATTGCAGAAATTGTTGCCAAGGTGGAATTTGGTGTTCTGTCTGCCACAATAGTGTGGAGCTTCCAGTGGCCACCCATTTCAATTCCCCACCCCATTCCCTCGCGGACATGCCTGTCCACTGCCTCATGCACTGTCAAATTGAGACCACCTGCAAATTGGAGGAACAATACCTGGGCACCCTCCAAGCGGATGGCATTAACTTCATCTTCTCTGGCTTCCATTAGTTCTCCAACCCCATCTTTCCCTATTTCTCCTTTCCTTTAGCGTGCTCTCTCTCTCTCTCTCCCCTCTCTCTCTCTCTCTCTCTCTCTCTCTCTCTCTCTCTCTCTCTCTCTCTCTCTCTTCCGATTTACTTCTGTCTCCTTTCCCTCTCTCCTGTTCACTTATTATATCCAATTTTGTCTGTTGGACTTTTACTGCACCCTCCCATTCTTCCCTTCTCACCATACAGACACCAGTCTGTTTTTTACTCGTACCTTGAGGAAGGGCTCTGGCCCAGAATGTCCGTAATGCATCTTTACCTCCTATGGATGCTGCAAGACTGGCTGAGTTCCTCAAGAATTTCTGTGCTTTTACTTGGTGTTTTGAATGACCACAGAATGTACACCATAGATTCAAATATCATAACAAATTACAGGCTCTATTAACCTCATATAGTTGCTAAGAAAAGGATTGCACTCACAATGAGAGGGACAGTTTTTAGAAGGCAGCAGAAGCAATGGTTTTGTTATCCCTTGCTCACCTGGGAACATGTACCAAACAAGCTGAACAACTTTGGAGCTGTGGACAGGTAGTGGGAGGCAGTGATATATAGATAAGAATAGAATTATGGAAATACTGTTATACCCAGAGCAGTGCAGAAGCAATGTATGGTCAAACATGTCAATGCCATCTTTGAAAAGACAAGGAGGATGCAATTTGTGCCTTTGGACAGGTACAGTGACTGAAATTCACCAGTTTGATTTTCCCCTTTCTTGTATTAAACACTTCCTGCACAATTTCAGATGACGGCAGTACACAGAGCTTGCAGTCACACTGACTGCTGAGAACTGAATCAATAACTTTAAAGCACTCTCTTCTCAACAGCTGTCCCACAATTTTGTTAAGCTGTGATGGAAGTGACAGAAAACAGGAGAGAAAGAGAGAGAGAGAGAGAGAGAGAGAGAGAGAGAGAGAGAGAGAGAGAGAGAGAGAGAGATGGTCCTTTCTGTTGGTGGCTGCACCTGTCTGCACCCTGTAATCCCAGCCTTGAGACTAGAGTTCTGGAGACCACCAGGCCACCAAATCTACATCAAGCACTATGATACTTTTTCTTTGGCTTGGCTTCGCGGACGAAGATTTATGGAGGGGGGGTAAATGTCCACGTCAGCTGCAGGCTCGTTTGTGGCTGACGAGTCCGATGCGGGACAGGCAGACACGGTTGCAGGGGAAAATTGGTGGGTTGGGGTTGGGTGTTGGGTTTTTTCCTCCTTTGTCTTTTGTCAGTGAGGTGGGCTCTGCGGTCTTCTTCCCTCCATTTCTATCAACTCCCCTCAGATTTTACCATTCATCTACTCATCATGGTGCAAGAACATGACAACTATGACCCAGTCCTTCTCCCCCAACCCGGAATATCTGATGTTTAAGTGTCGACTATTCTATCTGCTGAGGGAGTTCTCCGCTATCATCCTGGTCGCTGTGTACATTTGACCCCAGGCTGGCACTGGAGGGGCTGAGTACTGTGATTAGCAGCTATGAGACAGTAAACCTTGACTGGAGGAATTCAAACCCAGGAGTCTAGAAAGCTCAGGAGGGATTTGGAGAGGTGGGGTGAAAGCATATTTAGTGGGGGAAAAGTAATTTGGAGCACTTTGTAAGGACCGAGATCCAGGGACATATTTTTTGAGAACTGGATATTGATGTCAGGTTTCAAAGAATGCTCAGAAAGAGTGAATGAGTTTTGGCAAACAAATTGAGGAGAGAGGTTAAAAAAAATGAAACCAAAGCAATATACATTACCCATGTGGATTTGAATACATTTTCCCCAAATTCGTGGACATAGGCAGAAATGAGACTCTCCAACAGCTGAATACAGTCTCCAGCCTGTACACGGTTATGATATGTACTGGTAATATTATGAAAACACAGGTTTGCCCTTGAACTACTAAAGTATTCTGGAAAACACTCTGAGAGGAACTGTTGGCATCAGATTGTTGCCCAACATTTCATTTTGGAGAGACTCAGTGAATCTGAATGAAATCCCTCTCCTCTGGTTCTGATAGGATTCTTGGCGCACAGTGCATTGCCAATCTGTCAGAATAATTCAATTGGAAACAACAATCATGGAAGTGTATGTGCACGTGTAATTTAGGACCTGATATCCCTGTTAATATAGATATCATTTTATTTATTCCTTATGTTATTATGAAAGTGGTATGACATATTCCTCTTCTCTCCCTTCTCAGATGTTCATGTGGCATCTGGAGCTGGAACATAAACAAGGCAACAAACAACACACTGTACAAAAGAACAGACACTACCTTGTAAGCACAAACACAGAAGTGGTGCCCAGTATTAAAACCTTTCATGGCTCTCCATCACAAGCGTGCCGAGCTTAGCTGCAAATGGAGAGGACCAAAGTTCAGATGCAGGAATTGGAGGACCGGTTTAAAGCAATGAAGGCAAAAATGGTTCAATTGATGATACAGTGGAGCTTCCTCATTTAGTGAGTCAGAACCAAGCTGTGCCATTCAACAGGTGGATCTGTCTTGCTTATAATCAAGGTAATGCCACCTGGGGTAATGTCCCCTCAGAATTCTTGATGGTATATAGCTTATTGGCTGACGATCTAAGAGTCTCTAGATCAAGAGTCCCCTTTGTAACAGTGCTAATCATAGGCTTTGCAGAGTTCATAACCTAGACTCCAAGAGAATACTTCTTTGGTCCAAATGCAAAGCGTAATTGGACAGAAATTGGGTTTCAGCCATTTTTAGTGTATAAATGGGTTTTACGTTCAGGTCGAATGCTTAATTGGACAAACTACAAACAAGCATTACAACATTTGTGAAGATCCTGTGAATGTAGTTTAATACAGAAAAGTGCTGGAGAACTTCAGCACTTTTGTGTATTAAGCAACATGGGTGAAATTTGCTTTCAAAATTCACCAGTTTGATTTTCCCCTTTCTTGAATTAAACACTTGCTGCACAATTTCAGATGACAGCAGTACGCAGAGCTTGCAGTCACACTGACTGCTGAGAACTGAATCAATAACTTTAAAGCACTCTCTTCTCAACAGCTGTCCCACAATTTTGTTAAGCTGTGATGGAAGTGACAGAAAACAGGAGAGAGAGAGAGAGAGAGAGAGAGGAGAGAGAGAGAGAGAGAGAGAGAGAGAGAGAGAGAAGAGAAGAGAGAGAGAGAGAGAGAGAGAGAAAGAGGAGAGATTGAGAGAGAGAGAGAGAGAGAGAGAGAGAGAGAGAGAGAAAGAGGAGAGAGAGAGAGAGAGAGAGAGAGAGAGAGAGAGAGAGATGGTCCTTTCTGTTGGTGGCTGCACCTGTCTGCACCCTGTAATCCCAGCCTTGAGACTAGAGTTCTGGAGACCACCAGGCCACCAAATCTACATCAAGCACTATGATACTTTTTCTTTGGCTTGGCTTCACGGATGAAGATTTATGGAGGGGGGGTAAATGTCCACGTCAGCTGCAGGTTCGTTTGTGGCTGACGAGTCCGATGCGGGACAGGCAGACACGGTTGCAGGGGAAAATTGGTGGGTTGGGGTTGGGTGTTGGGTTTTTCCTCCTTTGTCTTTTGTCAGTGAGGTGGGCTCTGCGGTCTTCTTCCCTCCATTTCTATCAACTCCCCTCAGATTTTACCATTCATCTACTCATCATGGTGCAAGAACATGACAACTATGACCCAGTCCTTCTCCCCCAACCTGCAATATCTGATGTTTAAGTGTCGACTATTCTATCTGCTGAGGGAGTTCTCCGCTATCATCCTGGTCGCTGTGTACATTTGACCCCAGGCTGGCACTGGAGGGGCTGAGTACTGTGATTAGCAGCTATGAGACAGTAAACCTTGATGTCTTCCCAATCATTGTAGGGAGCTTCAAATACACCAACCCAAGAGGTCTCTGATAAACAATCACCAACATATTACCTGTGCAACTAGAGAAGCCAAAATACTGGACCACTGCTACACCACCATCAAGAATGCCTACTGAGCCATCTCATGCCTGCACTTTGGCAAGTCTGTACTTCTACTCCTGATTGAGCACTACAGTCCCAGTGGTGGAGACAGTGAAAGTACGGTTGAGTGAGGTAGAGGAGTGCTTTCAGGACTCACGTGAATCAGTGGACTGATCCATATTCAAGTATTCATCTTCAAACTCGAATGAATAGGCCATGGCCGTTACTGACTTCATCAGGACCAGTATGGATGAGTGTGTGCCCACACACACCAAGGACACTCATCAACATATGAAGGATTTTCTCCTGCTACGACTCTGAGTTGAAACAAAAAGATTATAGTTTGCATTGTATTGGTCCAGTCTCCGTCGGTAAGGCAGAGGCGAGTGTTGTGTACATGAACGATGTCATCACGAATGTGACTGAAAAAATTGACAGTTGACCTTGGGTAAATCATGACTTCAGACGTCCAGCCCAATTCGTCAATGTGTGGGTTTTTCACTGAAAATGGAGTTCACGCTTTAGAACATGGATACTTGATTTTATGCATAATTTGTCTAAAATAGTCTGATCCAACTTGTGGCAAATACTGGAATTATTTATTGAATCAGGCCAAGCATCTTTGAAGAGAGAAATGGAGCTAACATTTCAGTTCCACCATTTCAGCTCAATTCCAGTTGATGAGAAATGTTAAATTTGTTTCTATCTCTACCTGACCTGTTGATTATTTCCAGCACTTGCTATTTAATTATCTCTGCACCTACTGCTGTCATGTAGACAAGCGAAGAGCACATTTGGCATTGTGAAGCCTTACAAAGAGTAAAAACACAGAAGCATGAGCTAGAGTAGGACCCTCAGCCCTTTAAACCTGCTCTGACATTCAAAATGGTCAAGGCTTATCGTCTATCTCAAAACCATATTTTCATTCTCTTCCTATGCCTTTTGCATCTAGAAATGTATCTATCTCTTTCTTAAAGCTAGCTCCTCTCAGCTCTGTGTTGAATTTTCAGTCGAGATTTGAGGAACCTACCTTTACTTATGAAGTAGGCCTCATCTGACATCCCAATGCTTAATGCTGTGCAGGAAATTTTGTGACCCATTTGTGATTGGAGACTAAGGGCAGCACGTGTTAATGTACTGGTTAGTGCAATGCTGTTACAGCACCCATTGGTGCTCCAGTCAAATATGGTGCTCTCTGTAAGGAGTTTGTACATTCACCCTGTATCTGCGTGGGTTTCCGCCAGACACTTCAGTTTCCTCCCAATTGGGGTGGGGGGGGGGGGGGGGGGTTGTAGGTCATTTGAGATATTTGGCAGCATGGGCTTGTGGGCTGGAAGAGTCTGTTACTAAGCTGTATGTCCGAATTTCAATATAAATTCAAATTAATAGGCCCAATGTACATTGGGCCTGGTTACCTGTGAAGGCCATGAAGGTTGCCTAAAGTGAACATAGGATTAATCTAGAAATGTAAAGAATTAATTTTCAGGTGTCCTTTGCAATATGCATGAAGTATGGGCCACACTAGATGCAGTTTTTATGTTGTTTCATAGCAGCTCCTTTAAAGACATTGAAGGTATGCCAAGCAATGTTTGCCTCAATGAGTTCTGCAGGATAATTACAGGCCTTGTGAGCTACATCCCACTCCTCTCCTTGCCCCTTACTCCACACTCCAATTTTTTTAGCATACACTGATTTCTCTGGAGAGGTAATCTCCTGCTGGAAATGTCCCAGCATCAGTCATTTTTCTCCATGACCAAATTCAGGCTTGTCAACCAATATCAGTTGAACCTTACATCCTTGCGATAAATCCTTGTGCTGGGGCCTAGAGCTGAGGTGTAGTACTTCTGGTACTCCAAACTCCTGGCCTGGAGTTGTCTGAGAGGCCTATTCTCCTGAGATAGGATTGAGGGAGTGGGGTTGCAGCTTGAGGCCAACCCTGCTCTCCCTCTGGATCCAACCAATGGCAGCCAGAGATCCTTTGAACAGGAAGCCACTTGGTTTGCCAAGTGCAGTGTGAAATCCAGACTTTCTCTCTCTTTGTGCCTGATTTGTATTCTGGAAGCAACATTTTTTTTTAAGAATAAAGCCTCAGATTTCTGTTACTGTTTGCTCCTCTTTTCACACTGCTGGTCCTGGCCTGAAAGCCAATCCTGGGCTTCATGCCCACACAATGCATTTTCTTTTTCATCTGCATTCCTTTCCTTTCCAAAGATGAGATCTCCCACCCCACCATTTTCTGGTCCCTCTCTGACCTTTAAGCACCTATTTGGAAATCCTATTGCCTTCTTACACCATGAGTCAGTCTCCCTGAACTCCAGTCTCTTGTTCTCTTCTTTTCTCCAGTCAATTGACTCATCCCTTCCCCCTCCTGAGGTAATTAGTTTGTTTTCTGGAACATGGGTGAAGCTTACTTATTAGGACGTGCAGGATTTAATAAAGACATTTGGAAGGACTACTGAAGGTTGGCTGAAGTTCATTACATGGAATGATTTCTATCTTACTCATACTTGATAAAGTGCCTTGATAGAGGATCCCTGCCTGAATCGTTGACTTCCCATTTCTACCCATGGATGCTGTCTGACCTGCTGGGTTCCTTCAGCAATCCCAGCATCTGCAGTATTATGTTTCATGATTGATACAGCGTAGGTTTATTAATTGGTTTGCAGTCATTTAGTGAAATTATGCCCAACTAGCAGGTGGAGCTGGCTGTGACAGAAATGAGTACACTGAAATTACACAGCCAATGTGGTTGTGCAGAAAGAAATTCTGTTGACTGAGAATTTGGTTTGCCAGTGCAGATTTGGTACCTCAGACAAAGTTGGAACAATTTGTCCACATTCATAGTCTGGCACAAGGCCAGTTCCTCCTTCATCGTGAAAAGGATGTTCCTCAGAATAAAGAGTTATGTATTATAGACTCATAACTGCAGAGACCAAAAGTCATGGAAAATCTACTTACATAATGGACCAGAAAAGCAAACAAAATTGCAGATGCTGTAAATCTGAAGATCATTTCTAGCATCTGCACTCCACCATTTGATCCCAGTGGCTACATTTCAAAAACATTTAAGTTTTATTGTCATTCATTTGGCTTAATTTCAATGAGAAGTTACACAATTTAAACTCTGATTTTTGCAAGCCAATCTTCTTAAAGTTTATTTTAAATTCAATGTATTGAATCACATTTCATGTTTAGATCATGCATATTACTGCTATAGGTCAGGATTATATTTATATTATTTAAATTTCTGTCACTGTTTTGGATTAGGAAGGAGTTAGAGCAATGGTTTTCAACCTTTTTCCACTCTCCTACCACTTTAAGTAATCCCTATGCCATCGGTCCTCTGTGATTAGTAAGGGATTACTTAAGGTGGTAGGTGAGTGGGAAGGGAAGGTTGAGAATCACTGCTCTAGACCCAATTGTTACTGAAATATTTTGCTTGAGAAAAATTGTCATTGGCCCATTTCCTTTGGAGTTATGAAACCGTGCACATAACGAGTCAATTAGGTACAATTAAAACAGTGGTTTTCAACCTTTTTATTTCCACCCACATACCACCTTAAGCAATCCCTTACTAATCACAGAACACCTACGGCATAGGGATTACTTAAAGTGGTATGTGAGTGGAAAGAAAAAGGTTGAGGACCAGAGTTAGAGTCAAGGTACAATAAAGAAACATATTGGTGTGTTCAGTTTACATTGCCTACTGCACGAATTTTTGCTTTAAAGTTTGTCACATATAATCTTGGAATGTTATAAATTTAAATTGCACTTCTAATGGTGTTTCATTAATTACCCATCTTCATCTTCACTCCCCCTTCACCCTTCTCAAGGGATGTTGCCTCCCATCATCTTAATCTTTTCATTGTCCTCCCCCTCCATCTTCCCTGAAGCACTTTCCCCAGCATGCACGATTGCTCATTTTCTATCAAATGAGACTTCAAAAATAACCCCTTAGATAAAGTAATAATTTACTTCCGTTCCTTTCCTCTGTATTTGCTGCTGTCATTGGAATCTCCTTTAATATGAGACGGGTTGACTGCTTTTCAGAGCTACCTGCATTCCATTGACAAACACCATCATTTATGTCCCAACATCCTCTCCAGCCTTTCACCTCTTCTCTGCTGCAGGAATGACTCTCATGCAGGGTCTCGACCTGAAACATCAATAAATCCTTCCCCGTGCATTCCCCCCCCCCCCCGCCCCACCAGATGCTGCTTGACCCATTGAGTTTGTTTTTGTTTTGCTCCAGATGCCAGTATCTGCAGTTTCTTCTTTCTCCAAAATGCACGTTGAATAACTCAAATACTTGTTGACTCAAACCAAGGCTTTTATTAGCAAAAGACTGGAGCGTAGTACATCGAGGTCAACCAGTCCAGACTGACCGGGGTCTGGTTAGGAGCACCCCTTTATGACCTGCCAGTAGGCGTGGCTACGGCTCTCAGCCAATCACTACTACTATATGTAAATATATACAAATATATACATTGGTGATAGTATCCTGTACTATCACAGGCACCAGGTGTTATTGTGCCGCATAAAACAACATCAGAGCAGATGCCTTTAGAGGCATTATGAGATCAACTTAGAGAAGAAGGAATAATAGAGAATCAAAAGATTTTAAGGAGGTAATTCAATAGCTTGAGGACTTGGCATCAAAAGGCATGTTTAATTTTTTAAATTGAAATTGAAATTAAATCTCACGAAGAGCTCAGACCCTTTACTTTTTATAGATGCTGCGAGACATGCTAACTTTCTCCAGCACTGTTGTGTGTTGCCTAATATATACTCCTTTTCCTTTTTTGTATTGAGAGTGGATAAAAAAGTTTGTGATGTACCATCAATAATCAACCTCAATGACTGATCGAAGCAAAGAAAAAGGGGAACATGCAAGGGGATATGGGTAGGATCAGTCTTGGGAGGCGCGTCTAGCTGGCAACAGCCAATCGTGGCATAATAGTACTTTTCCAAAGTGTGGAAAACCATTCATCCATATTTGAAAGAGATGCTGACAGTGGTGGGGAGGCAGGAGAGAGAGGTGCATGGGGTAATGACCCATTTCTTTACACTTCCATGCACAATTTCCAGCAAATGACATTGGTGATCATGAACAGGAAACCTCGCTGAATTTCTATGTCCCTCTTTGCACCTAGTTGCCACAGTCTGATTAACATCCTTCCTGCAATAAACTAACTTTGTGAACAAAACCCAAGACTTACTCTCAGAAGCCACAATAAAAGATATTGACATCTACTGATAAACTCGACAAATAAAACAGAAGAATTACAAGCTCATAGGCAATGTTAATTTTCTTAATAGATCTCGACGTTTTGTTTCACTTGTACCTTAAGAGGACATTTGCTGTCCAAGGCTCACTGAAATCAATCCACATTGCTGATGACAAATTGTTTTGTTTAAATAAGTAATTGCTATTCTCCTTTGCCTGATTCAACACCTATTGACTTGGTATGAGTTCGCTACCATCTGGAGGTCTGTATTTTGACATGAGTGAGGTGTGTTCATGTGCCAAATGAATGGCTATCCAGATAGTTACACAAGTCAAAATGCAATGAATTATTGAGCTGGTTTGGTTAATATGCAAAGTACTGTTTGACAGATTGAGACCGAAGAGCTTGCGATGTAAATATACTGCAATGTTTTCTTGGAAACAAAATATATCACAGTATATGGTTTTCCTGATGGAATGTATTCTGTGTTTCACTCATAATGATTCATGCCACCATGTTACTTAAATTATGCAGTAATAACCACACATATGTAAAAATATTTGGCCTATTTAACTTGCTGATAAATATCAAATAAAAACAACAATATATATTTCAGGATGGAGGAATAGCACCTTATATTTTGTCTTGGTAGCCTCCAACCTGATGGCATGAACTATGATTTCTCCAGCTTCCATCAACCCACTCCTCAACCCCCTTTCATTTTTCCTCCCATCTCACCCCAGCCTCCCTCTTTCCTTCTTTTCCCCTCACAATTTCTCCTTACCCATTCTCCATATATCTCCTAACCTGCCTTCCCCCTCCAATCCTCCTAGGCACACCATGCATTCCTTCCTATTATACTTCTCTCCCTTCAGCCTATTGCAGATTCCCCACCCCTCATTCTCTCCCTTTAGCCATTCACTAGTCTCCCCCTCCCCCATCCCCCTTTACAAATCTCAGAACATTTCTTTCTTTCACCTGTCTTAACGAAGGCTCCAGACCTGAAACATTGACTTACTGCTTCTACCTGATGCTGCCTAGCCTGCTCCGTCCTTCCAGCATTTGTGTATTTTCAATATATATTTCATGACCTGTCTGTGCTTGGGAGCCATTGAGTGCATGATAAACCATTTCCACAAAAAAAATTCTGAACTACAGTGGCTAGAAATCTGGTGAAAACACAGAGCATTGGGGACACTCAGCGAGATCAGGCAGCATCTATGGAGAAATAGAGTTAATGGTGCAGACAGGAGACCTTTAAGAGAAAATCGATTCACGCAAATCACAGGAAGAATTTACACACTCCTTACTGACAGCGGCAGATTCAAACCCGTGTCGCTGGTGCTGTAATAGTGTTGCGCTTAACTGCTCTGCTATGTCTCCCATCTCAAAAATGACAACAATGTCGATTGTCTCCCACATTTATGGAATTCTCTGCCATAGGAAGTGATTGAGGCTGGTTCCATAGCTATATTTAAGAGAGAGTTAGATTTAGTACATGACTAGGGGGATCAGGGGGTATGGAGAGAGAGAGCTGGGAACAGGGTAATGAGTGGATGATCAGCCATGATCAAGATGAATGGCTGTGTAGATTTGAAGGGCCAAATAGCCTACTCCTACACCTAGTTTCTATGTTTCTATACCAGATCCTTAGGTTTATAAACTGGAATATATATATTTTTAAATTCAGCATGGAGGAATAGCATGTGGAGGTAAGCATTTTGAAAACAGGTTACATCCCTGCTTATAGGGCCATGCTGATTCCATTCCAGAGTTGATTCAAATCTTGCAAAATATCTCAATACCAGAAGTAAAAGATCACAGAGTAAGATGAACTTACCTTTCACAATCTCAAGGCATTCCAGTCTTGGCCTTCAAGACATGGTCCATTGTATGAAATATTAAAACAGAGCAGGATCCAACAATGCCATGATTATGATAAATGATGGATAGCCTCCAGTTATTGTGGATGTGGGTGACACTGAGGTAGTGAAGATGATTCACAGTTCCTGTGAGCCCTGTTTAATTTGGATAGTTGTGTTGAGTTTGCATGTTCTCCTGTGATCATCGGGTTGCCAATGGTTTGGACTGGACTCTGTGTGGCTGCAGAGGCTGTGAAAGTGAGCCTATGGACAATCGGTGACCCTGGCGAGTCTCCTTTTTGCTTCTCTTTCTCTGACTGTAAGAGGCACTTCAGGCAATTTCTGTCAATGGCGAATCTGTCTGCCTTACAGCAGCAAAAATAATTTTATGTAATATGACTGTTTTATTACAATGGCATTGAATCTTGGATCTTTCTTCCATCCCATATTCCAAAACAGACTTGCTGGTTATTGGATTAATTGGCTATCATAAGTTGCCAAGATAAATTGGAGGAAGATCCAGAGAGTTGAGAAAGCATAGGTCCCAGCAACAGTTTTCAGATTTCAGATTTATTGTCAGAGTATATATATATATATATATATAACACTGAGATTCTTTTTCCTGCGGATGAGGCAGAATTAATACTTATTGATAGTGCAAAACAACTGTACAACTGTACACCTGTAAACAAATAAAGAACTGTAAACAGGTAATGAAATGTAAACAAGCTGACTGTGCAATACAGAAAGAACAAAAAGAACATCAATAAAATGCACAAGTAAGAGTCCTTAAATGAGTCCATGATTGAGTTTGTTGTTGAGGTGTCTGATGGCGGAGGGATAGCAGCTGTTCCTGAACTTGGTGGTGCAAGTCTTGAGGCGCCTATACCACTTTCCTGATGGTCGCAGCGAGAACAGAGCTTTTCCTGGTTGGTGTGAATCCTTGATGATTGCTACTGCTCTCCAACTGCTGCATTCCACGTAGATTTTCTCGACGGTGGGGAGAGTTTTGCTATGTCCATTACCTGTTGCAGGGCTTTCTGCTCAGGGAAGTTGGTGCCCTCATCCCAGGCCATGATGCAGCTGGGCAGCACATTTTCCACCACACATCTGTGCCAGGGAATTTGCCAGGGTTTCTGATTCCAGGCTAAATTTCTGTAAACCTCTGAGGAAGTAGAGGCACCGACGAGCTTTCTTTACAATGCCATTAGTGTGTTGGGTCCAGGAAAGATAGTGACTCCCAATAACTTAAATTTGCTTACCCTCTCCACCTCTGATCCCCCAGTGATCAATGGATCATACACCTCTGATTTACTCTTCCTGAAGTCAACAATCAGCTTCTTGGTCTTGGTGATACTGAAGGCAAGGTTATTGCTGGTGTACCATTCAGCCAAGTTTTCAATCTCCCTCCTATACACTGACTCATTGCTTTTTTAAATACAGCCCACTACCATAATATCTTCAGCAAATATGTAGATGGTAATTACTGTCATACTGAGCCACACATTTGTTGGTGTAAAATGAGTCGAGCAGGGAGCTAATACAAATGGGAGAATGGAAATGCTCTGAGGGCTGAATGGTTTACTCGTAAGTTATTAGGAAATAGGATGACATTTATTTTGTACAACAATATTCTGGTAAAAGTGAGTGTGAACATGTTTTGATGCTCTATTGTTTATAAATTGTAAATAATTATATTAGTGTTACAGTGCGTACTCATTGAGTTGCACCTGTTTGTATCAACTCAGATGACACATTATTTCTTCGGCAAAGTTTTGAAAAGGAATAGTTGTAGAAGCTTCTTGAGATGTGTGATGAGGATATGCTTGAAATATAGCTGCTGCCCTCCTGATCTCAAAGACACGACAAGCCCCATGATAATTCCTGGAATAGTCAATCCCATCACATGCGCAGAACCTGCAACAGTAAAGTCACAGGAGTAAATAGATTGCTGGCCACCTGCTCCTGTCCTTCCAGCTATCAGTCTCGCTGAGGGAGAATGGAATCCCCAATATTCTTGTTAATTTTCTCTTACTTTCTAAATTCTTTATCATCAATATTACCAGCTCGTCTATGTGCACCCACCATTTCATTGGTGCAAGTTCATCAATCTAAAATTTTGCTTCTGTCTTCTGCCAAGTATTAAGTTTGAACTTTAACTCATCCGCTAATGGGAACATCTTCTCTCTGTTTTCCCTATCGAGTCCCTTCATGGTGTTGATTAGACACTGCCATCAGGTTTCTCAGATCCAAGGGGACAACCATAGCTATTACAGATGAACCTAATGGCGGACATTGCTGTTTTCATTCTGGTCCCTAATTTTTCAAAGGTTTTGCCACATTATTATGCAAATTTTATGTAGACACCAGTAAGTTCTCTGCTTGTGAGTTAGCAGGTGGAATCCTCTAGTTATTCAATTAAATATGAATATTGTAAAATTTATAGAAACTTACTTATAATACTTCAGATCATTTCTAATTGTTGCTGAAAACATGTGCTAAAGGAGTATCATATTAAACTAGGGGTTAATATTGAGGGAAAGGATTGTTGGGATGTTGGCAATGATCTTTGCCACCAGTGGATTGTGAGAGTCAACACCTTCCATGAATAGTGAGGGAGTAGGCAGTATTTCCCTCTTTTCAAAACCAAATGTGGCTTATTAGAGGTAAGTAAGTTTATGAGGGCCTTAGATAGGGTGGACAGCCAGTATCTTTTACCCAGGGTGACAAATGCAAATACAAGGGGACATCTGTTTAAGGTGAGTGTAGGAAAGTTTAGGGGAGATGTCATAGGTTGGTATTTTACATAGAATGTCGTAAGTGCCTGGAACACAGTGCCAGGGGTGATGGTGGAGGCTGGTACAATAGAGACATTTAAAAGGCTCTTAGTAAGGCTCATGGATGTAAGAAAATAGAGGGGCTATGAGGCTTGGAAGGTTTAGATTAATGCTAGAATAGGTTTGTTGGCCAAAGGGTCTGCACTCTTGTACTATTTTATGTTCTGTCAGTTTTATTAAGATGGTGTTGACTTAAAATAGTACTTTCGTAAAGCCTAAAATAAAATAGAAAATGTTGGCTGTACTGAATAGGTCAGCCAGCATCTGCAGGGACAAGTGTTGCCTGACCTTTTGAGTTCCTCCAGCATTTTCTGTTTTCATGTCAGATTTTCACCAATAGTCACTTTTTGCTTTTAGACAACCGCTCCCATCGGTTACTCTGCACCTGCTGCAATTGCATTACAGCCACCGTATTCGCCACAGCGCCACTGCGCACGGGCAAGTCTCCGTGAGGTGCGGCAGTTAAAAAATGTGGCTTGGCTGATACCAGATGCCATTACACAAAGCTCCCATTGTAGGTAGTGTGGTTTGAGTTTAACAGTAAAACGTTGACTAAGGTTGCCACTTGTGTTGTCTGCTTATTCGGTGTCAGAGGTAGGATCGTGTACATCCCAAGCCTGAAGCCTACAAGAGAAAAGTGAGTAGCCAACGCCATGCTTGCAACACGTTTGTAACTGCAACATAATGATGATCAGATTCAGAAGGCCCAATCTGCTCATGTTTGAGGGCAATGTGGTTGAGAATGGGCGCGTATTCGACCGAGAATATGACATTTTATTCATGGCAGCACATAGTGATAAATCAACCCAAGTCAGAGCATACATTTTACTAAATTTGGCAGGCCCCGAGGCCATCAAAAAGGAATTCATATATGCAAATGAAGTGCGTGAAGCGGGTACCGTCATCAACCCGGCTGAGGCAAGAGAGGACCTTGAGTGTTTAAAAAGAACATATCAAGAAATGTGCAATCCACAAAAGAATTTAATGATGGAAAGCCACAGATTTAATACCAGAAACCAGAGGCCTAGGGAGTCGATTCACTCGTATGTCAATGACCTAAAATTCAGGATAAAGACTTGTGACTTTGGAGTACTCTGTGATGATCTGCAGCATCTGCGATGAAGGCATGAGAGAAGCACTGTTCGTGACGGTGAACAAACGCTCGCAAAGGCCATCTCCACATGTCTGACCTACAAAGCTTCGGAAGAGAACAGCAGAAAGGTATCCCCTCCACAGCAGCAAGGAGTGAGCGTAGACTCAGTCCAGCCAGGACCTGCGAATAGGCAGTGGCCAGAAGCCAGAAAAAAATAAAAGCCAACCAGGCCCTACTACACCGTCACCTAGGACTGCAGTGGCAACCACGTGGCAAAGTGAGAGATGTGCCCGGCATTTGGCCCACAGTGCAGAGCCTGCCAGAAATGGAAACATTTTAGCAGATACTGCAGAGCCAAGGCAGCAACTCACCCTGAGTCCTAGATACAGAAGGATGATTAACCTCTTGGAACCCAAGCAAGGATAAACCAACTCAGATGATGAGTATTACGTGGATGGATTGACTCTGCAGACGGCAAAGAGACCCAGCAAGTATCAGAAGGAACAAGCAAGCATTTGTAACAATGAAGATTAATGGTAAAGTAACAGACATGAAAGTTGACACTGGGGCCAAATGTCATGTCACAAAGAACATTCAACCGACTGAGGGAGTCAGAACAGATCATGTCATTTCTTTGGCCAAAGCATTCATTTCCCCCCACCCCCATCTCATTTAGTGATTGTTTTTCACCTGTAAAAGTACTAATGAAAAATCCAGATTGAGGAGGGAATGCTGTGCAATGTTGAGCAAAAAAAAAATTCTGCAAACTCTGGAAATCTGAAATAAAAACAGAAGACGAAGGAATTACTGAGCAGGTCAGGCAGCATCTACAATTAGTTAATATTTCAGGCGAACAATCTTTCATTGGAAATAGGAAGAGTTAGAAATGAAATATGTTAAAACTTGAAATATGAATTCTGTTTCTCCACAGATGCCACCTGACCCTCTGTAACATCTTAAACAATAGCATCAGCAGATGCTGGAGTCAAAGGCCCAGGCCTGAAACTTTGGTTACCCTTTGCTTCCTTTGGGTGCTCTGTGACCTGCTGAGTTTCTGCAGCACACTTGCGTATTGCCCCTGAATGTTCTGTTTTATATAAAATAATACAGCACAGGATAAGGCCATTCAGCCCGTAATGTTTTTGCCAACTAGGATGCCAAACTAAGCCAAATCTCTTTAGCCTGCATTTTATCTATTTAAAAACATCTTAAACACTTCTGTTTCTATCACCACTCTGTTATTTTTATTTTTATTAGTGAGTTACTTTGGAGGGTGGGGGGATGTGGAGTTGGAACAGGGAGTAAGACACTCACAGATATCACAACAACATTTTAAACAGATGCAGATGCACCCAAGTCCAAGCTGTAAACTGAGTTAATGCTCTCAATAAAGAACCAAGACAATAGATTGGAAAAGACAGAAGGTCATATATTTATTGGGAAATGGAAACTGAAACCTATATTGATCAAACAAGTCATGTAACTGAGACACTTGAAGAAGCAGTATCATCAATAAGTCATATGAAAAAACAGAAATTAAGTAACTTTGTGTGAGATGGACACATCTATTGTTTTCTCCTTGTCAGGGGAAAACAATGACCTGCTGTGACCATTGTAATGGTCATTTGTGATTTACCTGGATAAAGGAAGCAGGATAATTCCTGTATTTGGATCATGACCATTCTGATGGCCATTTTGTCTAACCCCTGCATGGGTTCATGGAAGCATCATGGAAGTCAAAAATTTCATTTCCACTACGCAAAGAAGAGAGGAGTTATAACAAGCATTTGTATGAAAGAACATTTCTCTGGAAACAACTCAACAAGAATGTGTGAGTTTTGAGAAGTCTGATGACTCAGTGTCTCACCTACTTCATAATTACTTCTGAACATTAGTTTAAAGGTTCTGAGTTTCAACACAGGATTTCTAAGATTGAACTTTGAATTGACTTTTCAGAATTGTGCATAAACTATAATGGTTTGGGTAATACACCCACACGCACATACATAGAGTTGGGGTTAAGTTCACATTTAAGTGAGATGTTATATTATTAGTAATTATTAATAAAAATATTGTTTTAAAAAATACCATTGTCTTGGTGAATTTCTGTAACTACTGCTCTATGATGTAACAAATTGGAGTTCATCTGGGATCTAACCAAAATTGGAGCTTATTAATTGATTGATTTTTGGATTTTTTTGGTTAAATTCCATTTTGAAGATCAATTTTAAAAAAAAGTCTGCGTGTGTGTGAAAAAACAGCAGGAATGGATATAGATGTTTTTTGGATCACCAATCTTTGCAGATTTGCAGAAGGCGAAAAAGAATGAGTTGTTAATTATCACTCAAAAGCTGGAACTTGTGTGGTAAAACAGCCGATGAAAAAAGTAGAGATCCAGAAAGTTATAGTTGAGCACTATGTAAAAGAGGGGAAGTTTGGGGATGAGGAGTTAAAACAATTTCCCGAGAGTAAATCCCTTGAGCAGAAGTTACAGTTGGAACAGATTGAGCTAGAAAAACATAGATTTGAGGGAGAGAGAAAGAGAAAGAACAAATGCAGTTTGAGTTAGATTTGAGGCAAAGGTAGCAGAGGGAAAAAAAGGGAGGAAACATAAAGGTGAAGGCAGTTTGAGCTCGAGTAAAAAAAATAGAACTGAGGAAGCAGAAAAAAGAGAGTTTGAAAGGGAAAGATTTGTGACCAGTGAAGTTAGTTCCTCCAAATAATGAGGCTGAAATTGATAAATTCTTTCAGGATTTTGAGAAAATTACTGAAAGTTTAAAGTGGCCAAAAGACCATTGGTCCCTCATGTTATAAAGTGTGATTAAAGGGAAGGTTCAGCAGGCTTTCTCTGCCCTTACAATCCAACAAGCCGCTGATTATGATAGGAAGTAGGAACAGGAGTAGGCCAAAAATGGCCCATCGAGCCTGCTCCGCCATTCAATACGATCATGGCTGATCTAATTTATGACCTAACTCCACCTACCTGCCTTCTCCCTATATCCCCTAATTCCTCTATCATGTAAAAATTTATCTAACCAAATTTTAAATATGTTTAATGAAGCAGCCTCAACCACTTCCCTGGATAGAGAATTGCAAGCATTCACTACTCTCTGGGAAAAACTATTTTTCCTCATCTCTGTCCTAAATCTACTCCCCCGAATCTTGAGACTGTGTCCTCTCATTTTAGTTTCCCCGGCCAGCTCAAAAAACCTTCCTACATCTATCCTATCCATACCCTTCATAATCCTATATGTTTCTATAAGATCTCCTCTCATTCTTCTGAACTCGAGCGAATACAATCCGTGATGATTTAATCTTTCATCATAAGTCAACCCCTTCATCCCAGGGATCAACCTAGTAAACCTCCTCTGGACCGTCTCCAAAGCCAGTATATCCTTCCTCAAGTATGAAGACCAGAACTGGACACAGTACTCCAGGTGCGGTCTCACCAGTACCTTATACAGTTGCAACATTACCTCCCTACTCCTGAATTCAATTCCTCTAGCGATGAAGGCCAACATTCCATTTGCCTTCTTAATAACCTGCTGCACCTGCAACCTAACTTTTTGCGATTCATGCACAAGCACCCCAAGTCCCTCTGCACAACAGCATGCTGTAGTTTTTCACCCTTTAAATAATATTCAGCTCTTTTATTTTTCTTGCCAAAATGGATAACCTCACACTTATTAACATTGTACTCCATCTGCCAGACCTTTGCCCACTAATCCAGCTTAATTATATCCCTCTCCAGACTCTCCACATCCTCATTATACTTTGCTCTTCCACTCAATTTGGTGTCATCCGCAAACTTGACTACACTACATTTTGTCCCCTCCTCCAAATCATCAATGTAAATGATGAACAATTGTGGGCCTAACACTGACCCCTGCGGCACCCCACTTACCACTCTCTGCCAACCTGAAAAACTCCCACTTATCCCGACTCTCTGCCTCCTGTCAGACAACCAATTTTCGATCCATGCCAATAGACTTCCCCGGACTCCACTTTCCTGTAACTTACTGATAAGTCTCTTGTGCGGCACCTTATCAAACGCTTTCTGGAAATCCAAATATACAACATCAACCTGTTCCCCTCTATCCAACGCACCCATTATCAAAGAATCCTAACAAGTTTGTCAAACAAGATCTTCCCTTTCTAAAACCATGCTGCGTCTGCCTGATTGAACCCTTATGTTCCAAAAGTTTCACTATTTCATCTTTAATGACGGCTTCAAGCATTTTTCCAACTACAGACATCAAGTTAATTGGCCGATAATTTCCACTCTTCTGCCTACATCCCTTCTTAAAAAGTGACGTGACATTTGCTGTCTTCCAGTCTGCTGGGAACTGCCCAGAATCCAAAGAATTTTGGTATATGACCACCAATGCATCAACTATAACTTCTGCCATTTCCTTCAGAACCCTTGGATGCATATCATCAGGACCAGGTGATTTGTCTGGCTTTAGTCCCATTAGTTTCTCCATCACTACTTCCTTTGTAACAACTATTTTATCAAGGCCCTCCCCAATATTCGCATTCTTAACTCCGTACTTGGGCATGCTGGACATGCCTTCCACTGTGAAGAAAGCTGTGCTTAAGGCTTATGAATTGGTTCTAGAGGTTTATAGACAAAAATTCAGGAATTTGAGAAAATTTGTGATCTAGTCATATGGATTTTGCATATGACAAAGATGTGTGCTTTGACTGATGGTGCTTATCAAAAGAGATAAATGTTGACTATAACAGACTGAAAGAGTTGGTGTTAGTTGAGGAAATTAAAAAGTGCATTCCTAATGACATAAAAGCATACTTAGATGAAAAGGTCATGGAAACTTGACAGGATTCTTCTAAAGTAGTGGATGAGTATGCTTTAACCCACAAGGTTCAATTTGTACCAAGTAAAACTTTCCAAAAGGATAAGACAGACTATCTAGGTAAGTTAGAAAATAAATGGTTAACTTGTGGTAGAGCTAAAGAAGAAGGGAAGCAAAAAAGGGAAAATATTCAGGCTCCCTTTGCCACTATTGTAAGAAACCTGGTCATGTAATAGCAAATCTTCTGTACTGAGGAAAAATAAAGAAATGGAGGCAGTGCCAGATGCCTGTATTCAAAGAGATGAAACACATAGAAATAAAAAAGGTTCTGGACCTGATGGTAAAATTAGGGAGGAATTCAAATATTTTGTGGCAGAGGGTTTGGTTTCATTAAAGGAAGGGTCCCCACAAGTGACAGCAAAAATCCTTTGTGTCTACCAGGCACTCGTGAAAGACAGTGTTTTGGAGTCTTGTGATAAAACTGCCACAGGTGACATGAATTTGATTTGAAGTTTGGGGTGATTTGGAGTCAATACCTCTGCACAAGATAAAGTTGAAATCAGAATTAAAAGACCTGTTACGATAGGGATCAGATCAAGTTTACCAATAGAAGGGCCTTGTTGTTATTAGGAAATGGCCTTTCAGAGGGTAAAGTTGTCCCTATGGTGCGATTGACTGTCAAGCCGGTCATTGATGAGACAAAGACAGATTCTGATATATATCCAGCTTGTGCAGGGACTCGGGCTATGGCTAAGAAGCTTGCCAGTACAGACAATGCTGTACAGACTAATTTAAAAGTTACCAGAATCAGTGATAGTGCACAACAGCACTCAGGTTGTAATGACTTGCCAAAGACTTTACATCTTTCTTTATTTTTTTGTAAACCTGAGAGTAAGGATTTGTCGTTATTCCGAAAAGAGTTTATAGCGGGGCAGAACAGAGATCTGATCTTACTGAAGTGGGAGATAAGACTCTCCCTGCTGATGAAATTAATAAAGTGCCCATTGGATATTATTTCAAGGAAGATGTGAAGATATCTTGGGTGGTCATTGTAGTGTAAGGAAATCTATGTATATGATTATGAAGCAATTCTATTAGCCTAGTTTAAGAAAAAGTGTTGTGACATTTTGCTGGTCATGTCACATGTGTCAGGTTGTGGGGAAACCCAATCAAGGTCTCCCAGTGGCTCCTTTAAAACCCATTTTTGCTTTTGATGAACCCTTTTCTACAATTATTGTGGATTGTGTTGGCCCCTTGCCCAAGACAAAAGCTAGGAATCAGTATTTGTTAACTGTCATATGTAGAGACTCCAGGTTTCCAGAAGCAATGCCACTTGGAAATATTAAAGCTAAAATTGTGTCAAGAGCTCTTGTGAAATTATTCACTTTAAAGTCTGTCTAAAAACGAATTACCAGGGAAATAATACAATTAGACCAGGGAAGTAATTTTATGTTGGGACTGTTTCAGTAGATAGTTTATAAATTGGGATCTAACCAAATCACATCATCTGCATATCATCCAGAATCTCAAGGGGCCTTGGAAAGGTAACATTTGACCCTAAAAACCATGATGAGGACATATTGTTTTGAGAATGAGAAAGATTGGGATGAAGGTCTCTATTTGCTTTTGTTTGCAGTCAGGAAGTTTGTACAAGAATCATTAGGCTTTAGTCCTTTTGAGTGGGAATTTGAACATCAAGTTAGAGGTTGAAGGTTAATAAGGATGTGCAGTTGAATTTGTTAGATTATGTTTCAAAGTTTAAAGATTGTTTGCAAATAGTCTGTAAGCTTGCTGAAGAGAATTTGAAAATGGCTCAAGGTAAAATTAAAGTCTGACATCATTTAAAAAAGCTAGGGTGAGAACTTTTAAACCAGGGATAAAGTGTTAATTCTTTTCCCAACAAATTCTAATCCTCTTGGGGATAAATTTTCTGGCCCATATGAAACAGAGTACAAGGTGAATGAAGACAACTATGTAGTTAAAACACCTGATTGGAGATGCAAAACACAGAGTTGCCATGTCAACATGTTAAATCCTTGAGAATTTGGATTTTAGCAAGAAGTATTTGTTCTTGATAAAACTGAGGAATTTAGGGATCATGAGAAGGTACAAGTTGACTTTTGTAGGGGGGGGGGTCACTCCAAACAAAACATTGTCCTAGTTCATCGAATTCAAGTATTTTTCAGAATTTAGATGATAAGTTGGCTCATCTTCAGTTCTAGGAAAAGGAACAAATGCAACAGTTACTTTTAAAATTTAGGAACCTGTTTCCAGACATGCCTAAGAGAACTTCAATAACTTGTCAGGATGTTGATGTTGGAGATGCAAAACTTATTAAACAGCATCCATATCGAATGATGTTGAAAAGTGCAAACTGGGAAATCAAGAGATTTGTTAAAGAATGATATTATTAGATGTTCTACCTCAGACTGGAGTTCACTTTGTGTCCTGGTGCCTAAATCAGATAGGACTGTTAGATTTTGCAATGATTATAGAAAGATGCTTATCCTATCCCTAGGGTAGATGATTGTGTGGACAAGGTTGGAAAGGCTATGTTTCTTATGAAGATGGACATTGAAAAGTTACTGGGGTGAGGTTGGGAAATTTCTGCATTTGTGGCCCCCATCAGGTTTATGTGAATACAATCTTTTCTTTTCCAATATTTTTATTAACATTGAAATTTCAAATCCAGAAATACAGAGTACAAACGGATAGAGGTTAAAAGTTAAAAATATACATTACACATATCATTTCATCCAAGATACCCCACATTTTAATCAAACAGATTATATTGTACTGATATTTTATTATAAAAAAGGAAATTCTAAAATCACTACCAAGAAAGAAGCTGTTTGGCCAAAAAAAAAGACGGATTTCTTATCAGAGAGATAAATTACCTCATTAGTCAACAGTTCAACCTTCATAACAAATCAAAGATTCACAACGTCATAAGATAACAAGGTAAAGGAACAGAAGCAGACCACTAGGCCCATCAAATCTGTTCTGTGACTATGCACTAAGCTGAATTATGCTCACACCGAGTTCCAATTTCCAGCTTTCCCCCATAACCCTTGATATCCTTACTAATTAGATAATTATCAATTTCCAGTTTAAATTCTCCTAATGATCTGTCCTCAAAAAGCGTCCCCACAGTGTTTAAAAAAAATAAATTTAAATCAGAAATTGAGCATCTAATCTTCTCTAAATTTAAACATGATGGGAAATGCCCCATGATGAGGTAGAGTCAGGAAGTAAAAATCTGGCACTCCTGGGAATTAGTTAAAAAGAATGTAAGATTGGCAAAGAGACTGAAACCAGAGTATAGGAAACTGTTTAAGAACAAACAGGAAGTATTTTTTCTTTTTTTTAAAATTTTTTATTTTTCACACCATAAATCACATTAGCCATGATATACACTATTTCTTTTTCACACATATACAGTGACTTTTTCTCCTCCCCCCCTCCCTCCTCCCAAGCCACCCCCCACCCCCCCCTCTCATCCATTTTAGGTATACAATCTAGGTTGCATTAAGCCAGTCAGACAATGTTGTCATTCAACAAAAATACACCAGAAATTCTACTGAGTCCATTCTTTTCTTTCCTTCTCCTTCCATCAACTTAGGTAATGTTTGTCCCCGGTAGGTTTTCGCTATTGTATTTAATGTAAGGCTCCCATACTTGTTCGAATATTTCAATATTATTTCTTAACCTATATGTTATTTTTTCTAATGGAATACATCTATTCATTTAAATTTAGTAGTTTCTTCCTTTTAATTTGGTTATGTATTCCATTAATATTTAAAGTCATATAGTTCAGCGTAGCCATTTTATATTTTGTTTATCTTCTCTTTCTGTTTTTCCATCATTACCTTTCCTCCTTTTCCATTTCTGTTTTCTTATTTTCAACTCTTTATAAGACAACATTCCTACAACATCCAACATTTTCCTTATTCTCCTATTTCTATCTTCTTTATCCCCAATCTCCCCTTCCCCTCCTGAGTTGTCCTTTATCCCTTGTCGGACAACCACATCTCCCCTCTCCATTTGGATTTGCGAATCCACTCGCAAGCGTCAACTGATTTTGCAGTGACCGCTATTTCCCCCCACCCCGCCCCCCCCAGAAAAGATTTCACTTTTCATATGTCACAAAGGTCACTCTTTTAATTCCCTCCTTATTCTCTCTATTCCATTACCTTCCCTTATTAATTCTTGTCTATACTATCTATATTTTCCTCTAAGTACAGATACATTCATGTATGCACATTGTCTCTATTCACTCTTATACCTCTTTACCCGCATACATATCAATCGTGATCATTTTTACTCTCATTACCCGTCTTCATCCCTCAGTCTATTTTTGTCTTTACCCACATACATATCAATCGTGATCATTTTTACTCTCATTACCCGTCTTCATCCCTCAGTCTATTTTTGTAATTGTTCTGCAAATTTTCGTGCTTCTTCTGGATCCGAGAATAGTCTGTTTTGTTGTCCTGGAATAAATATTTTCAATACCGCTGGATGCTTTAGTATAAATTTATACCCTTTCTTCCATAAAATCGCCTTTGCTGTATTGAACTCTTTTCTCTTCTTTAGGAGTTCAAAACTTATATCTGGATAAATGAAGATTTTTTGCCCTTTATACTCCAGTGGTTTGTTGCCCTCTCTTACTTTTTCCATTGTCTTCTCCAGTACCTTTTCTCTTGTAGTATATCTTAGGAATTTTACTACAATAGATCTTGGTTTTTGTTGTGGTTGTGGTTTAGAGGCCAATACTCTATGTGCCCTTTCTATTTCCATTTCTTGCTGTAGTTCTGGACATCCTAGGGTCTTAGGGATCCACTCTTTTATAAACTCCCTCATATTCTTGCCTTCTTCATCTTCCTTAAGGCCCACTATCTTTATGTTATTTCTTCTGTTATGGTTTTCCATTGTATCTATTTTTTGAGCTAGTAGTTCTTGTGTCTCTTTAGTTTTTTTATTAGATTCCTCCAAATTCTTTTTTAAGTCTTCTACCTCCTTTTCTGCTGCAACTGCCCGCTCTTCCATCTTGTCCATTTTCTTTCCCATTTCTGTTAAGGTCATCTCTATTTTATTCATTTTCTCTTCTGTGTTGTTTATTCTTTTTCTTAAATCCTTAAATTCCTGTGTTTGCCATTCTTTAAATGACTCCATGTATCCCTTAATAAGAGAAAGTACCTCCTTTATCTTGCCTTTCTTTTCTTCTTCTATTTCACTGTACTCTTCCTCTTCCTCTTCTTCTTCCTCTGGCCATCTGTTGCTTCTTTGTTGCCCTTTCCTTCTCTTCTTTCTTGTTTCTATTGTCTTCTGTGGTCTCTTCTTGCTGCAGGTGTTCTGCAGCTGTCGTTGCCGGCTGTGGAGATCGACTCCCCAGCTGGTCCCCCCTCCCGTCGGTGTGTTTTTTTTCATGCGCGGTTGCGCACTTTTACTCGGCTCAGCGAGCCATTTTTGTAGTCCATTATTTACCGACCTGAGGGAGCGGGTTTCTCTCTCCGCAGCGGGCCTCTTCAGACAGGTAAGGCCTTCACCTTTTTCCTCCGTTGTCTTCTCTTCCTCTCTTCTTACCGTTGATTTTGATTTTTCTTTTTTTGTCGCCATCTTCTTTCCACCTTTATACTCACTTTTCTGTAACTTTTATTTCTGTGCCTTTGTGTTTTCCTTTGTTTTTCCTGACTTTTCTGGAGAGGGCTGGAGTTCACTGTCCGGCCACTACTCCATCACGTGACTCCTCCAAACTGGAAGTATTTTTTCGATGTCACCTAAGAGGGGGAGAAACATTGCTGGGTGGTCAGGAACTCCAGAAGGAAACTGACAAGGATAAGATCCACACAGATGGATCCAGGCACTGTGGTATGAGGTCCTAGACAACCAATGAGGGTTCCTAAGGCAGCTGTTAAATGATCTGCAGCACCATCCCTGCAGCAATTATGGAGAGATGTTGACAAGAAAGAAGAAGCATTATTGCACATGCAGGAGCAAATGTGCATGTACAGATCAAAAGTGTTTCTGAAGAAGGTAGCCTTTTTGAAACATTTCTTACTGAAGCAGCATATGAGACTGAACTTCAGGCCCATGATGAAGATGAAGAGAATCAAGAAGAAGAAGAAGAAATAATTCAAGTCATTGCTACTAAAGAACTAAACTTAAAACACAAGTAAAACCATAAGGGTTAAGTACAGAAGCATTAGTGTTAATCAGAGAGTTGAAGTAAGTAAGATTGGATATTAAAAATTCAGATAAAAAAAACAAATAAATATTATGATTGCAAAAAAAGATTTGAAGATATGGAGGAAAGAGTTAAAAATGTGGAATTTGGTGTGGAAATGGTTCAGGACAGAAGGGATAAAATGGAGAATTCAACTGATGCACTTGTTGCTGTAAATAAACAACTGTATGAGAAAGTAAATCTGTTAGAGAATTTTAGTAGAAGAAATAATATCAAAATTGTTGGACTGAATGTTGAACTTTCTTTCAACATTGGATTCCTGAATTTCTTGGATAAAATGCATTTGAAGGTGTTACTGAAATAGAAAGAGCGCATAGAGCTCAAAGACTACAACCATTGCCAGATCAGAAACTATGGTTTATACTGATAACATTTCTTCACTACCAGGTCAGAGAAAAAATTTAGAATTACCAGCAAAACAAGCTAAAGAGAGAAAGAGACCAATGGAATATCATGGAAATAAGATTTTCTTTTAGTCTGATTTAAGTTTGGAACTGTTGAATAAAAGAAAAAAAAACTAATCCGATAAAGAATGTGGAAAAATTTTATACATTTATCCTACACCATCCGGCGACTCTCAAGATCTTTGTGCAAGGAGGAACGAATAAGTTTTTACCAACCGTTTATGCTCAAGAACGTGCAGATATTTTACTGACTGTCTGGCAAGAGGCTGAACAGGGGCTGGCACAACAACCAGTAACATGACTTTTTTTCTTGACTCATAAAGTGTGATTTACATTTACTTTATTTCTTTAAATGGAAATTGATTTAGAATAATAGTGAACATCTGGTGGGGTTGCTGGAGGGATATGGACAGACTTCTATCAAATCATGTGTGTATTTGTGGCTTGGGCCTTTACCTGTAAAATAGAGGGGATAATGTGTAATATTTAAACAACATTAATAAGATTTTATGTTGTTGTTTTTAGGTTTACTTCTTTTCTTTCTTCTTTCTTTTTCTTACCTGAATTGATGAGATGGACATGTCTTGGCACAATAGATAATAAAGGTTTGAAATACCAAGGAGTTGCGAGGAGAGAGGTGAAAGGGAGAAACAGTTTGAAAAGTTTAAGTTTTACTATTAATGGGCTTAACAGCCCAGTGAAAAGAAAAAAAGATATTGACACATATTAAGAAATTGAAAGTAGATATAGGTTTTTTGTAAGAAACTCATTTAATTTAAGAAGAGCTTCAGAAACTAAAAAGAGATTGGATAGAAAATGTCGCAGCTTCTTCATTTAATTCAAAAGCAAGAGGAGTAGCAATTTTAATAAATAAGTCTCTGCCGGTTAAAATACAAAATGTAGTCATTGACTCTGGAGGGATATAT
Source organism: Narcine bancroftii (assembly GCF_036971445.1). NCBI lineage: Eukaryota > Metazoa > Chordata > Chondrichthyes > Torpediniformes > Narcinidae > Narcine > Narcine bancroftii. Next base: position 187,430,712 of record NC_091475.1, on the reverse strand, counting down.
GGTACATTGTCAATTTTTTTTTTGCAACATTGGACACATAAATATATATGCACCAAATGTAGATTATGAAAACTTTATACAAGAAACATTTCTTACTTTAGCAAATGTACATGGCAACATATTAATAGGTGGGGATTTTAATTTTTGTTTAGATCCAGTTTTAGATTGATTAACAAGAGCAGTAACAAGGACAAAAGCAGCTAAACCCACATTGCTGTTAATGAATCATTTAAATTTAATAGATGCATGGAGAAGAATTCATCCAAGAGAAAATTATTATTGCATTTGATTAATATATGGAATAAAGTAAATAGTGAAATGGTAATGAGGAATTTAGTGTTACCTAAACTGCCTTTGAATCAAAATAGATAATCCATTTACTTTTTTTTTAAACTTTATTTAAAATTTTATGACATGAATAAAATAAAAATTACATTTAAAGAAATAATTAAAAATAAGATAATAAAAATTAGAATACTACATCATTAAACTGCACAAATTAACCCCCCCAATAATTATAACACATTAATCATCTAATTTAAAATTAGTCCAACCCTCCCCCACAAAATAAAGAGTGAAGAATTAATTAACAATGTTGTAAATAAAATAGAAAAAACCCCACTTACAAAAAAAAGGATAAAACTGAACACAAAAATAATTACTAACAACAAAAAAAAATCAATATTAAAATAATACCCTTAAACATATATTTAAATCAAACATAATACATGTATTAAACAAATGAAATCCACTTTAAAACTAAGTTCAAATATTAAAATCATATATCAACCACATATCTGTTATACAAAAAATCATAATTAATAATACAGAATTTCCATTAATACCAAGTTTCCTTTATAATTCATCGAGAGAACAAAAACATCCCTTAGAAAAACAATCAGATAAACTTTTTATTCCCTTTTTCTCCCCTTATATATAAAAAAAGAAAAAAAAGAAAAAAGAAGTTCAAACTCTTATACAATTCTCCATATTCTTCATTTATAACATCTTCAAAATTCTCTATCGAAATTAACTTAATTTTATTAAACTCTTCTCCCTCAATGTATTTGTACTTAATTTTTTTCTTTTTCTTCTTATCACCTTTCCCCTCATCTTCCTCTTCATCTAATTCAACATCCTCAATTTTTGACTTATTATCTTCTGTGACATCATCCTCTTAAAAAAGAAAGAAAAAAGAGAAAAAAAAACCCAAAAAAAGAGAAAAAAAGGAGAGAAAAATAAACCTCCTAATTCCCTCTTAATTACAATCAGAAAACAAAAAGAGTTTAAAAAAATTATTTATTTTTAAAAAATAATTTAAAAAAACCTTCACTTCTTAACCCAAAAATTAAAAAGAAAAAAAAACAGGTCAGAGGTCACAACTACCTCCTCCTGTTTAAACCACCCAAAGCGGTAACTCCCCCAAAATATTGGGTGTGAGATAACTCACAGGTAGCTGATGACTTCTGGAAACTAGTGCCCACCCAGTTCCCTCTCCCAACTCCCATTTCATTAAACTATCATCATTATTTAAACTATTTAAACTCTTCTCAAAAAAAAAGATAAAAGATTTATTGTTTTAAATCAACGTTACCACTTCGGTCACCATTGCTTCCATTTCTTTTAAAAATCTGAATCCCACCTTACATCTCTACTCTTTTTGGAGACCTTGAAGGACTACATCGTTCCTGAAACTGCATGATTGGTAGAGACTGAGCAAAGTCCATAACCTCTTTAGGATTGTCAAAGAACTTTGGCTAATTTCCATCCTAAAAAATCTTCAGTACCGCAGAATACCTGAATGTTGCCTTATGTCTTTTTTTCTACAACCGTTCTTTCACAGAATTAAATTCACATCATTGAAACATAATTTCTTGACTCAAATCTTGATAGAAGAAAACAGGATTATTCTGAACCATCAAAGGAGATCTATTTTGCTGGGCATTTCTAATAGCCGTACGTAAAATTGTCTCTCTGTCACAATAGTTTAAACAACGGATCAAAACAGATCTTGGATTCTGTCCTGAAAAAGATTTTCTTCTTAAAACTCTATAAGCACGTTCCAGTATTAAACCTTCAGGGAATTTATCCTGTCCTAACACTCGTGGAATCCATTCAGTAAAAAATTTTCTTGGATCTGGTCCTTCTATGCCTTCTGGCAAACCAACAATTTTCACGTTGTTCCGTCTAGATTGATTCTCCAAATAATCAACCTTTTTTGCTAAATTTTTATTTTGGATCTGCAATGTTTCAATTATTCTATTTTCATCTTGCAGTTGATCCTGTGCATCGACTAAACCTTGATCACACATTTCAAATCTTTCAATGGTTTCAAGCTTAAAAGCTCCATTAATGACTTCCGCCATCGCATTAATCTTGGAAATAAACAGGTTCACAAAATTAGCTAAGTGACTCGATACAGAATATATCTTATCTTCAAGATCCTTAATAGACATTTCAATAGAGGTAGATTCAGGCATAATGGGGTCTTGCTGTTCCTTAGAGACCACGGGATCTTCTGTCCCTTCCCTTAATTTAGTATCTTTTCTAGCAGTTTGACTTCGTATAAAAATCCCTCTCAAAGTCCCCCCAGCAATGCCAGGAGACTGAAGATCAGAGTTATCTTTAAGCCAAATCTCTTTAATCATCTTCACTGAATCGATGTCTGGAAAAACCGTTGTAATTGAAGATGCATTTTGCAGTGCCACCACTGTAGCAGTCGAATGACAGCTCTTTAACTCTCCAGCTGGTGGCGCCCCAGCTGATTCAACTGTCAAAGTCTGAGTAACAGCACTCACAGTGGCCGTTGTGTGAAATACTGGCACCCGTCCAGCTCTTTGGTCTGAAAGCTGTTGAATGCGACCTTCAAAGAGCCTCACCGGCTTAAAATGGAGTTTCAATGCCGAACTCTGTACGTCTTCCTCTGGATCCATTCTACGCTGAGTCCTGGCTTCTTGTAAACAAGTAGGCTCAGACAATTTCGGAAAATGTAGTTTTTTAACAGTCTGATGATGTTTTCTTTTACCTTTTTTTTTGCATATAAACCATTAGGCACTAATTCAACACCTCTTATTATTTATAAACTTTTAAAAGAACTTTAGCGGGCACTTAAAGACAAAACAATAAATCAGAGTCAGGAGAGGTCTGGAAGGCACGTCTGTTCCCTACGCCATCTTGCCACGCCCCCAGATAATCCATTTACAATGAATAATCAAATTTTAAATATTTGGTTTTCTAAGGGAATTAGAAACATACCAGACTGATATGAGGAGGAAATTTATGTCATTTTATCAATTACAAATAAATATGGAACATAAAATAATGCGATCTTTTGTTATTATCAAATAAAAGCATATTTAAAAGATAAACTGGGTCCAACAATATTATTACCTGAAAGAAGCGAAATAGAAACTTCGATTTGTAATAGATTTAATAAGAAATATATTTATGTCATGTATATGATATTACAAGAAGAAACTTAAAAGCAGGGAATTCATAGATCTAGACAGAGATGGGAAACAGATTTAATTATTATTATTGGGGAGGAAAATTGGCCAGAACTATGTCATGATAGTGTGACAAATGCAATAAATGTTAGATATGGATTGGTTCAGTATAACATTTTACATCAATGATATCTTCCCTCACAAAAATTAAAATAGACTGAAGTCAGATAAATGCTTTAGATGTGGCCATGAGACTAGGACGTTTTTACATTCTACATGGTCATGTCCAAAATTTAGACCATTTTGGATAGAATTTAGACCATTTTTGGAACAAGTCACAGTAATTAAATTTCCATAAGATACAATGTTTTTATTGGGCAATATTTTGGTGATAAGACCAAAATTGAAATTGAATTTATAACAAAAAGAATTTGTGAAAATCACATTAGCAGTTGCAAGAAAATGTATAGCAGTGATGTGGAAATCAGATTTGTATTTAGGTTTGGAAAGGTGGCATGCTGAAACACATTCTTGTATATCTCTTGAGAAGTCTACAAACAATTTAAGGAATAAATATGAGTCTTTTTTTGAAAGTTTAGTGCCCATATTTACATAGTGTAGGTATAAATTCATAAATGGTTTTCCCTAAACTTCATTAACTCCTTGGAATAAATAAATAAATAAATAGAACTGAAAAGGCTAGAATTGAGTGGATGGTGGTGATACCTTGGCAGCCAGGTCTACTTCTTTCTTTTCTTTCCTTACTAATCTCTTTTCTTTCTTCCTTCTTTTCTTTCTTCTTTCTTCATTTTCTGTTTTTTTTGTGGGGTTATTATTATTTGGGGGGTAGGGGGTTTGTGGGCTTTTTGTGTGGGGGGGTGTATAAACCATCATGTCTAATGGATTAGATATGGTTATATGACTATTACATTTTGTATTTTGACCTAAAAACACATATGGAAAACTTAAATAAAATATTTTTAAAAAGATGATGTCACATAGCCATTGAACATCATTAGGTGGGGTAACGTCCCTCCAACTGAGCAACATTGTCCGCCTAGCCACAAGAGAAATAAAAGCTAATACATGCAGCTCAGATGTCGTTAAAGTTACGTCGCTCTCTCCAACAATAGCAAAATAAAGCAGTTAAGGGATTAAGTTTAAAATGAACTTTTAAAAATGCAGAGAAAGTTTGAAAAACTTTGTTCCAATATTCTGTTAAAAGTTTTCTCTCATTTCTCTTCTTGGATCCTCACATCCTATACCTTTAAGGAAATCAACTAATAACCATGTGGTTAAACATATTTTTTTTAAATTAAACCTTCCATGATTGATGCACATTTTAAAGAATTGTAAAGATCGGATATTAAATGTTTTAAAGATTTATTTGTCAAGGGGAGTTTCACTTCCTTTGAACAACTTTCAGTTAAATACAATCTACCAAATACTCAATTTTTTCCCATCTCAATAACATACATTTCCTAAAATTAATTTTAAATCTTCATTCTTTCTCTAATGGTTCAATATCTAACATATATGATATGTTGTTGGGAATAAGAGAGGTTCCCTCAGGTAAAATTTAAAAAAGCCTGGGAACAGGACCAACAACATTTAATTTCCGATGAATACATTTGGAATGAAAAATGCTCCAATAGAACTGAAAAGGCTAGAATTGAGTGGATGGTGGTGATACCTTGGCAGCCAGGTCTACTTCTTTCTTTTCTTTCCTTTCTAATCTCTTTTCTTTCTTCCTTCTTTTCTTTCTTCCTCTTTCTTCATTTTCTGTTGTTTTTTGTGGGGTTATTATTATTTGGGGGGTAGGGGGTTGGTGGGCTTTTTGTGTGGGGGGGTGTATTCCAATGGATGATCAATTCTACGATTCAAGATTTCGAGCTGCAAATGCTTATATTGATGATTTGGTTATGAGGAATGACCTCCTGGGAAGCATGTAGTTCTGAGTGAGAAAAATTGTTCCACAAACTTTCAAAAGCAAACCTTACTGTTAATTGAGTTGAAAGTGAATTTGACCATGCTACTGTGACGTAGCTTTGTTATGTCGTTGATCAAGTAAAATTGGTGAATGTCCATGCGAAAGTTCAGATGATTTCTGAGTTTCCTGTTCCCAAGGGTAAGAAAGCTATTAGGAGGTTTTGGGGAAGGGTTGGGTATTATAGAAAGTTCTTTAAAAATTCTGCTGATATTACCCTTCGTTTTACTAATCTTCCGAAGAAGGGTGAAAAGTTTATTGGGAAAAAAATTTCAGGAAGTATTTGATAAATGAAAAGCCATTTTGGGTCACTAACTTGTGCTTAAGTCACCTGACTTTGAGTAGCCATTTTCTTTAACAGTAGATTCTAGTGATGAAGCTGCAGGGGCAGTGTTATTACAAAAGAATGGTTGTGATAACATTGACTATTCACCTGCTTACTTATCCAAGAAATTCAATGAACAACAAAAGAATTATTCTATCATAGAGAATGAATTATGTCCCTTCTACTAGCTTTGCAGCATTTTGATGTTTACATCTGCACAACTCAGGGACTACTTGTTGTGTACACTGACCATAATCCTTTAGTGTTTTTGAGTAAGATGAAAAATAAAAATAGACGATTGTTAAACTGGAGTTTAATTTTGCAAGAATATGATTTCTCTCTCTTTCAATCTTTTTATTGAGTTTTACCAAATATGAAAACAAGGTTACCAAATATGAAAACGATAAGTGCATTTCCAAAGATAAAACAATAGCGATATGCCCCTTCCCCCAAACAATGTTGAGAGATTGACAAAAAGAAAAGAAAAAAAAACCTAAGGAAAAGAAGTCTAATCTCCTACTGAAAAATCCTGGGACGTTTTAACATAAAATTAGAAGTAGTATAGTTTTGATTAATCTATAAAACACAACTCACTGAAGGAAAAAAAACACATACATAAATAAATACATTCAATGATCAAGGTAAACAGATTTAATGACCACAAAAACAGTCCATAAAAGGACTCCAAATTTTATGAAAATTAGTGTTAACATACAACATGGAACACATGATCTTTTCAAAATTAAGTCATGACATAACCACTGAGGACTAATGGATGGAACAGGTTCTTTCCATCTAAGTAGGATAGCTCTTTGTGCCACAAGAGTTGTAAATAGCATGACTTGACAATCAGATGAAGAAAATACCTCATTAATATCATCTAACACTCCAACCAAAGCCAATGAAGGATGAGATTCAAGATTAACAAGTAATATTATTGACAAAACATGAAAAATCTCCTTCCAATAAGGTTCCAGAACTTGACAAGACCAGAACATAAGGCTATTTCCCCATCATTACATCTGTCACATCGGGGATTCACATGACTTTCTCAGAACAATCGTGCATCAGATTCACCTGTGGGTAATTCTGACCACTGATTCACACCTGGAGGACGAATCGCATGTCAACTTCAAAGGTCAATCAGCCTCACAGGTGGGAAGATCCAACCCTTGATTAACACATGAGGTGACGTCTGACTTGATTCAAGCCAGAGAGGTCATATGACCATCTTCAATCCATATTCTGATTAGGTTATTGATGGAGCAGTCCACAATCCACATTATACTAATCCACCTTTCTGCAAATTTACTAACCCACCCTTCCACTTCTTAATCCAGGTCACATACTGTAAAAATAACAAAGAGGAAGGTCCCAGAACAGATCTCTGTGGAACTCCACTGTTCACCTATCTGCCTGCAGGACACGAACCATCTACAACCAATCAGATTTTGCTTCTCTAAATGTTTCTAAATCCTGTCTCTCAGGATCATCTCCAACAGCTTGCCCACCACTGGTCTATAATTTCTTGAATTATCTCCACTCCCTTTCTTGAATAGGGGAACAACATTTGCATATTAACAATGTGATGGAATTGTGTTATTATTAATCTTTAATTATAAAATATATATTTTAGTTAAGTTATTCTAAGGGTGGACACAGGGATACACAGGCACACAGTTACACTCATAGACAGAAGCCATTTTTGGAGTTGGAAAGTCTGGTAAGCAACCCCAATAAAACTGGAAGTGCTTGTTTATTGAAATAACTTGGACAACAGGTTTGCTTAAGGAGGACATCTAATTAAATAAAAGACTCTGCTTGTTTACCTATGTTTTTAGAATGGAAACTCAGATGACGGCTGTGTATACAAGGACGCCATTTACAGGTTAGCTGGGCAGCCTGCCCGGAAGCATTTTGCTCGTAAATGCTTTTGGAAGAGAGGAACTTCAAAGAGAAAACAGCCAGTTGATGATGGATTTGAGTGGACAGAGATGAAATCATTTGCTTTTAGGATATAGATATGAAGTAACTTTGGAAGAAACTTCAAAAGACAGGAATGATGTTATGTCATTGTGATAAAGACACTTCAAGACAGAAAACATTTTTGAATATTAAGGAACTAATTCCAAACTGAAGCTAAAAGACACCTTACCATCCTGTAGGTGACACAGGATAGAAAAAAGTGCTTGACCATCGTGTAAGTCACACAGGATTGAAATGCTGTAACATTCTGTGAGTAACATAGACTGAAGTGGCTCCAGAAGGGATGGCCACTTTGCTGCTTCTCTTGGTCAAGAGAGAGAGCAGCACTGTGGTGGTATTTTAAATAGCCACTTGTGACTGACAGAATTCTGGTCAAAAGAAAGCAAGATCATTCTTGTTTCTGGATCGTAACTATTGTAATTGTTACTTCATCAGACTCATACCTGAGTTTGTGAAATCATCGTGGAAGAAAACACAAGTACTGTAACCTCCATGAAAGAGGGAGAAATCATTTGTATGAAGAAAGAATTCTCTGAAAAGTACTCTACAAGAAGCTCATGTGTTTTGAGAAGTCCAATGCTTCACACCTACTCTATGATTGGTTTTGAGCAGCAATTTATAGAATCTGAGCTTCAAATCAAAACTGACTGAACTTTAAAATCATCTCTTCAGAATTATGATTGAACTATAATGGTTTTGATTTTCACACACACACACACACACACACACACACACACACACACACACACACACACACACACACACACACACACACACACACACACACACACACTTGTGCAAAGTGGGGTTAAGTTAGAGTTAAGTAAGAAATATTAGATTATTAATCATTTATTAATGATTAATAAAAACAAAATTTTGAAGATACCATTGTCTAGGTGAATTTCCATTGTGGCTGATTTAGTTTGTAACAACAACAAATGATATGTCCAACTTCATTTAATCTCCCCTAGTTCTTAACCCTTCTACCAGAGGATAAAGTTCTTCTCCATAACCTTTTCATTCTAAATATCTCTGTAATATATCTTTGCAGCTTCTTCTTTTACAAGAAAAAGAATGGATTAATAGTGGATTCTTAACAGTGTGGAGGTCAGAGTGATCTTGGAGTCCAGGTCCATATATGCCTCAAGGTTGCCATGCAAGTTGATAGGGTGGTTAAGAAGGCACATGGTGTGCTGGCCTTTATTAGTTGGATGGTTGATTTCAAGAGCCATAAGGTAATGTTGCCGCTCTATAAAACTCTTGTTTGACCACACTTTGGAGTACTGCGATCAGATCTGATCACCTCATTACAGGAAGGATGTAGATCCTTTAGAGTGGTTGTGGAGATTTCCAAAGATATTTCCTGTATTGGCGAACATATCCTATGAAGCAGTTGACAGATATAGAACTTTTCTCTTTGTAGTGATGAACGATGAGCAGTGATTCAATAGACATATATAAGATTACGTCATCATGGGCTGAAGGGTCTGTACTTTGTAGTAATGCTCTATGTTCTATGAAAATTCTCTGGCCTCTAAATTATCTAAAGACCCGGAATCATTTTGGCAAATCTCTTTGATGTGTTTCAGTGCTTAATATCTTTCCAAAAGTAAAGCAGCCTAAACTAAACATGATATTGCAGCCGTGGCCAAACAGTGTCCGTACAAATGTTCGACATGCCTTCCTTGCTCTTGTATTCTCTGCCTCAATTTAGTGAACCCAAGATTATGTATGCATTCTTCGCCACTCTCTCTTTACCTGCTACTAGGAATGAATTATACCCAGATTCTCTTGGATCTCCCTATATGTGTACCCTCTTTAGAAGTGTGAATTTAGAATGGAGGGTATATTTCTGCTTCTCATTCCTTCTTCACAGTGGATTTCTACATGGGTTTACCTCAGGTGCTCCATTTTCCTCTTACATCCCAAAAATGTGCAGGTTTGTAAATCAATGAGCCACAGTAAGTGGTCCCTAGAGTGTAGACTCTGGGGAGATGGGGAGTGGACAGGAGTTGATGGGAATCTGGGGAAAATAAATAAGTTAGTGTAAAAACAGGTGCCTGATGGCTAGAATGTGTTAGTGAGTGAAAGGTCCTGTTTCCAGGCTGTATCTCCTCATGCTTCTATGAATGTAACACTTCTCATTTTCTCAGCATTACATTTTATCTGCCATCTATCCACTCATTCCACCAACTTGTCTGTATCTCCTTATAGATCAATCCATCTTTGAGTCACTTGAACACCTAACTTCAATCATTAACATATATTGGGTCAGCATGGTTAGTGTAGCAGTTCACGCAGTGCTATTGCAGCGCCATCTATCGGGACCAGGGTTTGAATCCCATGCTGTCTGTAAGGAGTTTGTACATTCTCCCCATGTATGTGAGGGTTTTTCACCAGAGCTCTGGATTCCTCCCACCATTCAAAATGTACTGGCATTGTAGGTCAATTGAACAGCACAGGCTCATGGACTGAAAGGGCCTGTTACTGGGCTGTATGTATAAATTTAAATAAATAAGAAATAAATAAGAAGAAAAGTGGTCATCCTAATACTGAGGCACTGGAAACTGAAATGAACACTCACCTCTCAAACAAATATTAACATTTCCCTACACATCTCTGTCTATTTCGATTGTTTGGCCAAATTTCCATCCGTGTTGCCATGTTGCTACAGCTCGTTTTATTCCAAGGCTTCCAACCTTTATGCATTTATGTTAAGCCTGTAAAATGGCACTTTACCAATTAAATGTTTGAACTCGTCTTTTTCATTGTCTTTCTCATGTCTGCGTGTGGGTGTGTGCGTGTGCGTGTGCGTGTGTGTGTGTGTGTATGTGTGTGCATAGATACCTAACACATCAGTATGCTAACATTCAGATCAACTTTTGATTGGGGAATAAATATTCGTCAGATTGGCGGAGTTAACTCCCGTTCTTTTTAAAATAGTACCTAAGAATCATTTATAGCACCCAAGAACATAAGAAATAGGAGCAGGAGAAGGTCATCTGGCCTGTCAAATATGGATTCAATTCATAGTTGATCTGGCCGTGGACTCTGCTTCATCTACCTGCTTTTTCCCATAACCCTTTAATAAGGCAGCATCTACTGCTTCCTTGGGCAGAGAATTCCACAGATTCAATGATCTCTCCTCATCTCCTTCCTAAATCCACTCCAACAAATCTTGAGCTTTTGTCCTTGAGTTCTAGTCTCACCTATCAGTGGAAACAACATTCCTAACTCTATCTTATTTATCCCATTCATATTTTATATAATTCTATAATTTCCCTTTCATTCTTCTGAATTCCAGTGAGCACAGTCACAATTCACTGATTCTGTTGAGCCAGTACCACCTCCAAAGCCATTATATCCTTTTTCATGTAAACAGACCAATACTGCTCACATACTCTAGGTGTGAAGGTATTAGTGTGAGGGAATGGACAAGACCTCATGCAAAAGGTATTACCTCTGACAGTACTGAGTTCCTGTGCTACATTGAAGTCTCAGCCTTGTTTTTTTTTATATAGGATCAGGGTATGAACTTAAAACTTCAGTGACTTGAGGATATGAGTTCTACCAACCAAGCTATAAAAGTATTTAACCATAATGAAGGCAAACATTAAATCTCAGATGCTAAAATCTAATTCACTAAAGGCATTGGTGGAAACTAGGGAATATGTTGCTAACAGAGTTTGACTGAAACATTCAATTGAAACCAAACAAGTCAATCTAAACTGTTTTATTTTAGAACAATTGCTTATACTCCAAAGCTTCCCCAAGAATTTATGCCACCACTGAAAAACAAAATCAGGAAATATGGACTCAAATTCTGAATTGTCTGATGAACTTAAAACATTCAGGGTCAATTCCTGTCTGGCCTTTGTTGTCATGCTAACACCATGAAGGCGGGACTTTGAACTCTCTAAGTAACACTTCACACTATAAACAAACAGCACAGGGTCCCAGCGACAGTCCTGGAATGAGCACAGCCAATGTTGCAAGAAAGCACTTCTGCCAACATCGGGGTGTGGCTTCTATTATAGGAAAGGCATTGGACATTCTTCCTTGTGTGAATGTGTCAGGATTACATTCAGCTGTCGGGTTCATTTCCTAGAAAGCACGTGTTTTGAATATACAGAATTCCAAATTCCTGGTACTAAAGCCTTTAAGACAGACATAATAATAATTATTAAGATAGTTGGAATATTTTGTCTAGAATTTTGCCATGATATACAACTCCTCCAAATCCAAAACTCCATCATTTGATGACCAGTCTCAGAATGATTTATGAATTTTTCATGATCACATGCTATATGATAGCATGCAGGCTATAAAGCTGTTTCACAGAATGTTCTATTAAACTGTGACGACCCACTTACCAGCAAGCGAACTGGCTCTCAAAATGGCAGACGTGCTGTGGAAAACGTAGGAAATTGACCTGCATCCAACACAGGTTTTTATCTGGGCTGATGATGTCTCTTCCTGTCCACATGACAGAAGCAATAATGTATATAAGTCCAGCATGCAAGCCTGAAGTGACAGTCACTCTGGACCCCACAGTGCATACATCGACTTCCCAGCATATACGTCAACTTGACAACGTATACAGTGATTTCACAACATGTACACCGACATCTATAGTAGCTCAGTATGGAATACTTTGCTACAAACTTTTTTTTTCCATTTTTATCAGCATGCTTTAAACTGTACATCAATATGAATGCCTCATAATCCTGGATTAGGGAGGAAAAATTGAGCCAGCTGAGGCTTTTCTCTTTGGAGCGATGGAGGATGAAATGTGACTTAAATAGGTGTACAAGATTATGAGAAGCACAGAAGAGCCAGACAGCCAGTACTTTTTCCCAGGGTAGCAATAACCAATACCGGAGGACATCCATTTAAAGCCCCTTTCACACTTGCAAGTGATCCCAGGAATCAAAAGCCAATTCGCCTTTAAAGTGCCAAGTGTGAAAGCAAAATCAGCTCAACGCCGGCGTCAGATGACATCATCTCACGCCGGGAATTGACGGCCTCGACCCCTGGTTCAATCCATGCTGTCCGCAGACACTGGCGTTGCAATCAGGCTAGTGTGAAACAGGTAATTGCACCAGTAGAAGGTAGAACAGTCCTAACCCTGGGGATGGTTCCTTGCAAGTGTGAAAGTGTTCAGTGTCCCAGTTAGGAGTGGTCAAGTGTGAAAAGCTAAACCCCCATTCCTATCCCGGGACATTGAATGGCCAATTTAGTGAGATGCAAGTGTGAAAGGGGCTTAGTATGAGTGGATGAAAGTTTAGGGGAGACGACAGAGGTAAGTTTTTTATACTGAAAGTGGTGGGTGCCTGAAATTCATTGCCAGCATGGTGTTGGAGGGTGATTCAATAGGAACATTTAAAAAATGCTTAGATAGGCAAATGGCTGAAAGAAAATTGGACGGGTACATTTTGTGAGGGAGGGAAGGGTTAGATTGACCATGAAGAAGGTTTATACAGGTTGACCCAACATCATTTGTCAAAGGGTCCTTACTTTGCTGTACTGATCTATGTTCTTAATCCATGGCCTCATGATTTTACATATCTCTAAAAGGTCACCCCTCAATCTCCTACGCTCTAGAGAAAAGTCCTAGTACATCCAGTCTCCCTTTATATATTAAGTCTGCCTGTCCTGGTAACATTCTTGTAAATCTTTTGTGGATCATTTTCAACTAAGTGATATCTATCCTGTAGTTGGTTGACCAGAAATACTTCATGTGGTCTCACCAATGTCTTTCTTTTTCAATTTTTTAATTAATCATATTATAGGTAAACAATATATGAGGAGAATAGGAGCACATAATCAAGAAGGGAAAAAATATCACTATATGACATAATATGATAGAACATATTGTATTACACCACAATTAATGAATATGTTCTTATCTCAAACTGAAATCAAAAAGAGAGAAAAAAATATATAAAATCTAAAAAAAGAAAAAGAAAAAAGGACTGGCTGCCTATCCTGAGAATTTATTAATAACAATTAATCATCTGGTCTTCACCAATCAAGAGAAAATAAATAAAATTAAATATAATTATACTAAGTCATGTGGAAATAATTTATAAAAGGTTTAAAGTCTCTTCAAATTTAACAGAAGTATAACATGTATGACTCCTGACTTTCTCTAAACTTAAACATGACATAATTTGAGAGAGCCACTGAATCAAAATAGGTGGATTAGAATCCTTCCATTTAAGTAAAATAGCTCTTCTAGCTAATAATGTAGAAAAGGCTGCAACCCAATGTGTAGAAGTGGGAACTCATCCCATTTCAAGGACTATAATTCCAAAAAGATCAATTAATGGGTTAGGTTGCAAACTGATATCCAGTATAGCTGACAAAGTCTTGAAAATATCTCTCGAATACCTCTCCAACATAGCACATGACCAAAACATATGAGTTAGAGATGCCATTTCTGATTTACATCTATCACAAATAGGACTAACGTTAAAAAAAAAATGGCCAATTTGTCATTTGACATATGAGCCTGGTGTACCACTTTAAAATGAATCAAAGAATGACAAGCACATATTGAAGAGGTATCTAAAAATCATCTGGAAGATGTAACTGAAGTTCCTCTTCCCAGGCCCTTTTAATTTTGTCATTGGAATTTGATTGTAATCTTAGTAACTTATTATAAATGTTCCCTATTATGAAAAAAGTTCAAGTGAAAAAAAGTATCAACTAAATCCGGTTGATACAATGTTGGAAAGTTAGGCAGTAAAGTATTCAGAAAATTTCTGATTTGAAAGTATCTAAAAAAATGTGACATATTATATTTATTAGATAATTGTTCAAAAGACATTGAACTACCATCTTCTTCTTCTAGCTGACCTTCCCACAGGATGACGATGGTTCTTTTCAGTCAGTTTGTGGGGTTTGATATGTGTGTCCTGGAGTAGCTGTACAGGCACTGCTTGCCACATACTTGGTAATTGAGGCAACCAGGGCAGAAGCTCTGTTGTGGTGCTTCCTGTGCCTTTCCTCTTTTGCCTTTTTGAGTTTTTTATCAGAAGTATCCACACCTTTTCTGATGGCGGCCCTCCACTGAGAGTGATCTTCAACAAGATCCTCCCATGTTGATGGGGCAATGTCAGCTTTCTTGAGACTTGTGTCCAGAATATCCTTGTACTGTAGTCACTGGGTTCCTCATTTTCGGGTACCATTGGACAGTTGGTTATTCAAGATGTCCTTGAGTAGTCTTCCGTCAGGCATTCTAACAACATGTCCTGCCCAGCGCAGTTGGGCTGACATCATCAAGGTTGAAACTGCTCCCATTCCGGCTCAAGGAAGGTCCTCGATATTGGAGACCTTGTCTTGCCAGGTGATCTTCATCAGAGAATGTAGGTGACGCTGCTGCAGTTGGTCAAGTTGACCTAAGTGACTCTGATATGGGCACCACGACTCACATCCATATAGCAAGGCTGATATGACAATGGCCCTGTACAGCTTGCACTTGATCGCCAACCTGATGTTCTTTGACCCAACCCGATCTTTCAGCTGACCAATTTTTCTGGTTCCTGACTCAATCTCTACGTCTAGAGAAGCTGAGGATGTTATGGTGCTGCCCAGGTAGCAAAACTTGTTGGCAGCATTGGGACCAGGGTCATCAATGAGGACAGTTGGTCCTTCATACCTTGAGCCAGGGGCCGGTTGGTACAAAACTTGCACCTTTTTCAGGCTGATTGAGAATCAATACCCCTTAGCATCACTGGCAAAGCAACTGGTGATCTCCTACAAGTCTTGGAGAGAGTGGAAAACTAGTGCACATCCATCAACCAACTGTAGCTCATGCGCCACAATGTCCTTGATGTTTGTTTTTGCTCTTAGTCTTGCGAGGTTAAGGAACCCACCATCAGCCCTCGTTTGTAGGAAGAACCTTAACTTCAGTTCTGGTGTGTCTAGAAAGCCAGTGTGGTTTTTGAACAGGCTGTAGTAGAGTGGATATAATCTTCTCACTGAGGCAGCTCCGAGAGAAATGTGTTGAGCAGCAGAGAAGTTTCTATGTCACATGTGTTGATCTAACCAAAGTGTTTGACACTATTGGTAGAGACGGCCTCTGGAACCTCTTACCAAAATTCGATTGCCACCCATGCCTAACCAACATCATCCGTCCATTCCATGAAGATATGGTAGGCTGCATCAATAAGTGTGGTGAGTTGTCAGACCCAATTCCCATCAAGCACAGTGTAAAACAGGGTTGTGATTTGGCTCCTATTCTGTTTGGACAATTCTTCGCTGCTGTACTTCAGGAACTACCATCTATAAGTATATCTGAAAAAGATACGATTCTTTAAACTTTTCAGAAACAGAAGGCTTGATCAATTATAGACAGATGAGAAAAATAAGCAAGAGAAATGGAGCTGATAAAATAAAAATTTTCAAGTCAAAGAACTTCCGAAATTGAAACCAAATCCATAATGTATGTTTAAGTATTGGGTTGAAGGTATGCCTACTAATCTTAGAAAGTGTGAAAGGAAGAGTTGCTCCCAATAAAGAGGCTACTGAACACCTCTGCACGGAATTCAATTCCAAATCTACCCAATAAGGGCATTCAAATTTATCAGAATAGTAGATCCAGAAAATAATAGAGTGAATGATAACTGTTCAATAATAGAATCTAAGATTAGGTAAAGCCATACCACCATCTTTCTTTAATTTCTGCAAATGGAATTTACTCAATCTAGGATTATTTTTATTCCAACTATAAGGAGATATTTTAGAGTTAATATTATCAAAATTCAGGTAAGATTATTATTTTAATAGTATTAATACGACTGTTTAAAGCCAATGGAGATCATTTAGAAAGAGATTGTTTCACATAATCTATCAAAGGAAGAAAGTTAAATTTATATAGATCTTTAAATGTTTTGCTAATTTTAACCCCAAGATAGGTAAAATGGTCTTACCAATGTCTTTATACAGTTGTTCCTTCTTGTATAGCTGTCCTGAATGTTGCTAGTAAGATGCTATAGATATTAGAGTGATTAAATCACATGAGCCATTTATATTTATTTATGATTTAATCTGGTAATTATAAAATTGTCAGAGATTTAAATTAAAAGTAACTAATAACACTTCACCTGTGAATCTGCAGGGGATATCTGTTGCATCCTGTGCTCCTGATGCGGTCTCCTCTACATAGGAGAGACATGACACAAACTGGGAGATGGCTTCATTGGGCATCTGTCCACCACAATAGTGGGGATCTCTCAGTGGCCACCTAATTCCCTGCCCCATTCCCTTGTGGATGCATCTATCAATGGTCTCATGCACTGCTAGACTGAGACCATCTGCAAATTGGAGGAACAACACCTCATCTTCTGGCTGGACACCGACCAACGAGATGGTATTTACGTCGCCATTAGCCCCCTCCCCCATCTATCCCTATGTCTCCTTTTCTGTAGCTGTCTCTGTCTCCCTCTCTTCCCTTTTCCCTCTGTCACTGGGGAAACACCCTACCCTCGCTCAATCAATTCTCACTTTCCCTCTTATTCATAGCCAATTAATACCTTTTGTCTGTTGGTCTGTACTCCTCCCCTCTGTCCTTTCTTTCCTTCTCCTCAGACTTTTAATTCAGACACCTGCCTGCTTTTTACTTATACTTTGAAGAAGGGCTCAGGCTCAAAATGTGGTTTATATCTTTATCTTCTATGGGACCTGCTGAGTTCTTCCATTATTTCTGTGTTTTTACTACAATCTGCAGACTTCAGTGTTTCAAAGCAAAAACTTGGATGACAGATCAAATCTTTGTTTAAATTGGTTTTACTAATGGAAATTGAATGGAACCCCTAATTTTATGAGGCAAACCATTAGGGACAATAGGCATTGAAATGTGACAAATGGAACGTTATTACAGGAAGGCTTTTTCAATTTCCAGAAATGTTCCCAGAATTGATATTTGTTTCTGTACTATATTATAAAAACACTCCTGTTCGGCTCCGAATCATGGGTCCTCTACCGGCATCACCTACGGCTCCTAGAACGCTTCCACCAGCGTTGTCTCCGCTCCATCCTCAACATCCATTGGAGCGCTTTCATCCCTAACGTCGAAGTACTCGAGATGGCAGAGGTCGACAGCATCGAGTCCACGCTGCTGAAGATCCAGCTGCGCTGGGTGGGTCACGTCTCCAGAATGGAGGACCATCGCCTTCCCAAGGTCGTGTTATATGGCGAGCTCTCCACTGGCCACCGTGACAGAGGTGCACCAAAGAAGAGGTACAAGGACTGCCTAAAGAAATCTCTTGGTGCCTGCCACATTGACCACCGCCAGTGGGCTGATATCGCCTCAAACCGTGCATCTTGGCGCCTCACAGTTTAGCGGGCAGCAACCTCCTTTGAAGAAGACCGCAGAGCCCACCTCACTGACAAAAGGCAAAGGAGGAAAAATCCAACACCCAACCCCAACCAACCAATTTTCCCCTGCAGCCGCTGCAACCGTGTCTGCCTGTCCCTCATCGGACTTGTCAGCCACAAACGAGCCTGCAGCTGACGTGGACTTTTACCCCCTGCATAAATCTTCGTCCGCGAAGCCAAGCCAAAGAAAGATATTATAAATATATATCTAAGTACTCCAAAATTATAGATCCAATATAAGCAACTATATTACTGCATCTTACATAAAACTGATGCGTCAATGTAACTTGTATCGGGAAAAAAAATTGTAATTTTTGAATTTAGGCAAAGAACTAAGAAATAATGCATATCTTGTCTAATATTTGTACAATACAAAGACTCATTCTTCAACGAAATGACTGTCATGTAACAATTTGCGATTCTAGTACATCATGACTTTGATAGAATTGCAGAAACTCACTTTATTTAAAATATGATTGTAACATAAAAGAAGTTAAAATGCAATCCAACTGCACATTTTTTGGACTTTGCTGCATAATTCCAACTGTTGTTGAAGTAAAAGTCTAATCATTAACGACCAATGAGGACTTATTTTCTGTTGCTAAAAATTAATTAAACTTGTGAAAACATGCTATCTGTCCAGGAAGAAGATATCCTTCTTGAAGTCTGGTAAGTGTTAGATTTCTTTCACTGTTCCCTCTGGTTCAGGGGCTTTCGTGAGGCTGAAACAAACTATTACGCCCATACTTGCTTTAATCCTATGTGATTTGGAGTTCCTTGTGCCAATACGTCCATTTCTTCTTTTTGCATCCCTACATTCTTAAGTGTCTGCATACCAGAAGTAGCCATTATTCATCAACACAAGAATTTAAGAACACAGAAAATAGGTGCTAGCCTCTTTTGCCTGTTACAGTATTCAGTAAAACCGCAGCTAATCATTTTTCAATTAGCATCATTGAATTGCAATAATCCCACATCCTTAGATTTCTCTGATAACTGAAAATCTATCAGTTTTTGTCTTGAATATGCAGTATAACTCCTGTTATCTGGAATTCAAGCAACCGGCAAAAAGCAATTGTGGAAAATAAATAAAAAATAGGGAAGTTTAAAATCGGTGCACTTCACCATTAGTTTGTCAATCATGCAACATGCAATCACAAGTTCACTTATCCAGCATCTACCAATCCCCATTGGTGCCTGATATGAGAGGTTTTATTGTAATAATGCTAATGAGATACCATTGAATATCACCTTAGGGATTTTGTAAAGAAGTTGGATTTTTACCACATCATGTATCAAATGGTAAAATACAATTGTGATAGTACAGATTCTATCACCAATGTGTATATATATTGTAGTGTAGGATGACTGTGATTGATTGGCTGAGAGTGTAGCCACGCCTACTGGCAGGTCTTAAAGGATTGCTCCTAGCCAGTCCAGGTCATTCTGGACTGGTTGGCCCACTTGTGATATGCTCCAGTCTTCTAGTTAATAAAAGCCTTGGTTTGGATCAACAAGTCTTTGGTTCTTTCGACGCGCTCTACAGCAATGATATTGATTTGTAATCTCATTGATTTCCGTGTTGCAGGAAAGAATGTTGTCAAGCTGAAGTGGGTGTGTAACGGTTCACCAGAGGCTTAATCGAACCGGCTCAGAAAGTTCCGAGTGACGTCATGACATTACAATGCGACGACATCATGACATCACAATGTCATTTTGAACGTGCGGGGTTTTAAAAGCTGCCAGTGACAGTTTGAGTAAATGACTTTTATTGAACTTCAACTCGACTACGTCTGATCATCTTCTCATTCTTCATTTCGCACTGCAACACAGTTGCTACAGGACCTGATAGGGAGGATGAGCTGCCCTGGTTCTCCTTGGAAATAAGAACGGCATCCAAGGAGGATCTCAACTCCTCATCGGCAGAGTTGACTTATGGAGTCCTGCTCATTATACCTGGGCAGTTCCTGCCTGCAGCACACGGGCAGGATGTGTCACTGTCTGAAGTCTTAGGCAGACTGCAGAAGCGGCTTGGAAAATTGGCCCCAGTTCCCACATCAAGGCATGGTACAATGACACCCTTCATCCCAAATGAACTCCGGGACTGTGAGTTTGTGTTTGTGTGTAGAGGTTCACGCGAGCTGTCTTTACAGAGGTCGTATGAGGGCCCCTTCAGAGTGCTATGAAACAATCGTACAATTTGTGTACTGGACATTGAGGGGCATCCAGAAAAATTTATGATTCATTGACTAAAGCCCATTCATTTTGACCTTGATTGGCCCCTGACACAACCCCTGATGTGAAGGTGCAGATGGTTAGCCAAGAGCAATGGACAATGATGGCACCAAAGGTTTAGCCTCCTATTGCCAGTTCTGGGGCAGGCGGGGTGGAGGGGGCGGGGGGGGGGGGAGGGTCATAAAGTGGTTCACTGAAGGCTTAATCAAACTGGCTCAGGAGGTTCCGAGTGATATCATGACGTCACAATGCGATGACATTATTGGGAACGCACGGGGTTTTAAAAAGCTGCCAGTGACTGTTCGAGTAAACAAATTTTACTAAGCTTCGCCACGACTACGCCTGATCATTTTCTTGTTCTTCATTTCGCACTGTGACAAGGTTGTTGCAGGTGCAGAGATTTATGAGGATATTTCCAGGATCTGAGCTGAAGGGAAAGATCTGAGCAAACTGGGGCTCAAGTTACTGATCCTCCTGAGGTATCTCATAGAGGTAGACAAAATTCTGACAGGAATAAATCGAGTGAGGGCAGGGTCTACTGCCCAGAGAAGGGGAAACAGTAATCAGAGGATAGAGGTTTAAGGTGAGGGAGGAGAGATTTAACAGGAATCTAAGGGGTAATTTCTGTTCACAGGAGATGGAGTTTATGGAATGGGGTGCGGGAAGAAATGGTTGAGGGAGGTACAATGGCAAACTTTAAGTTAGATGGGTTTAGAGGGATATGGGCCAAAAGCAGGCAAGTGGGACTTATGCAGTCGGGCTATCTTTGGTGGCGTGAACAAGTTGGGTCAAAGGACTTTGTTTCCATGCTGTACAACTCCTATTCATTAAGCTATTCCTCTGCTTATTTTCCTTGCTTGTCAATTTTAAAGTTAAAAGAGAAAAAGAAAAAGGGCCCTTCATCATTCTGTGTACATATTAGTCTCAAATTTTCATTCAAAAGTCAATTCATCTCTAAGAAACATATTAATGAAAACATTCAAATTTCCATAATTGAGTTTTGAATTTGAATTACGTGAAACTTCTGGTCTACGTCCCAGTACAAAATGTCTCAAATTAACCACACTGCATCTTAACCTGTTGCACCCCCTACTGACTGATGCACAGAGCAATACTGTCCTTGGTAGTCACTGGAGGAGTCAATTCATACTCTTAAAGATTGGGACATCATGTCATTCAGGGAAGGACTGAGGAGAGAGCCAAATAATTAAGGCAGTTAAGATCAGAAAATGAACTGATCTGAATCTATTTCACTGCCAACCCAAGCATCATTTCTCCAGACCAATGGTTTTCAAACTGCCCCCTAGATTAACAGTCCACTTTAAGTAATCCCTATGCCATAAGTGCTCTGTGATTAGTAAGGGATTGCTTAAGGTGCTATGTGAGCAGGGATGGAAGGTTGAGAATCACTGCTCTAGACCCAATTGTTACTGAAATATTTTGCTTGAGAAAAATTGTCATTGGCCCATTTCCTTTGGAGTTCTGAAACCATGCACATAATGAGTTAATTAGGTGCGATTAAAATAATGGTTTTCAAACCTTTTCCATTCACATACCACCTTAAGCAATCCCTTAGTAATCACAGAGCACTTATGGTATAGGGATTGTTTAAGGTGGAAAGTGATTTTGGGGGGCAGTTTGAAAACCACTGCTCTAAACTAAAGAAACAAGGTGAAATTGGAGCAGATGGAGGGGAGGAGGCCATTTTCCCCCTTAAATCTGCTCTGTTGTTCTGCAATATCACAGCAGATCTGATCTTTGGCAGACAATTCACCATCCTGTGCAATTGCACAAAGTGGAAAAAAGCTATCTCAACATAATATTGCAGCATCAAAGATCTGAGCTCAAATCTGGTGCTGTATATAATGAATTTGTATGTTTTCCCTGAATCTCGTGGGATTTCTCTGGTACTCCAGTTTTCTCCCATGTTCAAAAGATGTACGGGGTTTGTAGATTACTTTGTCACTTGGGTGTACTTGGACAGCATGGATGTGTTACTGTGCGAATCTCTAAATAAAAGTAAGTAGATTGGCAATTCAATAAATAAATAATAATTCAGCATCCAGACTTCAGTGGACAATTTTTCATCCAGATACCATGTCTCCTAATTCTACAGAACAGATTTTTTTCCTAATCTTTGATGGGATTTTACAAAATTCCAGCTGCTTCAAGTTCACTACTGCTGACAATATAATTTTAATTCGACAAACTGAATTAAAACTTCTTAGCTCCCATGATAGGATTTGAACATTGCCATATCATTCATTCAGGCCCAGTATGACTTCACTTCACCATTAAAATTAATATGATGACAACATGATTTGAAAGATGGGATTTGATTCCACTTCAATGCTGGCAATTAATTTTGCTTCTGCAATGTAACTGAGGGTAAGGATATTAGAGTATTTTTGCTGAAATAAAATCATGCAGCCGAACAGCAGGGAAATGGACCTTTCCATTTTGAGTCAATGCTGATCATCAAACCATTAATTTACACTAATCTTACTAATCTCATTTTATTCTCCACACATTTGCACCAACTCCCTCCAGATTCTACTGCTCACAAGGTGCGATTTTCAATTGCCAATTAACCAAGCAATCCACATCTCCTGGGGTTGGGAAGAAAATGAGATCAACTGGAGGAAACCCACGTGTTTGCAGGGAGAAGACAACAAACATAGGACAGGCAGCACCAGAGGTCTGGATTGAACCTGGGCTGTTGGAGCTACAAGGCAAGTTCTACTGCACCACTCCCAAACTTAAACAATTTCAATCATCCCATTAATCATGTTCTCAGTACAAATTTCTAGTCGGCTTTAAGAACATAAGAAATAGGAGCAGGAGTAGGCCATCCAATGCATCAAGCCTGCTTTGTCATTCAAAGAGATTGTGGCTGATTTGATGATAGGCTCACCTCCAGCTACCCACCTTTTACACATGTCCCTTAATTTCCCTACTATGTAAAAATCTATCCAACCTATTTTATTTACTGAGGTCACCTCCTCGGCTTCCATGGGCAGTAGAATCCATAGATTCACCACCTTCTAGATAAAGCAATTCCTTCTCATCGCCATCCTAAATCTACTACCCTGAATCTTGTCCCCTAGTTCTAGTCTCCCCCACCAATGGGAACAACTTACCTACCTCTATCTTATCTATGCTTTTTATAATTTTATAGGTTTCTGTAAGATCCCCTCCCATTCTTCTAAATTCCAGCAAGTATAGTCCAAGATGACTCAATCTCTCCTCATAGGTTAACCACTCTCCGGAATCACTGCCACTGCCTCCAAAGCCAATACATTCTTCCTCGAGTAAGGAGACCAGAACTGCACGCTGTACTCCTGGTGCAGCCTCACCATTATCTCGTACACTTGCAGCTCCTAAATTCAATCCGTCCACCATTGAAGGCTATCATTCAATTTGCCTTCTTAATAGCCTGCTGCACCGGCAAACCAACCTTTTGGAATTCATGGATAAGCACTCCCAAGTCCTTCTGCATTACAGCATGCTGCAATTGCTTTCCATTTAAATAATAATATCTTCCATTTTTCATTCCAAAGTAGATAACTTCACATTTACCAACATTGTACTCTATCTGCCAGACTCTTGCCCATTCACTTTAAAAGAATGCCTTACATTGACTAAGTACCAATCAAGGCATTAGTTGGAGGTGGTTCTCACTGAAACAATTAAGGGTCTGTCCCATTTAAATAACCTTTAATTTTAAAAATACAGTTTAGTCATAATAGCAGGTATATTACCAGTAGTTCTGCTACTCAGCTTCTCAATTGTCTTCCTACATTTTGCACCTTCTAAAATGACTCATGGAAGTGACTTTTTTCTTTGATTGCTAAATCTGCAAACCATGAATGACAGAGAATGGAGACAGAATAGGGAAGAAGAGGCGAATTATCTGCTGAGAGGCTTCGCTTGGTTTTGGGTGAGCAGTTGTGTGCATGGGGCTGTACACCTCTGCAGCTGCTCTCTGTACCACATGCACGGCAATCAAAATGAGTGTTTTACCTAATTTAGAAACCACAAGCCTCTTTTGTCATTCTCAGAGAGAACTTATTGCAAAATTTGGTTGTTTCATTTATTATCAACTTATTTTGCCAAGGTACATCCACTGGAAAAAGAAATCACTTTCACTTGTGAATCTGCAGGGGTCATCTACTGCATCCGGTGCTTCTGTAATGGACTCCACTACATCAGAGGGACTGGATGCAGACTGGGAGATCGCTTCATTGAGCACCTCAGCTTTGTCCGCCGAAATAGCAGTGGCCACCCATTTCAATTGCCTGCCTCATTATCTTTCTGACATGTCTATCCATGGTCTCATTCACATCTGGACTGAAGCTGCTGGCAAATTGCAGAAACAGCAACTCATATTCTTTCTGCACACCCTCCAACTGGACAGAATTAACATTGACTTCTCCAGTGTCTGATAACCCCCACCGCCACCACCACCCCATGTCTTCTTTCCTCTAGCTCTGTCCCTCTCTCTCTACCCTTTCCTCCTGTCTCTTTTCCCCTAACTCTGCTTCCACAGAACTCCAAACAAACCCTTTCCCCCAATCAATTCTTGCCTTTCCTCTCTCTCTCTCTCTCTTGTGCCCCATCCATATCCAATTAACACTTTTTGTCTGTTGGTCTGTAATCCTCCCCCTGCCCATTCTACCCTCCCCAGCCTTTTATTCGGGCACCTGCCTGCTTTTTACCATTGAGGAAGGGCTCAGGCCTTCATATAACTTTGCCCCCTATGGATGCTGCGAGGCCTGCTAAGTTCCTCCAGCATTTTTGTGTTTTTAATTAAAGAAATTGATACTTTCCTTGCAAAGTGAGAGGTGGCACCAATTTAAATTAGCAGTGTTTTTAATCACGTCTGTAACCAACTACAGACGTGAAATCATGAACTAGTCACTGGTCAAAATCAAAGGCCAAGATATATCTCCCTAACCTATGTTAAAAATAAAAGGTGACACTTCATTTCACACATATTTTATCTGATGTCAGGAATCAAGCATGAAATTTCACAACTTACAACTAATTTCTCATTCATTAGTCACAATTCTCCGAATGTCAGGGTATATGATCAAAATGATAAAAGACTGGATGATAGGGTAATGAAAACTTCGCCAGCTTCAAGGTACAGGCCCATGTTTAATCAGGCAGGGTGGGAAATAATAGAATGAACGAAGAGACATTTTCGAAGAAGCTAAACATGTTTCTCCAGCATGTTTGTGTATGAAACTTTTTCAAAGTTTGTAGTATGACAAAGATGTCTTATGTCCCACATTGTTAACATATTATATAGTGCAGGGCCACATAAATCAAAGGGAACTCTAGAAATCCTTAACACAAAGCATCCTCAGAAAGCAAATGCAACAATAATGTGGCAGAGAATTCCAACTCAAATACCATGGAAATTTACAAGCCCTATCGACACAAATGTTCTGGAGAAACTCAGCAGGTCAGACGGGCCTGCAAGTTGGCTACCCTTTCATTCCTGTGGATGCTGTGTGACCTGCTGAGTTTTTCCAGCCCATTTATGTATTGCACCTGAACTCAGCATCTGCAGATTTTCTTGTTTAACCTAAGATACAAGACCTTCCACGTTTGAGATTCCAAACGATGGAAATGTACAAATGTGAGAAATCTCGTAAGAAAACAGTGCATTCTGTTGATAATTCTGTAGGCCTTCTCAAGTTCAAATACAAGTATGTATTATAATTAAGTTAGACTCACAAATTAGACTCATACAAAGGCAAAGTGCATCCATATGCTTCCATTAATTAAACTACAAGGTAAATTGATGGCTAGTGTTAACTTCTTATTTTGGATTGACTAAAATAATCATCCATAACATTGTACTTTTTATTTACAATTGTCATTGAATGTTAATCGATGAATATTTTCATTCAAATTAGGTATATTGTCTGAAGCCCACCACATTAACTCAAAGAGGATTAAGAATGTTACTAAGCTTTCTGCATCATGCCCTGACCTGTCTTCCTTGCAACTGATGTTGCAGTCTATTTACCTGGCTAGACATGAGCAAAATATATCACCTGGCAGGGTAAACATGCTCAGTGGATTTCTACATGGGTTTGAAGTGTTTAGTTATGAGTCATAAAGTCATCGAGTCATAGACACCAGAAAGAGGCCCTTCAGCCCATTACCTGCATGCTGATTAATCTCCACATCTCATTGGATTTGTAGACTTCAATGGCCTGTCGATTCAAGGGTTAATCTAGATATCCATTTAGTGTTGTCAATGCCTTTGTCGCTATCTCTTTGGACAATGCCCTCCAGATTCCAATCCCACTTGGGTGAAAACATTTCTTCTCCAGATCCTCTCTAAAACTCTTAATTTAAATCTGGTTTTATACACCTCTGTAGAGGGATAAGTTCCTTACTATCTATCCCATCTATCCTTGGCTTCTCCCTGTATAAATGTGAATACCTCTGTTAGTCCTCTTCCTCAGTCTTCAACTACTCCAAACAACGCAGAATCTAGTGGAATCACATTCTACCTATCATGTGGTGACCATAACTGCACACTATAAACCACCTCTGGCCTAACCTGTGTGTTACAAAGTTGTCCCTCTTTGTTTATTAAGTGCAGGGAGGTAATAGTAATTCCCTGTTCAGTTATTAATTTGCTAACGATGTTTGCTGTCTCCATGGTAGAAAAATCAAGCTCTCTTCTTTAAAAATATAAACCGAAGGGTGTAACAGAGTAATTTTTTTTTTCCATTTTTTGTTGTTTGAGGTGTGGTTTGTGATTTTTGGCTTAATGTGCTCTTTGCTAGTTAATAATTCTGAAAATATTGTGCCAGCTAGCACATTTCTAAATAGTGTTTAACAGGTCAGTTAGTAGTTTGACCATCATGACTCAGTAGCAGCACTCTTCCTCTGTGTTGAAAGGCTGTGACTTCTGCCTCATTTGATGGCTATGAGCCCTACGTTGGTATGCCACAGAGGAGCTTCTGTGGTTGAACTGTTCAACTGGGTCTTATTCACAAAAGTATGGGGAGCATCATTTATCATTCACCATACACCAACATCAGTATAGAAGGACTATCTGATCATTTACCTCCTGGCTGTTTGTAAATCCTTGCTTTGCTGCATTTACCTGTGTAAAATTAATGGATTCACATTTTTAAAAATGCATTGGCTTTAGGACATCCTGAAGGTGTGGAGGTTTCTGCATTTAAAAAAGTCTATTCATTTTACTCCATCGATATCGATGTGCAGTTTGCCTTTTTACTTCTAGAACTAAGATTATTTTAAATTAAAGCTTTCACCCTTTTACCATTCATTCCTTTTTGTGTCTCAATGGCCACTGTTATTTCCCAATGTCAGAACTGAGTTCCACGTATTCTCATCTCTGGTGTTAGAACTATTGGCTTTGGAATAAAGCCTCATTAACTGTTCTCACGTGGTTTCAGTCTGCACATGAACTAGTCCTCCTCGATACAAAACATAAGCACCAGCTGTCCAAATGATTTGGATTCAGAGGCTGAACAATTGGTTTTTGTTCTTTCTTCCTCTCCAAGCTTCAGGCTGTGGTCGCAACCAGTCAATGAATATTAGTCAGCCATATTCTTTATTCATTTTCAGGGCCTGGGCAGAACCAGGGAAGCCAGCATTTATTGCCCATCACTAATTGCCCTTGAAAAGAACTATTTTTAATTCTAGTGAAAACTTTCCCATTAATGTTGGATGGGAATTTGGGGATTTAAATTGAGATGGTCGATGATATTATGAGTTTATTGTCATATGTAAAATATACATTGTGTTGTACACATGCACTGAAATTCTTACTTGCTCTACCTGACAGATACCTCATTAAAAATGACTACAATAATATACATACATTGAATAAAAGAGAGACAATAAATGCAAATGATAATAGTTAAAGCTGTCCTTTTGTAGTGTCAGAGCATGAGGGAGGTTCAAGATTGGCGTCAGGAGAAACCAGGGGAGGTGGTGTTTGTGACATCATCACTACACTGTGGTGCACATACGTGATGGATGTGTCCCAGTCCTGCTCTCCTGACCTGGAACATCTGGCCACCAAATGCCCATTCTACCTGCCGAGGGAGTTCACCGCCATCATCCCTGGTTGGAGTGTATATTCTGCCCCAGACTAACATCAGGCTGGCACTGGAGGGACTGCATCCTGTGTTTTGAAGCCACGAGACAGCACATCCTGTTGCCTTCCTGATCATTGTAGGGACTTCAATCAGGTCAACCTGAAGAAGACTCTAATGAACTACCACCAACATGCGACATGAGAGATCAAAGGAGCAAACACACTCAACCACTGCTTCACCATTAGGAAGAACACCTACTGGGTCATACCACAACTGCACTTCAGCAAGTTTGATCATCTGGCTGCACTTCTACTCCCGCCATTCAAGCAGGGACTGAGGACCAGTAGTGAAGACGGCAAACATATGGTTGAGGGAGGTGGAGGAGCATCTGCAGGACTGCTTTGAATCGGTGAACCAGATCATATTCAAAAAAATTCATCCATAGACTTGAATGAATATGCAATATGTGTCTCTGATTTCATCAAGACCTGTGTGGACGAGTATGTGCCCACATGCATATACCAGGTGCTTCCCCCAATCAGAAGCCTTGGATGAATCAGAGGATTCCTAACCTGCTGAAGGTGAAATCAAGGGATTTTAAGGCCAAGGCCCAAATCTCTATGAGAAGTTCATGTATGGCCTGTGAAACAAAGTAGCAATCTCAGAGGAAGCTAGAGACAGAGACAGGTACCCACCAGCTATGGGAGAAGGTGCAGGTCATTACAGCCTACAAAGAGAGGGTGAACACCATAGATGGCTGTGATGAACTGAACATTTTCCATTCCCACTTTGAGAAGGAGAACCCAACGAGAATCCCTGAAAAGGCTAAGGCCCCTGTGATATCTGTCTCTGAGGCCAACGGCAGAGCATCAATCAAGAGAGTGAACCCTCACAAGCCATCAGGTCCTGACGGCGTACCTACCAGGGTAATGAAAATCTGTGCCGACCAGCTAGCTGGAGTGTTCATTGACATTTTCAACCTCTCATTGCTGCAGTCAGAGGTTCCCACCTGCTTCAAAAGGGAATCAATCATCCCAGTACCCAAGAAGAGTAGTGTGAGCTGCCTCAACGACTACCGCCCAGTAGCACTAACAGCTACTGTGATTAAATGATTTGAGAGGCCAGACTTAACATGTATCTAAGAAAAGATCTTCACCCACTGCAATCTGCCCATCGTCATAATTGCTCCTCAGCAGATGCAATATCACTAGCTCTCCACTCAGCTCTGGATCACCTCAAAAACAGCAATCCATACATATAGGTGCTCTTCATCAACTACAGCTTGGCCTTCAATACTATTATTCCCTCAGTGCTGGTCAAGAAGCTACAAATTCTGGGCCTCTGAAGCCCCTCTGCAACTGGATCCTTGACTTCCTCATTGGAGACCACAATCAGTCTGAATTGGAAACAATGTCTCCTCGTCGTTGACTATCAACACAGACACACCTCAAGGATTCATTCTTAGCCCACTGCTCTAGTCACTATACACCCATGACTGTGTGGACAGTGCTATCTACAAATATAAAAATTTTCCGATGACACCATATTTGTCGGCAGAATCACAAGCAGCAATGAGGAAGCGTCCAGGAGGGAGATGGATCGGCTCGTTGTGTGGTGGCACACCAACAATCTCGTGCTTAACACTAGCAAAGCCAAAGAGATGATTGTAGACTTCAGGAGGAAGTCAGAAGAACAGGACCCAATCCTCATCGAGGGCTCAGTAGTGGAGAGGGACAAGAGATGTCCTGGAGTGTCCATGTCGATGCAATCATGAAGAAGGCTCACCAGTGGGTTTACTTTGTGAGGTGTTTGAGGAGATTCGGTATGCAATCGAAGATTCTCAAAAACTTCTACAGGTGTACCATGGAGAGTATTCAGGCTGGTTGCCTCACTGTCTAGTACAGAGGTGCCAATGCTCGGGACAAGAAAAAATTCCAGAGGATTGTTAACTCATCCTGCGGCATCACAGTCACCAGTCTTCACTCCATCGCGGACTTACAAGAGGCGGTGAGCTGGTAACTTGAGTAAGTAGCCTTTATCCTCAAAGACCCCCACCACCCAGGCCATGCCCTCTTCACTCTGCTACCATCAGGACAAAGGTGCTGGAGCCTAATGACGAGCACTCAGCGGCATAAGGACAGCTTCTTCCCCGCTGCCATCAGATTCCTGAATAATCAATGAACCAAAGACACTGCCTTACCTTGACATTTTGTGGATTATTTTTATTTATTGTTGTCAGGTGTTTTATATGAATGTTTGCTTTGTGATACTGGTGCAAAACAATAAATTTCATGACTTGTTCATGACAGTAAATTCTGATTCTGATTCTGAAGAGCCTAATCACTGTTGGAAAGAAAGTCCTCTTGAACCTAGAAGTGCTGAACTTTAGGCTTCTGTACCTTCTGCCCGAAGGTAGCAGTGAGAAGGGGCTGTGAGTAGAGTGATGGAGATGCTGTGTCCCGACACACGCTGCCCTTGTTCTGCTTGATGGTTCATACCACAGGTTTGGGAGGTGTGGCCCTGGAAAGTAACTGGAGCACCTTTTGCAGAGGATACACACTGCAGTAGCCACGCTGGCTGCGGTGGTACGAGTGTATACTTTGGAGTTGACGGGATATCAATCGAGCAGGCTGCTTTGTCCTTTATTGTGCTGAACTTGTTGAGATTGGCAATGCATTCATCTGGCCAAATGGAGAATATTCTATCATGCTCCTTACATGTGTCTTGTAGTTAGTGAGAGTGCCTGGGGAAATTACCTAACCTTTAAGCTGTTCCCATTGCTGCAATATTTCTGCAGCCC
This sequence comes from Narcine bancroftii, assembly GCF_036971445.1. NCBI lineage: Eukaryota > Metazoa > Chordata > Chondrichthyes > Torpediniformes > Narcinidae > Narcine > Narcine bancroftii. The sequence goes on along the minus strand of NC_091475.1, from coordinate 187,399,451 downwards.
AGTTGAGTTTCTGGTTAATTGAGCTTTGTTTACTGCCATCCTTCCACCTCTCAGTTAGTGATAGTTGTGGACTTGGCCCAGGTAAACTGGAATCAAAGGTTGGCAGAAGGAACTATAGCAGAATAATGGCTGCCTGTAAGAAGCATTCAGGTACAGCTGAGGCATATTCATAGCTCCATGATTAAAGAAAGAGATTTAAAAGAAAATAAAGCAAAAAGAAAAAGACAGCTTATGACAAGAGGTGGGCTGTACCTACCTCAAAAACCAGGTTGATCACAGGAGAAGTTTAAATTAAAGTCAAAGGAAGTGTATAAGAATAGATGCCAAGAAAAATTGGAATTATAGACAGATAAATATTTTAAAACAGTCCAGGAAGGAATGGGCCAATTAGAAAATCACATATGGACTGTGAGACATTAAGCTGCTGAATTAATACTTCATTGGTAAGAGGACAGTTCAAAAGTAATAACAAAATAAATGTTTGTGACATGAAATATGTTAAAACTAATAAAGCAGAGTATTAGAAAAATCGGCATAAATCCTCAGACTTTGAAAGAATTACTAGAGGAAATCATAATGACTGCCCAGAGGTTTTAAATGCTCTTTGGATTTGGGGTTGCAAATGGTTGGAAATCCAAAAACAGCAAATGTTGGAAATCTTACCAAAAGCCAAAAGTGCTGGAAGCAGTTTTAGTAGGTCAAGCAACAGCTGTGGAGACAAAAACAAAGGTTATCACTTTAGGTTGAAGACCCTACATCAAGACTAAGGAATTATCTGGGGGACTGGAGCAATTCTTACTCAAAAGCAAGATTCAGCAATGACAAACCAATCATTAAATCTCGTTCAGGAGAAGGTTTTCGAAACTTTGATCCAGGGCAGGATTAATAATCATCTGGAGACAAATGGATTAATTAAAGCAAATCAGCATAGATTTGTAAAGGTTAAATCATACTTAAAACCATAGAACAATTATAGTCTGTGCCGAACCATTTTTTTTCTTAGTCCCACTGACCTGCACCCAGCGCATTGCCCTCCATACCTCTCCCATCCATGTCCCTGTCCAAATTCCTCTTAAATGTTAAAAATGAGCCCACATTCACCACTTCAGCTGGAAGATTTTTTCACACTCCCACCACTCTCTGTGTGAACAAGTTCCCCCTCATGTTTCTGCTAAACTTTTCCCCTTTCACCCTTAACCCATGTTCTCTGGTTTGTATCAAGAGATGCAATCCAGAGGACGTGATGGAACCATTTTGATGGAATATTTTGCAGGTAGAGTTGAGGAGGTTCATATATTTGATGGGAGCAGTTCTGCGTGTCAGCAAATTTGAATAATACGGACAAGAAAGGTAAGGTAAACACGTATTTTTTGGAAGGGTCTCTTTTTTCTCCAGATCCAGCATGTGGCCATGGGCACATATGACTTTCTGTCGCTTAAGTGTAATCCTATCCTGTTCCAATCCTACTTCAGCACCACTCCCAAATGTTCTCACCATGTTTTCAATGTCAGCATTGGTGCTGCCTCTTGTACTTGTGCGCAACTTGACAATCTAGTAAGTACTGTCACTTCCAACCCACTCTCAACATTACTTGTCATTGATAAAACCCTTTCCCATATCTCTTCCATTTCTGATCATGCTCCCAAATCCTGCCAGAGAGAACAAGAATAGAGTTTGATTAGAAATCTTGACAAATTTATAGAACTGGTACCAGAAGTGGTTCCATTGATACCAGAACTGTATTTATTGAGCAATCTTATGGCAATTGGCATAAAACTATCAAGATATCAAATACAGCTTGTGAGAATTACACTAGCAGTAGCCAGGAAGTGTGTAGCGGTTACAGGGAAATCCAACTCCCCCCTATTTATTACTCACTCGAATGTGGAAATGCAAAGATGCGCTTCCCGGGGAAAGATAACTTCTAATCTTAAAAATAAATATGAGGAGTTTGTTAAAATAGGGCAACCTTATTTGAATCATAATGGCTTAGGGATATAATTAACTTCCCCAAAAAGCTTTAAATAATATAGTTAGGTTAATATTCTGAAGATCAAGTTATGGACTAATTAATGAAGGCAGCTCAAACACCCCTTCTTTCTTTTATATTTGTTAGCAGTTGGGGGGGGGTGGGGGTGAGATTTGGGTCATCATATGAGACTGCAATTTTAATATACTATTTATATGATGTTATATAATGTTCTATATGACTCTTGGAAAGATTAAAATAAAATATTAAAATAAAAGGCGAGAGTTTGACTGGTCTTCCCTTCTCACCCCACCAGCCGCTGTATCTGACATACCTTTCTCTAATGCTTCAGTCCACTTCAAAATTATTGGGAGGAGGAAAGCTGGAGATGAGGAATAGATGGTTACGTTCTTCATGACAAAGTCCAGGATGTTCTCATATTGATTGGAGATGACATTTAGGAGGCAAGAGGGGAGAACCTTAAAGCAATGATTGGCATCGGAGAAAAGAAGGAAAACAATTTTACACACTATGTTTACATTCAGTCAGAGAGCGTTTCTATTCTAAATGTCTACATTTTAAATTTAAACATACAGTACGGTTACAGACCCTTTTGGCCCATGAGTCCATGCCACCCAATTGACCTACAATCCTTGGTACATTTCAAATGCGGGGAGGAAATCAGTGCACCCGGAGGAAACTCACACAAACTAAAGGAGAATGGACAAGCTCCGCGTAGACAGCACGGGATTCGAACCCTGGGGTCCCGGTCACCGGCGCTGTAACGTGTTGTGCCAACCATGCTGCCCCTGGGACATCAACCCTAATTTGATTGAAACCCAAGCCCTCTGTGCTAACTCACTGCAGTTGACTTTGTGACTCTCTGAACTCTTGTTACTGTGAAATCCACACTGCTTACGTTGGTTGTCAGCATTGATTTGTCATTCTTTTTTTCTAGCCAGTGCCCTGTTGCCTGAGTTATTAAACTTCACATGTGGGCAGAACAGGTAACAGCTGGATCCACAGAAGGCAAGCAGCATGAACATTATTCTAAGAAATGTCTTTAGCTATTGATACTTTCAGGCTGCTTTGCTTCACTGTGACCAATCTAAAATGAACAAAATGAGAGGTATAAGTTTACCCAAGACACAAAGACCCAGAGTATATGTGACCCCTCTTAGACCTCCCAATCCCGTGGACCATGAAAGCACTAAGGAGGTGCCTCGACTTCTTCTCATACTACGCCCAGTGGGTACTTCATTACGCTGACAAGGCACGCCCCTCTTAAAATCCACCTCCTTCCCATTGTAGGCCTATATCACAAAAAGTCCCATGCATGCAGTGGCCAAAAACGCACCATTCATGTGGAGAACATTGCCTGTGTCATAGCTCTGGCCGTGACGGGCAGGCCGGTAGCTTTTTTTTCCCGCACCCTACAAGGCCATGAGCTCTGGAGCCCATCTGTGGAGAAGAAGGCTCAAGCCATTGTGGAGGCCATCAGCACTGGAGGCACTACCTGGCCAGCAGGAAATTCACTCTGCTCACTGATCAATAACTGTAGCATTCATGTTCAATAATACGAACAGGGGTAAAATAAAGAATGACAAGATCATGAGGTGGACGATTGAACTCTCCACCTCTAACTAGGAGATAGTGTATAGGCCAGGTCCACTCAATGAGCCTCCAGATGGCCTATCCTGAGCAAGCTGTGCTGCTGCACTCACCATTGTGGTCACTTCACAATGAGCTCTGCCACCCGGGCATCATCCGCATGGCTCACTTCGTCAAGGCACACAGCCTGCCCTTCTCTATCGAAGACAACAGGGAGATGATCGGGTCATGCTAGGTCTGCGCTGAGTGCAAACCACACTTCTACCGTCCCGACAAAGCGCATCTGATAAAAACTTCCTGCCCCTTTGAACGACTCAGCGTTGATTTCAATGGGCCCTTTCCTTCCACCAATGGAAGCGTGTACTTTTTTAACGTCATCGATGAGTACTCGCGTTTTCTGTCGCTATCCCCTGTCCAGACACCTCCACCACCACAGTCATCAGAGCTCTACACTCCAGTTTCACGATGTTCGGGTATCCCAGCTGTATTCATAGTGCCCGTGGCTCATCATTTATGAGTGAAGAGCTACACCAGTACCTGCTCATAAGAGGCATCGCCTCAAGCAGGACGACTAGCCACCATCCCCAGGAGAACGGACAAATTGAAAGGGAGAACACAACGGTTTGGAAGGCTGTAAAACTGGCCCTCTGGTCTAAAGTTCTTCCAGACTCATGCTGACAAGAGGTTCTGCCCACCATGCTCCACTTCATAAGGTCACTTCTCTGAACCACAACCAATCCGACTGCTCACGAACTAATGTTTTCATTCCCGAGGAAATCCACATCGGGGATCACTCTTCCGACATGGCTAACACCACCAGGACTAGTCCTGCTATTAAGGAGAATCCTAGCGAAGATTTTGCCTGCAATGGAGAGCAGCGTGATTCCCCTGTAGTTTGAGCAGTCTGATTTCTCGCCTTTGTTTTTGTACAGGGTGATGATGATGGCATCACGAAGGTCCTGAGGCAGCTTTCCTTGGTCCCAGCAGAGCATGAAAAACTCATGCAGTTTGGCATACAGAGTTTTGCAACCAGCCTTCCAGACCTCTGGGGGGATTCCATCCATACCTGCTGCTTTGCCACTTTTCAGTTGTTCGATTGCCTTATATGTCTCTTCCCGGGTGAGGACCTCATCCAGCTCTAGCCTCAAGGGCTGTTGAGGGAGCTGGAGCAGGACGGATTCTTGGACTGAGAGGTTGGCACTGAAAAGAGATTGGAAGTGTTCTGACCATCGATTGAGGATGGAGATCTTGTCGCTGAGGAGGACTTCGCCGTCTGAGCCGCGCAGAGGGCTTTGGACTTGGGGTGAGGGGCCGTACACAGCCTTTAGTGTCTCATAAAAACCCCTGAAGTCGCCAATGTCCGCGCTAAGCTGGGTTTGTTCGGCGAGGCTAGTCCACCATTCATTTTGGATCTCCCGGAGTTTGCACAGAAGATGGCTGCATGCGAGACGGAAGACTCATTTTTTCTCTGGCCAGGAAGGCTTTGCAAGGTGAGCCTGGTGGGCAGATCGCTTCTTTCCCAGCAGCTCCTGGATTTCCTGGTTGTTTTCATCAAACCAGTCCTTGTTTTTCCTGGAGGAGAAGCCCAGTACCCCTTCAGTGGATTGCAGTATGGCCATTTTCAGCTGATCCCAGAGGGTTTCAGAAGACTTGTCCGTGAGGCAGTTTGCATCCCCGAGCTTTGCTTGGAGGTTTGCCTGGAAGTTTCCTCTCACTTCGTCTGACTGCAAATTTCCAACATTGAACCTCTTTCTGGGGGCTCCACTGTTCTCAAACTTTGGCTTGAAGTGAAGGTTGAGCTTGTGGCAGTGTGGCATTCCGCACTGGGCATGACCCTGGTGTGGAGCACATCTCGTTTGTCTTTTCCTCGCACCAGAACGTAGTCCAGGAGGTGCCAGTGTTTGGATCGGGGATGCATCCAGGTAGTCTTCAGGCTGTCTCTCTGCTGGAAAAGGGTGTTAGTAATGACAAGCCGCTGTTCTGCACAGAGCTCCAACAGGAGGCGCCCGTTGTCGTTGCACTTGCCGACACCATGCTTGCCAAGGATTCCTGGCCTGGTTTCTGAGTCTTTGCCGACGCGAGCGTTGAAGTCGCCAAAGATGACAACCTTGTCGGCTGTAGGGGTGCGTTGAATGAGGTTGTGCAGATCAGTGTAGAACTTGTCCTTTTCTGATGGTTCCGCCTAAAGGGTTGGAGCATAGACACTGATGAGGGTGATGCATCACTTGTTTTGAAGGGGGAGTCGCATGGACATGATCCGGTCAGAGTGACCTGTCAGGAGGTTTTCGAGTTTGGAGGCAATGGAGTTCTTGACCATAAAGCCAACACCAGATAGGCATCGTTCAGCCTGAGGCTTGCCAAACCAGTAGTGTGTAGCCCGCGCCGTGTTCTTGGAGGCTGCCTACATCTGCAAGGTGGACTTCGCAGAGAGCGGCTATGTCGCAAGAGGCTAATACCTAGTGTCTCCAAAAATGTCCTCCCAGAATCACAGTGTGGCTTTCGCGCAGAGAGGAACTACTGACATGGTCTTTGCCCTCAGACAGCTCCAAGAACAGTGCAGAGAACAAAACAAAGGACTCTACATCACCTTTGTTGACCTCACCAAAGCCTTCGACACCGTGAGCAGGAAAGGGCATTGGCAAATACTAGAGCGCCTCAGATGCTCCCCCAAGTTCCTCAACATGGTTATGCAACTGCACGAAAACCAACAAGGTCGGATCAGATACAGCAATGAGCTCTCCGATCCCTTTTCCATTGACAATGGCGTGAAGCAAGGCTGCGTCCTCCACCAACCCTCTTTACTATCTTCTTCAGCATGATGCTGAAACAAGCCATGAAAGACCTCAGCAGTGAAGATGCTGTTTGCATCCGGTACCGCACGGATGGCAGTCTCTTCAATCTGAGGCGCCTGCAAGCTCACACCAAGACACAAGAGAAACTTGTCCGTGAACTACTCTTTGCAGACGATGCCGCTTTAGTTGCCCATTCAGAGCCAGCTCTTCAGTGCATGATGTCCTGTTTTGTGGAAACTGCCAAAATGTTTGGCCTGGAAGTCAGCCTGAAGAAAACTGAGGTCCTCCATCAGCCAGCTCCCCACCATGGCTACCAGCCCCCCCACATCTCCATCGGGCACTCAGAACTCAAAACCGTCAACCAGTTTACCTACATTGGCTGCACCATTTTATTTGATGCAAAGATCGACAACGAGATAGACAACAGACTCGCCAAGGCAAATAGCGCCTTTGGAAGACTACACAAAAGAGTCTGGAAAAACAACCACCTGAAGAAATACACAAAGATCAGCGTGTACAGAGCCATTGTCATACCCATGCTCTTGTTCGGCTCCGAATCATGGGTCCTCTACCGGCATCACCTACGGCTCCTAGAACGCTTCCATCAGTGCTGTCTCCGCTCCATCCTCAACATTCATTGGAGTGACTTCATCACCAACATCGAAGTACTTGAGCTGGCAGAGTCCGCAAACATCGAATCCACGCTGCTGAAGACCCAACTGCGCTGGGTGGGTCACATCTCCAGAATGGAGGACCATCGCCTTCCCAAGATCGTGTTATATGGCGAGCTCTCCACTGGCCACTGAGACAGAGGTGCACCAAAGAAGAGGTACAAGAAATGCTTAAAGAAATCTCTTGGTGCCTGCCACATTGACCACCACCAGTGGGCTGATATTGCCTCCAACCGTGCATCTTGGCACCTCACAGTTTGGCGGGCAGCAACCTCCTTTGAAGAAGACCGCAGACAAAAGACTAAGGAGGAAAAACCCAACACCCAACCCCAACCAACCAATTTTCCCTTGCAACCGCTGCAACCGTGCCTGCCTGTCCCGCATCGGACTTGTCAGTCACCAATGAGCCTGCAGCAGACGTGGACATTCCCCTCCATAAATCTTCATCCGTGAAGCCAAGCCAAAGAAAGAAAAGTCCTGCTGTAAAAGCGCATGAAAAGAAGCAAAATGGACCCACTGGTCAAGAAAGTGCACCTACTGCATGCAAATCCAATATATGGCTATGTGGCATATCCAGATGTTAGGGAGGACACGGTCTCAATCAGAGATCTAGCACCTTCAGGAACTGAGTCCCAATGTCCACAATAGGCCTGGAACCTCCAAACGTCCAAACGCCCCATGCAGGGTTCCAGATGACATGGTTCCAATGGAGCTACCATTGGATTTGGGACCCCCAAGCCCCCCTCTGATCCTCACGACCCAAGAACCACAGGAGGTACAGGAAGTTCTGGAAGAGCAAAGTCCACCAGTACTAAGGCGCTCGGCCAGAATAACCAGGCCGCTGACAGACTCAACTTGCAAATAATTGTAAAAATTTGTGTTGCTGAAAATGGTCTCTGTTTTCGCCTGCAGGTTCTTTTGTGAAGGAAGGGGTGAATACAGTGAAATGGAGTTCACTTTCTATGTGTAGATTCCTCTTGGCTCCACCCCATCAGTCCCGATATAAACCCTGTTTTCCCGCCTTACCTCCAATTTATCTGAAGACTATTGTAGATACTGCCGTTAATAAGCTAATAAAACCGTGTTTTTGCTCCTCACAAGTCTCTGAGTTTCACTTGGATAGTCTATGTGGCATCAGGTCTAACATCGAAAGGATGATATCAGAGAAAGAGGTTGGAATGCATGAAATTCCTGAGTCGCCACAATGCTTTCAGCCTTCAATAATCCACTGGATGGAATAGGCATCTGTGCAGCTGCCGAGGCTGCGAGGGCTTGGAGGCTGTGAGGGCTTGGAGGCTGTGAGGGCTTGGACACACTGTGACGCTGAAAGGTGCTTGCTGGGCACTGGCTCATGGGAACCAGGTAACGGAGAAAGGATTTGAGAAGGTGCTGATTTACTAATAGAAGACAATGAAATAGAAACAATAATATCCAAATACAAAAAAGTTCATATCAGTTATGCATTTATTACTTTTGAGAGGAGTAAAGATTTTTATAAATCTAAACAAAGGTGGGAAATAGACCTGGATAGAGATAGAAATTGGACACAAATACATTATAGTGGTATGAAAAATACAATAAATGTTAGATACAGAATAGTGCAATACAATTTCATATATCAGTTACACATTACGCCACAAAATCTTAATAGATTGTAGTCAGATATTTCAGGTAAGTGTTTTCGATGGAAACAGGATGCAGGCATTTTTTTAAACTCTACATGGACATGCCCCAAATTGAACTTCTTTTGGACAAATTTAATAGATTTTCTTCAACAGGTTAAAGGTGTTAAACTCCTGAGAAACCCTATGCTGTTTCTTTTAGGGGTTTTACCAAGGATTAGTCCAGATTTAAAATTAAATTAGTTTCAAAAAGAATTTTTAAAGATCACACTGGCAGTCACCAGGAAATGTATAGCCGTTTCATGGAAATTGGACATGGATTTGGTATTAGATAGGTAACATGGTGAAATGCAAAGTTGTATACCCTTGGAAAAGATCACATATAATTTAAAGAACAAATATCATATATTTTTTTAAATTTGGTTTCCATATATGCAAAAAGATCAATGTTATAACTTTATAAGTAATTTAAAATATGTTATTTGGTATGAACTTTGTCACTCCCCAGCCCCACCTCAATTCATTTCATTTTATTTTACTTTATTAGATGTTTATTTGTGGGTGTGTTTTTTTATATATATACTGTAGCCGTGAGCTACTCGAAGAAAGACACACAGGGGTGTAGCGAGGTATAGCTCTGTGTTTTATTGGGGCTGAAGCCCAGCATTTATACTCTTGGCATTCCCGCCATTTAGCCCATTATCTGATGTCATCGCCCAAATAACAATAGCAGGTTTCCCGCGCGCGGGTCCCCTTCTTGCATTACAATGCCTTCTTTCCCACGTGTTATCCCCAAGCTGTTGGCTGTGCAGTGGGGGCCAGCGCCATGTTGGGGATGCTGGCCCCTATACTGCCTTAGCTGTATGACCGCCGGTTCGCTTGCTGGGGCCAGTGCTGCTGCGCAGTCTGCTGGCTCCTGGTTGTGCTCGCTACCTGGAGTGCCAGCCCGATTGCCACGGCAGTGTGCTGCTATAATACTTAGATGTTGAATTGTCTTATATATTGCACAGTAGTGCTATATTTTACCATATATTTCATATTGAAAAGATATAATTGTAGTTGTAAATATTAGAATAATTATGTAATATCCAGTATTATTTAAAAAGTTAGACTATTCTTTTGCTTTTACTTTCTTCTTTCATTCCCTTTCTTTGTTTCTTCTTTGGGATATTTCTGTGTGGGAGGGAGTGGGTGGGAAGGGAGAAAAATGATAATAAAGCATGTATTAATTTTGATATATAGTATTTTCTAGTTTTGAATGCAATTTTGTTATGTGCTAATAAAATAAAATTTGGAAAAAAAAGGTGCTGATTGCAAGAAGGAGCCTCAGCACTGAAGACTTCCTAATTGCATCTGAGATTTGGATCTGAAGCTTGGGTTGCCGATGGATTGAACAGGAGTTTGGGCAATCAGAGGTTGCGGGGGCATTGCAGGCAAATCCACAGACACTCAGCATCTCTGAAGGGACTCTCTTTTGCATCACTTTCTTTCAAACTTTAAGGGGTGTCCAGGTGACATTAATGATGACTCTTTGCCTTATTGCAGGCAGAAAGCAATTTTGCATAATATCACATGCTCTGTACTATTGCATGACAATAAAGGAATCTTGAATCCTGCAACTGTTCAGAATGCCCTCATAAAATATGGTAGGTGGCAGCTATGGAAAGCAGCACAGGAGATATGCATGGTAGCTCATACAATTACCCACAGCACTGATTGCCAGACAACCTTTTATGAGAAACTACATACCAGATGAGCCAACACAATTCTAATAATTCAATTTAAGATGAGAATTTAAATAACCTTCACCCCTTATGACAACTTGCTTAATTCTAATTCACTGGCTAATTAACTCAATCACTTTTAATAATTAAAGGTATGGCAAGTTCAGAACAACTTCTCCCTGTGGCACTCAAATCATTTAATTAAAATTCATAGTTTAATTAACTCAACTCACCCGAAACATCTGGTCAGACTTGCCTTTTCTTTGTTCCCAGTCAAAACACAGAAATACTGGAGGGAGCCAGCAGGTGTCCCAGAGTCCAGAGGAGGTAAAGATATATAATGGACGTTTCGGGCCTGAGCCTGTTATCGAGGCCTTGAAGGAGGGCTGGGCCACAAAATGTCAGGTACATAATCTTTATCCTCCTATGTAAGCTGCAAGACCTGTCAAGTTCCTCCAGTAAGTTTGTGTGTTTTTACTGCAGTCATGTCGTTTGCATGCTTTTGTGTTTCTCTTCTCTTTGTTCCCCATTGCTTATACTTTAGAGTTTCGACTGACCACATGCTACACCAAATTCTAAGTTTTCCATCTTTACCACATACTTTCAACTGAAAAAGGCAGACAATATGGTTCAGAATATCACACCCGAGGCTATGATTAATTGTGACCAAGAAATTAATAAACCATGCACTTCTAATGTTTTGAATTTTTAAAAAAAAATGAAAGATGGAGCCTTTGAATTAAATCAGCTGATGATTCTATGACACATCCTTTTATGTTCTTCACTGATTCCATTTTGGATGTTTATGGCTTACAAATTTGAGTTTACAGCTATGCATTGAATTGCTTAAAATTACAGGAAATGCATTACAGGAATAAGCCCTTCATCTACAATCTTCAAACATTTCTACGACTGATTCCACCTGCATTGAATTCGTCCATCGTTATTGAATGAAGATCTACCAGGACCAATGCCTGAAGAGGGCACACAAAATCAGTGAACCGGTGCGGACTCGAAAGGCCAACATGGCCTGTTTCCACTCCGTAAATGGTTATGATGGTTTCTATGAGGTTATATAATAATTTGGCACAAATATACCCCAATCCCATCAAATTAAAATAGGTTTGCAAATGCTCTTGACATTAAATCTTGTGGGAAATGAAAATAAGCACCCCTAATCCAGTCTATGGCTCAGAAGTTCCCAGAATTACATACTCTTTTCATGCGAAACTGGTTTTGAGTTAACTGTGGAAAATATTAATAGCTATTTATTTAAAAGAGTCGACTTCCTATGTGGCATGTTGAAGCAGACACTGGTAGGAATTTGGGAATGTCAGTGATGCCAATTTATATTGTTTAGAACTAATCATAGCCATAAGCTAACTTGTTACATGTGATCACAGAATGGTTTCATTTGATGTGAACTTTTAAGTTACAACTATGAAAATTTGTCATTGAATTTTGGGAAATTCCTAACCATTTGCAGTTAAAGCATTGGAGAAGGAAAGAGACAACACTTATTCACCAAAGATCTTATTTTCTTTGTTCATAATTTTGTTTGGTTTCTGGAAAGGGTAAAATCACACTTTTGCTACTATGAGTATTTTTAGCTAAGTTACGAAATGTGACTGCCGCAGGTTTTTTTTAAAAAAAAGATCTGACACAGTGATAACATTTGTTCCCCAGCTGAAACTACTATTTTGGTCACTTATTAAAGAGAGGTTGGAGGCAAGTGGGGTGAGGGAGGAGAAGAATATCCAATTAATTGAGATCTTTCATCTTTGGAGATGATAAATCTGTTGTACTACATGCCAAAAAGAAGGGGGGGAAAAGACAAATAATTAGAAGTTCTGGCTGCATCAGAAAGGGTGAGAAAGTTGTGTACTTGGGAAAATAAACAGGTCTTTGAGTGGAGATCCTTACACAATTTGAAGAAGTGCCCTCTTTGGTCTAAGGGTAGATAAGTCTCCTGGATCAGTTGGAATGCATCCTCAGGTTCTGAAAGTAGCTATAGAGATTGTGGAAGCATTGGTAGTGACATTCCAAAAATTAATCGTTTCTAGCCTGGTTCCAGAGGAATGGAAAATTGCAAAGGTCACTCCGCTATTTAAAACTGGACAGAGGCAACAGAAAGTAAATTATTGACCTGTTAGCCTAACAGCAATGGTTCGCAAGTTGTTGGAGACGATTGTCAAGGATAAGGTTACGGAATACCTGGAGGTTCATGATAAGATAGGACAAACTTCACATGGTTTCCTTAAGGGAAGATCTTGCCTTACAAACTTCTTTCAATTTTTTGAGGAAACCACAAGTCAACTAGACAAAGAATGTGTAGTGGATAGAGTATTGCATATTTTAACTTTCAAAAGGCCTTTGACAAGGTGCTGCACATGAAGCTGCCTCACAAAATGAGAGCCCATGGAATTGCAGGAGGGATACTTGCATGGGTAGAACATGGGCTGATCAGCAGGAAACAAGAGAGTGAGTAGATTAGATTCTGAGAACCAAGCATATGCTGGGTGGTCAGGGATCATTGATGTTAGCTGTATCCACTACCTTTTGAAGGCCTTTTCAGGTGTCCCCATACCAAACTGTGATGCAGCTGGTCAGCACACTATCCACCACACATCAGTAGAGATTTTCCAGGCTTCCCAATGTCATGTCAAACCTCTGCAAACTCCTGAGGAAGTAGAGGTGCTGATGTGCCTTTCTCATGACTCCATTAGTGTGTTGGGTCTTGGAAAGATCCTCTGAGTTAGTGACTCCCAAGAACTTAAAATTTCTCACCCCCTTCTCCTCTGATTTTCTCCCAGTGATCACTGGTTTTCCTTTCCTGAAGACAGCAATCAGCTCCTTGGTTTTGGTGATGTTGAGTGCCAGGTTGTAGGTGCACCATTCAGCCAAGTTTTCAGTCTCCTTCCTGTATGATGACTCATTGCCCCTTTTGAGACAACCCACTATTGTGGTTTCATCAGCGAACTTGTAGATAGAGTTGATGTTGTACTGAGTAGAGCAGTGTTGTACAGTGAGTAGAGCAGGTTTCTAAGATAACAGCCTTGGGAGATTGTGGAGGAGATGTTCTTACCAATTCTCACTGATTGTGGACTGGAGGTGAGGAAATTCAGAATCCAATTACCCAGCGGGATGTTGAGTTCTAGGTCTTGGAGTTTGCTGATCAATTTTGAGGGGATGATGGTGTTAAATGCTAAAATGTAGTCAATAAAGATCATCCTGATGTATACATCCTTGCTGTCTAGAGATTTGTGTAGAGCCAATGAGATGGCATCAGTCTTGTACCTGTTGGTACAATAAACAAATTGGAATGGATCCATGTCACCTCTCAGATAGGAGCTGATGTGCTTCAACAACACCAGACTTTCAAATTACTTCATCACTGTTGATGTTGGTGCCACAGGGTGATGGTCATTTCAGCAGGTTCCCACACTCTTCTTGTGCACTGGTATGATAGATGCCTCCTTGAAACAAGTGGGTACAACATCCTGCCTGCGTAAGATGCTGAAGATATCCATGAATACATTAACAAGTTGGTCAGCACAGATTATTAATACTTGGCTGGATAATCCATCTGGACTGGATGCTTTCCTCTGATTCATTCTACTGGAGACAGCCCACACATCATCCTGAGATAAGAAAAGGAGAGGATCATCAGGGTAGTGTAGAGTGGTGGTTCATGTGGTTGAAATGGGTGTATAAGGCATTGAGTTCATCTGGGAGAGAAGCTTTGCTGTCTCCTTCTGCACTGGATTTGGGTTTGTACCAAGTAATGTCATTTAGACCCTGCCACAGCTGTTGGGTATTCTTTGTTGTTTACATTTTCGTCTGGAAACTCCATTTTGCCCAGGAGATGGCTTTCCAAAGGTCATACCTGCTCCTTCTGTATTTATCTGGATCTCTGGACTTAAACGCCTGTGATCTGGCTCTCAGCAGGTTCTAGATTTCATTATTTATTCAGGGCTTCTGATTGGGGAAAACCCTAAACAATTTGGTGGGGACACACTCCTCCACAGCTGTTTTGATAAAGTCTGCCACAGTCCTGATGCAATCCTTCAGATCCTCAGATGAGGACTTGAACACCAGCCAATCCGCTGACTTGAGGAAGTCCTGTAACTGTTCTTCATCCTCCTGCGATTACCTTATAGCTATCCTGATCACTGGAGCATGGGCATATCTAGGGTATGGCAACTAGGGTACATACCCTGGGTGACACTCTCCTTGCCTTGCCCACCCAATATCCAAGCTCACCCATTATCCGAGCACATAGCTGGGCTAGCCCAAAACCGATTCCATCCCACTTCCTTGAGTGTCCTGGAGTGCCAGTCCAGTCTGGCATCTCATTGGGCTGCTTTGGGCCCATTCCAGCATGCAAGCGACACCTGGCTATTGCTCAATGTGGGATCAATGGGCAAAATGGCCATCTTCCCTACCCATAATCCCCCACATAACTGGAACCACTCTGCCAGTGCCAGCACCAGCCAAGGAAATCCAGAGAAGTTCCAGCTGTGTGGGGGATTATGGGTAAGGAAGACGGCCATTTTGCCCATTGATCCCACAATGAGCCACGGGCATTGATGAGCGGCCTCGAAGGCCGAAGCAGCCTGGTGAGGTACCAGAGGCTTGGCGGCTGACAAAGGCTGCCAGCGGGAAGCCAGAGGGGCTGCCATAGCCCGCACCACCCGCTTGTTGACAGTCCTGCAAGATTTGTTACTCACAGTGACATATCCAAAGGGCTAGCAATTATCATTCTAGCAGAGCCATGGGTAATGCAGCCACAAGGAAAAATATACTTGAACAAGGAGCCATAGGCGTCACTGCTAGTGCTCCAATCACAATCCTATGGAAAGAGCTCGCGACATTCAATCTCTTCAGAGAACACAATATCTGAATCTTCCCGAAAGGAGAGTATTTCAAAAATAGTTCAACCATGCGAGTTGATCATACTCAACCATTGATGGCTCCATGTTGCTGGAGAACCAGTTACAACCCAAGGATCTCCACCAATTGCTATCACTTACAACTCCAGGTCCTGCACCTATGGCACCAGTTCAAGATCTGTTTTCTCCAGTCACCTCAAGACAACCAATCTCGGGCCATGGTGGTCAAG
The DNA here is from genome assembly GCF_036971445.1 of Narcine bancroftii. Classification (NCBI taxonomy): domain Eukaryota; kingdom Metazoa; phylum Chordata; class Chondrichthyes; order Torpediniformes; family Narcinidae; genus Narcine; species Narcine bancroftii. Next base: position 187,383,940 of record NC_091475.1, on the reverse strand, counting down.
ACAATAAAATATCATTTATAGCAAAACAAAATGAAATCTCTATGTTAGCACAGAAATAAGATTTATAGCGTTTACCTAAGCAGGAAATTCCAGTTTAATGGAGATCCATTACAATACCTGACATTTATGAAATCCTTTAAACATCACATTGAAAGTAATACTAAAAACCCTAGAGATTGTCTTTATTACCTGGAACAGTATACTGGAGGACAGATGAAGGAGTTGGTCAAAAGTTGTCAATATATGAATCCAGAACAAGGTTTTAAAAGAGCAAAAGAATTATTGCTTCATCATTATGGCAATGAACATAAAATTGCAAGGGCCCATTATAGACGAGATTCTTTCTTGGTCAGCAAAAAACATCAGAGGACACAAAAGCTTTACAAGCATATGCACTCTTTCTGAGAGGATGTTATAACACAATGGGAAATAGTGTATATTTTCAAGAGCTGAATTTGCTAATTTGTCGATTATTATAATCAAATTGCCTTAGAAGCTGAAGGAAGTTGCAGAGATTAAGATTTTTTTGCCAAAAGGGACACCATTTTTGAGGACATTGTACAATTTTTGGAATAGCGTGTGCATGTTAACACTGTACCAGTATTTGGAAATATTGAGGATACTTCAATAGTTCCTAAATGTAAATAAGTCTAAATCGTCGTTTCAACAGAAACCAAAGGGAAGTACCTTTGTTACTGCTGTGTCAGATACAAGCACAGGAAAGAACAAGGAAACAAAGGAAGAGGAAGATCAGACTGTTCAGGAAAGTTGCTCGTATTGCAAAAAAGTAGACATGCTTTAGAAAGATGTTCATGATTGAAGAAAAAGTCTTATGTCGAGAAATTAACTTTTTTACAGAAAAATGGATTACGTTTTGGCAGCTTGTGTAAAGGACACATCAGCAAAACTTGCTATAAGCGATTCAGCTGTGATGTATGCAGTTTAAAACATCACAAGTTACTGCATGCTCAAAGTAGTAAGGTTGAGAAGGATGTCAAACAATCTGAATTCAAGACTATTGAGACAGTCAGAGAGGATGTTTCAGCTTTGGTTCAGACAAGCAGTCTTACTGGGGCTGGTGACAAAGCCCTCTTAATAGTTCCTGTGCAGGTTAAAGCTAAAAAGGGAAGGTTCATACTGAAGACCTACACATTTCTAGATCCAAGAAGTACTGCATCATTTTGTACTGTTGAATTAATGAATAAACAATCTTCATGGAAAAAGATCACAGATTTTATGACAATGAATGATGAAAGGAACTTTGAAACTAATATAGTTAGTTCTAGGTTTACAGATTACTGGATTGAATAGCAATGAATTTTGTGATCTTCCAAGTGTCTATACTCAGAAGTCTATGCCTGTGATTAAGGAAAGTGTTGTCTATTTTTTACAAGAATGACAAAAATGGTTTAAAGCTAAACATAATTTGTATGGAGAGATATAAATAATTATCATGGACAATTCTTCACCAAGAAACTCTTGGTTGCTGGGGAAAATTGTGAATATAGTTCCAGACAAGAAAGGTTTAGTGCGGTTTTAAAAATACTAAGACTGGTTACTTAACTAGATCTATTACTGAAATCTGTCTTTTACAGGAAGCTGAAAGTTTTGATTTCTAATCTTATGCTTACTATATTTACTTTGTGCTTCTGTAATAATAATTATATATTAGCCATGAATTTCTTTGTAAAGGTTAAAACCTTGTTTTTTTTATTCGTATTTAATTTTGTGCCTGTGAATAAGAATATTCCATATCGGGATGATATCAAGCAATGGGCTCATCTAAAAGATGTTCGCTTACCTGATGCCAAGATTGAGATGTTAATTGGATTAGATCTTGAACTTCCTAGAAGTAATAAGGAGTCAAAATGACAGACCTTGTGCTGTGAGAATGTTGCTTGGATGGACGATTAATAGAACATTAGGAGGAAAAATGAATAATGATCAGGAGATATTGAACGTGAATGTCAACAGCATTTCAGTTGTGAAACTTGATCTGTGAGAACAACAGTTTAAAACTGATTTTCCTGAATGTCTCAGATATTCAAGAACCTTCAAAGGAGGACAAGCAGTTTCTGGATTTGGTTTCAGATTCTGTTAAACATATTGATGGTCATTACTGTATTGCATTACCTTGGGGGTTGGGGGGGGGAATGGAAATTTGTATGTCAGAAAATGAAAGAATTGCAGAACAAGGTATGCTGAATTTAAAGAGAAAATTCAAGAGAAATTCTTCCTTTCATTTGGAATATACCAATGTCATTTTGGACATGATAACCAAGAGTTGTGTGGAAAAGGTATCAGAAGATATCTTGGAATGTAAAGATTATTTTTTTTAAAAAAAGGTATTTACTTCATCATGGTGTTGTACATCCACAAAAGAAACTTGGCATAGTATTTGATTGTGGAGCATCATTTTAAGGAATTTCATTGAATTCTCAAGTTTTACAAGGTCCAGACTAACCAATACTTTTATAGGTGTTTTGATAAGATTATGTAAAGAGCCTATTGTAATGACTGCAGATACTGAAGTGATATTTCATCAAAGTACCATCAGAAGGTCGTGATTTTGTACGATTATTATGGTGGCCTAATGGTGAAGATATGATTGAATACAGAATTGCATTTTTTGAAGCAACTTCATCACCGAGTTGTGCAAATTTTGCTCTCAGGAAATGTTCTGAAGATAACGAGGAGCAAATTTAGTTCTCAAGCTATAAGCATCATCAGAAATAATTTCTATGTTGATGATCGTCTTACTTCAGTGGTTTCAGAAAAAGAAGCAATAGATTTTTATCAAGAGTTAAAGAAGATCTGTAATAAAGGAGGTTTCTTCCTTACGAAATGGATTAGCAACAGTAGAAATGTGTTGGCTGTTCTTCCTGAGGGAGGAAGAGCAAAGGAGATAAAACATCTTGATTTGGATTATGACTTTCTACCTGTTGAAAGATTTCTAGGGGTGCAACGGTGTGTTCAACCTGATGTTTTCAAATTCAAAATTATTTTAAAAGAAAGGCTTTAAACAAGAAGAGGTATTCTTTCAATCATAAACTCAATATACCATCGTTTGAGAATATTGGCTCCAGTTGTATTAATAGCCAAGAAAATTCTGTAAATGTGCAGAAGAAAATTTAGATGGGATGAAACTAAACCAGAAGCTCAAGGTTGGATAAATTGGATTGAGAGTCTTAAAATGTTAGAAAATTTTGAAGTTAACAGATGTTTTAAACCAACACACTTTGGAATTGCCACATTTGCTCAGTTACACCACTTTGCTGATGCAAGCGAGGGTGGTTTTGGAATTGTCAGTTATTTAGTACCACGAAATAACCAAGAACAAGTATGTTGTGGATTTGTTATGGGAAAAGCCAGCATGGCTCCATTAAAGCCAGTCACCATTACCTCGAATGTAATTGATTGCCGTTACTATGGTGAGAAAAATGGGTGGCTATTATGACATATTACATCAGTCACTATTGTAAAATTACAGACAATAGGTCTCTTAAAGAGACAGGCACAAAGTTAACTAAGAATCGAAAAACAAGGTTTTAACCTTCACAGCAATAAAGAAATAGAGAGGCCGCAGAGAGACTTAAATTAGGAGAATGGGCAAACAAGTGGCAAATGAAATGCATTGTTGGAAAGTGTATGGTCCAGCACTTTGGTAAAAGGAATAAAAGGGCAAACTATTATTTAGATGGGGAGATCATTCAAAATGCGATGCAAATAGACTTGAGAGTTCTCGTGCAAGATGTACTATCCTCCAGGTTAAGTCGGTGGTGATAAAGGAAAATGCAATATTGGCATTAATATCTAAAGGAATAGGATATAGAGCAAGGATGTGATGTTGAGGCTTTATAAGGCACTGATGAGGCATCATTTGGAGTATGGGGCACAGTTTTTTTTAACTTTAAATTTAGACAAACAGCATGGTTAACAGGCCATTTCAGCCCATGAGCCTATGCCGTCTGATTGACCTACAACCCTTGTATGTTTTGAATAATGGGAGGAAACTGGAGTCCCAGGAGGAAACCCATGCAGACATGGGGAGAATGTACGCATTCACAGGCCACATGGAATTCGAACCCCTGTCCCAATCGCAGGCATTGTAGCACCATTGCACCGACCACTATTTTAACCAAGCTGCCCGTATGCTAACTGTGCATGGGAGAAGGTTCACAAAGGTAATTCCTGGAATGAAGGAATTAGCATATGAAGAACTTTTGTTGGCTCTTAGACTGTACTCCTTGGAGTTCAGAAGAATGAAGGGGGACCTGATAGAAGTATTTCATATGTTGAAAAGTCTGGACAGAGTAGATGTGCCAAAGTTGTTATCCATGGTAGCAGAGTCGAGGACAAGAAGGTACAACTTCAGGATTGAAGAGCGCCCATTTAAAACAGAGGTCCAGAGTGGTGAACCTCTGGAATGTGCTGTCATGGCCAGCTCTGGAGGTCAGGTCATTGGATGTATTTAAGACAGAAATTGATAGATATCTAATGAGTCAGGTATCATGTACTTGAGGAGAAGGTAGGGGAGTGGGGCTGAATGGGAGAATGGATCAGTTCATGATGGAATGGCAAAGCTGACTCGACTGGCCAAAAGGCATACTTCTTGTCCTATATCTTAAGGTCTTGTGGTCTATTTGTCATCTTTTAATGCAGAAAATTCCAGACACAGAAATCTCATAAGTACAGAATCCAACACGATTGAATAACCTGCTAAATGTTGACAGGCACAGGGATGTTTTTATTGTCCTTATTTTGGCCGTCACCAGCACCATAAAGAGTGTTGAGCACCATGATAAGAGTTCAGAATGTACCAAGTCCTCAGTTGGGATAGAGTGTCCACTTTTTTTTTGAAAAAATTATTTTAAATTTTACAAAGGAATACAAAAGAAATATAATATAACAAAACATACATTAAAGAAAACCTTATTCCCTTGCTATCCCTCCCTCCCCTCAGAGCTTAACAGACAGAAAGGTTATTACAAAATACGAGTATGTAGCGTGGATTGAATTACAATGCAGTTAAAAATAATAATTACTTAACATTTAGCTTCATACATTTCAGATATGAAGTCCACATTTTTTCAAAAAAATAATAATTATTCCTCAAATTATTTGTAATTTTCTCTAAATACAAACATGATTGAATTATCCTCACCAACCATTATGTTCTCATTTGACTGACTCAAATTTAAAAATGCATCACTTACAAATTGTACATCATCCTCATTTCGGGGTATATCAAGTCAATAAAGTCCATGGTTCAGAAAACAATTTACAATCCACCTTCAAAACTCTTCCAGCACTTTCAAAAACAGAGTCCAACATGAAAGATACTCTCGGGTATCAAAATCGCCTCTCCTCTCACTTTAGAATTAAAAGATGATGTCCGACCCAATCCCTCTTCAATTTCAAATGTTCTTTTTCGGTCAAATGCATTCTCTTGCACGAAAGCAATATCTATTTTCATCTTCTTGATATAATCCAAAACTTGCTTCCTCTTTATTGGACGATTCATCCCTTTAACATTAAAAGTCACAAAATTCAATTTACTCATTTTATCTTTGGGGGGGGGGAAGAAAAACTTTTAACAACCAACCCACTAACAAACTCAAGTTCTGGTAAAGAAAATATAAATTAAAAATAAAAATATATATATTTTTTAAAAACCAACTCCCCTCCCCCTTTAATTCCTCTTTTAAAAAAAATATAAAGAAAAAAAACCCACCAAAGTGGTACCCCCCCCTCTATAAACTGGGTGTGGTTAAAAAACACTAGTCGCAGATGAATTCGGAAGTTACAGTGCCATCCAGCTGAATTTCATACATTTCAAAATTTTGTTTAAATATCAATCTAATTCAATCCACCACCCCCACAACTCTACGAACTACTCCCTGAACATTAACAACAGCAGCAGTCGACGGATCATCCTCAACTTTCCGATTCGATTGCTGATTTACACCATTTTTCTTACTATTCCCATGGGCAGCATTATTACACTGTGGAGATCCAGTTGGCTTGGATTTCTGTAATTCAGAACTCTGAGATTTATTCGACAAAGAATAGGCCAATGACAAAGCATCAGTTTCATCATCAAAAAATTCAACTTGTGAATCCCCAGAAAAAACCTTCAACACAGTGGGGTATCTAAAAGCAAACCGATAACCCTTTTTCCACAGCACTGCTTTCACCAGATTAAATTCTTTTCGACAGCGCATCACATCTTGACTTTAATCTGGATTTTTTTTTAAAACTGTCCCTGAACCAGCATAGGACCTAACATTTCAGGTATCCATCTCCGAAAAAAAACTTCACCAGATCCAAACCTTCAATATCCTCCAGCAAACCTACTATTTTAACAATATTACGTCTGCTCTGATTTTTCCAATGAATCCATCTTCTACATGAACTCGAGCTTCTGCACCTTCCAATCTGTTAAACTATGTTCCAAATAGTCTATCTGCTCCATATATCGATCAACAGTATCAGTAGTCACGAAACACTCGTTTGATATCCTTAATCTCCCCCTGAACCGCATCCACTTCTCTTAAACGTTTAACCACATCTTGCTTAATCGATACCACTTCACCTCTTAATTCTGCAAATTGATAGTTATTTTCTTGAAAACCTTGAGAAACTTGAAGAGCCACATTATCCATTCTTCGCATAAAATCTTCTGAAATTGTAGTATCTTCTTCCAACTGCACTGTTTTAAAAGTCTGTAACGTTGGAGACTTCTAGAGATTTTAGCAAGTTTCTGAAGCATTTGAGGCCTATCTTTAATGAATCTATCAGCCTTCAGTATTCAATCTGTCTTCGTCAAGATATTCTTCCTTCTCTTCCTCTTCTTCCGTAGTATACATAGACATCGTTGCTGCTGCTGCCCGGGCCATCTGACCCCGGGTCAGAATACCTTCCCCCACAGGCCCAACTCATTCGGGCTGCTTGGGGAGGCCCGACCCTTTTGTCGGGGCCCACTCCAATGTAGTATGCATGTGCTCTGATGTGCTTGAGACCCCGATCGGATGTCGGGCACCCGCACGCAAGGGGCTCCTCACTGCCCAGAGAGTGCACAGTATCATGATGAACAGGCACTGGCGGCGCCATCTTGCGATGAGGGCGCTGGAGTCAGCATTACCTCAGCCTGACTAGTCTTTGGAGTCCTCAGGTGTTCCAAAATCAATCTCTAGGGATCCTTCTGTGAGGTAGGCCTCAATTCTTCTGTACTTCCAACTCTTTTAAAATGTGTTTTCCTTGATGTTTGAGTTTTGAGGGCTCTCATTATAGTTGTTAAAACACTTCAAAAATGTACAACAAGCAATTTTAATATTTAAACAGTTCTTAAATTTTGGTTTTAAATACTCAACTGGGGAGAGATGGAACTCCACGTCTGCTCCCTGAACCATCTTGACACTCCTCACCCCGGAGTGTCCACTTCTTGTTGTAAACTTGGCCGGCATGGTTGGCATATCATTTAGCAATCAGGGCCGAGGTTTGAATCCCATACTGTCCGTAAGGTGTTTGTACATTCTCCCTGTGTCTGCGTGGGTTTTCTCTGTTCAAAAAATGTACCGGAGTATAAGTTAATGGGGTGTAAATTGGGCAGTACGGACATGTGGGCCGAAATGGCCTGTTACCATGCTGTTTGTTTAAATTTAAGAAGCATGAACTTAAAAATATTACTTCTATATGAGAAAGCTTTTCTTTGAGGGAACTTCAATTTCTGCCCAAAACATCTATTGGGTGTTACTTACACACTTAGTGAGTTGTTTTTACAAAGCCTACCACCGATTATCCCGCGCGGGGGCCCCCTCGGGTGACCCCGCCTCGTTAGGAGCATTTTCGTGCTCCTCAGTTCATCCTATACACTTCAAAACCCAAAATGAGCAGGTCAAAATTTCATATGAGATATTATGGATTTTCAGGGACTACTCATTCAGAAGCCACTCTTAGCTGGTCGTCTGTGATCCAGAGCTATTCTGTTTGCTCGGTCTGCATCTGACATCCGATGCAGAGGAGACCACACTTGGATATCTGGATACAGTAGATGAATGCTACTGATTCACAAGTGAAGTGTTGTTTCACTTGGAAGGACAGTTTGGGCTCCAAATGATGGTAAGAGCGCAAGTGTAGCATTTATTTGAGGTCTCGGGGTGGTCCCAAGGGGGCAATTGGTGTGTTGTGGTGGTTCAGTGCCTTCTCTCTATCTGCTGCAGTAGCAGAAATCTCCTATTTGCAACCCATTTCATTTCCCTGTCCCATTCCCATGCCAGCACGTCTGTCCTAGGTCTCATGCACTGCCAGACTAAAACCACCCACTAAATGGAAGAACAACACCTCTTTCTATCTGGGTACCCTCCCACCAGATGGCATTAAAATCAACTTATCTGATTTCTGTTAGTCATGTTATGAGTCCAGACGACCCCAAAACCCAGCAGCAATAGATATGCACCACGACAAAGGGTTACTTAAACAAAAGTTGCTTTTAATTATCTTTGAATGTGAAAATAGAATCAAACTTAAACTTATCTCAATTAACTCACTTAACTCACTCATGCTAAGCGCACGTGTGTGTAATGTGTATGTAAGTTCAGCAAAGTTCTTTGTTTCACAGTCCAATCTCACTGGTTGCAGGCAATTCTTGTACTTTGCACAGAAGTTAACATTAATAAAGTTCACCAGGCTTTGGTACTTAACAGATAAATGGTTACCACTCAGAAGGGTTCTTGTTTGTTTTTCAGGGAGAAAGTTTTTCTTGTTTCGGGTCACTACAGAGTTCCTTTCTGTTTCTCCTATTCCAAGGGACAGCCAGTCCTCTCCTTTGACCCAAGGGTCATCTTCCAAAGCTTGCCCGGAATCTCTCTCTCTCTCTCTCTCTCTTAAACCTGCTTTTTTTCTGCTCTCTGCCTGCAAAGATCACATGACCTTCAGACAGTAAGTTCTGTTTTCCAGACAAAGCTGCTACTGCCTGTTGTTACATTTGTTGCCTTTTCACAGTCCATCATGAGTCTGAGACTCTTGCAAAAGCGCCTGCAAAAATTCTGTTTTAAAGTGTCCGTGTGTGATCTGCTCAAACAAACCTTTCCCAATTTCTATCCAAAACTCCTCAACATACTCTGTCACAGTCACCTCTCTCCCTTTCCTCATTGTTATTTCTTTTTTTTCTCTTTCCCTTTCCTTCTGTCTCCTTTCCTCAAGCTCTGCATTCAGAGCCATCACCTCCCTGATGAATTCTCACCTTTCCTCTCATCCTCCTATCCACATGGGGCTGCACAGTTGGCGTAGTGCTTAGCGCCACACCGTAATGGCGCCAGTGATTGGGACCTGGCTTCAAATCCCGCGCTGTCTTTAAGGAATTGGTATGTACTCCCGATTTCTGCATGGGTTTTCCCCTGGGACACCGGTTTCCTCCCTCCGGTTAATTGGGTGGCACGGGCTCGTGGGCCAAAATGGCCTGTAACTGTGCTTTGGGACTATATAGTAAAAAAAATTAAATTATTTTTTTTAAATGAATATCCAATTATCACCTTTTGTCTATGGGTCTGTACTTCACCAATCCTTGTTCATTGTTCCCATCTGGCCTTTCCTCCTTTCTCCCCAGCCTTTTAATTCGGGCATCTGCTTGTCTTTTTCTCATACCTTGAAGAAGGGCCTGAAACATTGACTACTCTATAAATACCTTTTACCTCATATAAAAGCTAAGTTCCTCCAGCATTTCTTTGTTTCTGTGTCACAGCATCTGCAGACTTTCATGTTTCACTCAATAATGTGTAGAACTGCTCCATTTCTATTCTCTTCAAAGAGCATCACTTCATCTTTATTAACGCAGAAGTGTTTGAAATTCACTGTGTTGTGGATCAATGCTGTAATTACCCAGCAGTAACTGTTTGGAGAATCCTCTGGGGAAATGGCCAAGAATTCAGAGAGGGAGTGTAACCATAGGCTGCACAATTTTCCTGCAAAGTGCTTCCTTTGATTGTTTGAAGCAGATGGGGAAGTGGAAACATGGAAGTAACCTCCATCAGCTATCATAACTTCAAATGTTCTGAATGGAAACTTTAAAAAAAGAAGTTTTTATTTCTTTTCAGGAGCTAAATGTTCCATGTATTTAAAGAAGCATATATCAAACTGTTTTATTAATAATGCATTCCATATTTTGCGATCTTTGCATCACTGGCAAGGCCAACATTTATTGCCCATTCCTACTTATCCTTGAGAAGTAGGATATTTACCTGAACCTCTTCTATCCTGCTGGTGAAGATAAAACAACAGCACTTTTGGGAGAGAACTCCAGGACAAGGGCCCAGTGACAATGAAAGAGCACTGTTATAGTCGAAGTGAGAAAAAAAAACCCAGATTTCTCAGGGATGGGGTTGGTCCAGATTTTTGGATTTTCTCTATTCTTGGGCAGTATTTTTAAAAAAAATTCAAATTTAAGGAGAAATAAAGATAGTTTATTCTTTAGCAAATACAGCTTGCCTCATTTATCAAAATGAAGTTTAAAAGAAAAATAAATAAGTGTGGTCTCTTGTTGCTGCCGTGCGTCTGTTCCACTTACGACCACACAGACACCCCTCTACTAAATTTCAAAAGTTTGAGAGTTGTTAAAAGGTCTAGATTCTCAGGTGGTCTAGATTTCTGGCATTCTGACTTTTGGACTTCTGCTTCCAAGGCACGACAGTATACTGCATGACTTGGGAAGGGGTGGGTGGAGGAATGTAAAGGTGGTTGTGTTCCTAGGCCCTGAAGCACATCACTTAAGTGCATGCTTTTTCAGGGGTGACATGGTTAGTGCAATGCCTTTACAGCGCCACCAATCGAGACTAGGGTTCAAATCCCGTGCTGTCTGTAAGGAGTTTGTTCTTTCTCCCCATGTCTGTGTGGGTTTCCCTGGTACTCTGGTTTCCGCCCATCATTCAAATTGTACTGGGGGTGTAGAATAATTGGGTATAAATTGAGCAGCATGGACTCGTGGGCTGAAATGGACTGTTACCATGCTGTGTTTCTCTATTTTATTTTAAATTTAATTTTTTTTTTTGCTGAAGAGATTCTGGGTTAGGGAGATACTAGCTATCAAACAGCTTTGACAATGCACTGTAGAACATTTTGTAGATGGTACATATTTCAGCCCCATCTATGAAGAGATTGTAAGTTCAGATGGTTGGCATGTAAACAAATACACAAATGCAAACAACTGACAGTGCAATACGGAGGGGAGAAAAAAAGTGCACAAGCAAGAGTCCTTAAAAGAGTCCATGATTGAATTTGTTGTTGAGGAGTTTGATGGTGGAGGGTACCAGCTGTTCCTGAACCTGTTGGTGTGAGTCATGTGGCATCTATACCTCTTTATGCAACCCACTAGAATCAGCAAATTTTAGATAACATTGCTGTCGTTCCTAGCCACACACTCATAGGTGTAGACCAGGGTGCAAAGAGCGTAGTCCTGTAGTTCTCCAATACTGATGGAGATTGTAGAGGAGATGTTCTTACCAATCCTCACTGATAGTGGTCTGTTGGTGAGGAAATCCAGGATCCAATTACAAAATGGGGTGTGGAGTCCCAGCTTTTGGAGTTTGCAGATCAGATCAGTTTTGGGGAGCTGATGGCGGTCAGAATTTGGGGAGCTGATGGCGGTCAGATTTTGGGGAGCTGATGGCGGTCAGATTTTGGGGAGCTGATGGCGGTCAGATTTTGGGGAGCTGATGGCGGTCAGATTTTGGGGAGCTGATGGCGGTCAGATTTTGGGGAGCTGATGGCGGTCAGATTTTGGGGAGCTGATGGCGGTCAGATTTTGGGGAGCTGATGGCGGTCAGATTTTGGGGAGCTGATGGCGGTCAGATTTTGGGGAGCTGATGGCGGTCAGATTTTGGGGAGCTGATGGCGGTCAGATTTTGGGGAGCTGATGGCGGTCAGATTTTGGGGAGCTGATGGCGGTCAGATTTTGGGGAGCTGATGGCGGTCAGATTTTGGGGAGCTGATGGCGGTCAGATTTTGGGGAGCTGATGGCGGTCAGATTTTGGGGAGCTGATGGCGGTCAGATTTTGGGGAGCTGATGGCGGTCAGATTTTGGGGAGCTGATGGCGGTCAGATTTTGGGGAGCTGATGGCGGTCAGATTTTGGGGAGCTGATGGCGGTCAGATTTTGGGGAGCTGATGGCGGTCAGATTTTGGGGAGCTGATGGCGGTCAGATTTTGGGGAGCTGATGGCGGTCAGATTTTGGGGAGCTGATGGCGGTCAGATTTTGGGGAGCTGATGGCGGTCAGATTTTGGGGAGCTGATGGCGGTCAGATTTTGGGGAGCTGATGGCGGTCAGATTTTGGGGAGCTGATGGCGGTCAGATTTTGGGGAGCTGATGGCGGTCAGATTTTGGGGAGCTGATGGCGGTCAGATTTTGGGGAGCTGATGGCGGTCAGATTTTGGGGAGCTGATGGCGGTCAGATTTTGGGGAGCTGATGGCGGTCAGATTTTGGGGAGCTGATGGCGGTCAGATTTTGGGGAGCTGATGGCGGTCAGATTTTGGGGAGCTGATGGCGGTCAGATTTTGGGGAGCTGATGGCGGTCAGATTTTGGGGAGCTGATGGCGGTCAGATTTTGGGGAGCTGATGGCGGTCAGATTTTGGGGAGCTGATGGCGGTCAGATTTTGGGGAGCTGATGGCGGTCAGATTTTGGGGAGCTGATGGCGGTCAGATTTTGGGGAGCTGATGGCGGTCAGATTTTGGGGAGCTGATGGCGGTCAGATTTTGGGGAGCTGATGGCGGTCAGATTTTGGGGAGCTGATGGCGGTCAGATTTTGGGGAGCTGATGGCGGTCAGATTTTGGGGAGCTGATGGCGGTCAGATTTTGGGGAGCTGATGGCGGTCAATTAATGGATTAAGATGTAAATTAATAATGATTGTACATGAAGCTATTTAAATTACACTGAGATTTTTCATATCCTGGTTGGTCATTCTTCCATAACACTCCCTTATTCTTGCACTGTGCTTTTAACGTTGAAGATGAGTGCTTGCGGCCTTTCAATCGCTAAGCATGGTAAATAATATCAATCAGTTTGAACATATGAGAAATAGTATCTATCGTGTACAAATCTCATATCTTCCCGATTTGTGCAACATTTTGTTACTTAATAGTTCCAGTGGACCTTTAGATTTAGCTGTACAATATGCGAAACAACACATTGAATTTTGTACTGCGTCTTCACCATATTAAAACATTCAAAGGCTCCTCTAAGAATTGTTACAGAACAAAATTTGATAATGAGATGGTAGGGAGGATGAGCAAAGTCTTGGCCAAAGAGGTAGAGTATAATGTTTTAAAGGATACCAAGGTGAAAATGTTTAGGAAGGGGGCTACCAGCTCAAGATTCGGTTACAATTGGTGGTAAATTAACATTAGACTACTGAAGAGATCAAATTGGAGATGTGAGCATATGCTGTTGAGCGAGGAAACTGGGATTTGGAGAGTTGTGAAGCATTGATGACCAATAATAAATTTCTTCCCCAAGTTTCCTTAAATTTAATGATGGGACATTTCTGCAGCGACAGTAGTGAGCATCAATCAAATTTCTACTATAATTGTGTCAGATGTTTGAGCTGTGCACGCGCTGTGTGGAATACAAGCTTCCACCTTGTTGGACCCAGAGAGAAACGACCGACTCCATGTTTCCCAAATCCAAAAAACGAACCTTTTTATTTACAATTGGAGAACTATTTATAGTATTTACAATGATCTTGGTCCCCTGGGAATTCACACAAGCCATCTCACATACATATGAGTGGATTAGTTGATTGATGGCACAAGACCCAAGAACTGATAATACCCACCTGGCGATGGGGGGGTCGCTCTGTTTAGGGTGTCCTAGCATCTCCCCCTTGGATCTGGTTTCTCATATGAGTGGAGTATGGGATCTACTTGGAAGGGCTTCACTGGTCTCCGAACTCTTTGAGACTTCTTTACAGGTTCCAGTGATGTAGTGTGTATAGGCCTGTTTCTGTGTGATGGATGGTTCAATGGTATCTGAAGTTCAAATCTGTCCAACAGGGCATCCAGGCTGAGTCGCGCAGGTGTTGTTTCAGTGAGGTTGCATTCTGTCGGTCGCAACTGGTTGGCATGTCTGGTCCAACTTGTACATGGTAGAGAACATCTCTAATTTTTATTAGGATTCTTCCCAGCTGCCATACATCAGACTTATCTTTGTATTTATGTACCAACACACGTTGACCATCATGAAATGTGCTTTCTTTGTATCCTTGCCAGCGATTATTCTATTGTTCCATATCATAATCTCTTGGTCCAGATTCTGGTCTTTGTGGAAATATAACATCAAATGGTGCTTGTGTTTTTGTACCAAAGAGGTTTTCAGCAGGTGAAATGCCACCTGTAGTTTGTAGGTTTGGAGTGATCACGTAATTTAACAAAAATGTCTGCAGGATCTCCTCAGTTTGACCCTCCCCCTTGATTTTGTTCAGAGCTTGTTTGAATGTATCCACAAAACATTCTGTTTGACCATTGGAGTCTGGATGATATGGAGGCGAGCAAATATATGTGATGCCATATTGCTTGCAAAAAAAAAAATCAAAGCTGGCTGCAGTGAATTGTGTCCCATTGTCTGAAACTAATGTTTCAGAAGATCCAAAGTGATTGAATATGGACTTGAGTTCCACAATTGTAGCCGATGCAGTTGGTCGGGCTACTTTAATAATCTCAGGCTATTTGGAGTGTGTGTCCACTATGATTAGGTAGTACTCCTCATTAATCGGTCCTATATAGCCAATATGAAGATGATTCCATGGCCTGCTTGGTGGAGGCCAGGAATGTAGATTTGTCTTAATAGGGAAATTCGCAGCTGATACATCGGATACATGACCGAGTCAGTTGTTCAATCTGGTCATCCATCAGAGGCCAATAAACATAGCTTCATGCAAGTGCTTTCCCTTGATTCATTCCAGGATGTCCCCTGTGAAACTGTTTGAGGATTGCAGACCTTTGGGAATCACAATCCTTTTTGCAAACAAAAGACAGCGATTAGTAATTGCCAACGATTCTAGTCTTTTGAAGAATGGCTGGATTTCCATTTGTGGTCAAGTTTTTGGGCACCCTGAACAAAGATAATGCATCATCTCTTGGAGGTTGTCTTTGCTCATTGCTTGTCTGACTCTTTCTGCTGTGACCAGCAGTGAGTCAATAACATCTTTGAATACCTGGTTGACTCTACCTGTAGTTCCACGACAAGAATATCTTCTGGCTCTGTTTCCTGATCACTTATGAGTCGTGGCGATGTATCTGCTTTCCCAATACTTGTGGTCAGCAGGAATTTAATTTTGAAGTCCTAGTTTTCCATCTTTGCAGAGAGTTTGCCATGTATATTGGAATTCCTTTCTTTGAACTAAATACTGCTAGGAGTGGGTAGTAATCTGTCAGAAGAGTGAATTGCTGTCCATACAACATTTTATGGAATGTCTTCACTGCAAAAACAATTACTAGAGCTTCCTTTTCAATTTGTCTATAGTTACGATCTGGTGCTGTTAAGGAGCATGCTGCATGTACTATGGCCTTTTGATTCCTACCTGGGAATATGTGAGAAATGACTGCACCCACCCTAGACTGTGTTGCACCTGAAGCTACAACAATCCCCAAGTTTGGATCATAGTGTTTCAAAAAAGGGTTCGAGTTTAGCATAGACTTAACTCATTTGAATGACTCTTGATGTTTTGATGTCCATTTCCATTTGCTAAGGGGCTTGTTGAATGGAACATGGAGTTTGTGCATCTCCAGCAGAAGTGAACTGTAGTAATTGATAAGACCCAGGAATGATCGTAGAGTGGTCACATCTGTAGGTGCAGGCATGCGCTTGATAGCATCAGTGTTTTATGGATCTGGCCATCATCCATGTTCATTAATGATAAAACCAAGATATTTCATGAAAAATGTGCATTTTTCTGGACTTGCTCAATACAGGACTTGCAGGACAAAACTCAATCAAGACAATCAAACAATTTTCAAGCATGTGCTCCCATTACCAAGATGTCATCTGGGTACACTGCAACTCCCAGAATATCGTTCAGCATTGTTTGTTGAAAGATAGCTGGAGCAGTCTTCACTCCGAATGGTAGACATGTGTATCTGAACAGCCCCAGTGTTGATGGTTAACAATTCCTTGGACTTGTCATCAACCTCCATCTGTAGATAAGCTTCTGCTAAGTTGATCTTCGCAAAGCATTTGCCACCATTCAGCTTAGCGAAGAGGTCATCAGGCAATGGCAATGGGTATGATGGGTGACCAATGCTGTATTCAGACTAGTTAAGAAATCAGCCCACAAACGTATGGAGCCATTCGATGTTTTTCACCTCCACAATAGGTGCAGCCCATGATGAGTAGTTGACCTGTTCAATTACTCCTCCATGTTGCAGCCATTCCAATTCTTGTTCCACTTCTTGCAGTGCTGTGTATGGGACAGGTCATTTTGGCTTGAAAGTCTGTGCCTCATTTGGCAAAAGACAAAACTTCACCTTTGTTTTAGTGCACTGTCCGAGGCCTTCGGAAAATACTTCTGGGTGGTGTTGCTTTAGCTGTGCCAGCAACTTTTGTGGGGTATTTGCCACTTGTGGAGTATGTGGCACTTGCAATTTGTGGCAAATATTGTTGAGTGGCTGGTCCAGAAGGTTCAACCTTTTCGATCCAGTTGAGACCCATTAGATCAAAATTAGGACATTTTTACCAGATAACACATTCCATTTTCTTCTGCGTCATTTTAAACTGACAGAAGAATCAACTGAACCTAACAACTCCTGGATCTCCCCGGAAGCGTTCCGTGCCGTGTTTTTGGTTGGGGTCGTTTCTGGTGACCAATCAGTTTCCACGTTTTCTTTAGATATTAGGGTAATGTCAGACTCTATCAATTTGAAGTCTTACTGGGATGACGTTAATGTCCACTTTCACATATTTCCTGTATTTGGCATTCGCCACCTTGAAAGTCGCTGTGATAGGTTTCACTTTTGAGGGTGAAGTGAACTTGTCAGGTGTTTTCCACCTTCCAGCTCTACAGCATTCTGCTTTATGCCCCAGACACTTGCATTTACTGCAGTGTTGGGCAGTTTGGCTGGGCAGGTCACACTTTTTCTAGCAGGATCTGCTGACCTGACTGTCTGGACACACCACTAGAAGATGGGTGCTCCGCTTCCACCATTTTGTTTCATGTTTCAGATTAATTAAGTGTCGGCATTTGGCTGTTAATCTTAGAAGAGTCTTATCTGACTCCTGCTCAGTCTTCGCTAGCAAACGCATTCTGAGGTTGGCATCTTGGTATGATTGCATTCCCGCTACAAAAACTGGACACTTAAACTGGTCTTCAGTCAGCAGAGGGAGTTTAAATGGTCACACTATCGATTCACCATACCCATGTATGTCACAAAATCTTCAGTACCTTGGTCATTTTGAGGCACTGATACCAAATGTTGAACAGTGATGCATACTCACTGAATATCTCAGGCAACACGTTAAGTTTTCCCTGAAGCTGAGCTCGTGGGGAAATTTTGGCAGAATTACGTTTATGTAGCGCTCATGTTCTTGAGTGTCTAACTTCTGCAACAACAGCCTAATTTTCCGCAGTTCATTGAATTTGGCAAAGATGACTGCAAATAAGTCTTCATACTTCTTGAACCAAGTTTCAAATGCACTCTAGGTCAAATGAGAACTCCGTGATTAGAGCTCAATAAAGCATCTCCCAAACTGGAATTAACTTCAGGCTCACCTTCTACAACGGCTGGAGTCCCAATGAACATTTTCTATCAGCTGGTCAATTTGCCTCGCTTGTATTTCTTCCAATTTTTTTTAATGTTGATTGAGGACAGCCTGAAGCTGTTCTGTGGTGACTGACATTGTCAACTCGTCACCAAAATGTTGTAAATATGCTGGGCCAAAGGTTTGACTATTGTGATTTAGAAAATGAATTTGATAATTAATTAATAATATTTCCCAAGATCAAAAAAAGAAGCATATAGTGTTGGAAAGGGTGGGGGGGAAGAAGAGAAGGGGATGTGGATGGAAAGGAATATAATGACATTATTATTAGTTATTTTGTCGTCATTGGCGGAAAAGTCACCATTTATTGCTCATGATTTTCTCAAGGAAGTGGTGGGGGATGATGCTCCATGGTGTGTATTTCATTTTATGGCTCTGGGTAGTTCTTAACATACTAAGTATCTTGGGTGTGGCCACAAAGGAAACAACCATTGTTAAAATCCTGCTTAGATCGGAATGTGTATGATTAATTACATATGTAAGGGCGAACAGTTGTGGTTTCCAATTCCTTCAAAAGTTAGAGAAGCTCTTTGTGTTTGACCTATTGACCTTATCCTGATTTTTATGCTGCTCAATGCATGGCTTGAAATGAGGACATAATGTTTTCTTTGTATACCGTATTTATAAGAACCTTGTCTCCCTGTCCTTCACTGTGGTTTTCAAGAATCTCAAAAGTTTAATTTAGTACTGGCTTTCCCGACAACTTTGTCCTTTCCTGCTAAATTATTTGTCCAGTGCGTCAGCACTTTTGGCTTGATCTTGCTGCAATGTCTCTTGATGAACTTTCACATTTCTTTGTTGTGTTATGTTCAAATTGAGCCCAGAGTGTAGCATTCATTCTAAAAACCCCTTTTTTTTTTCCAAAGTTATGCAAAACTGTGGCTTCCTTCTTTCCAAGTTAGAAAACAAAAAATATTCTGCAAACTTGTGAAATTAATCACAAATATAATAATATTAATTGTACCATAAACCCACAATTTGTTTATAAGGCATCAAAACATATAAATTGTTTTAATACTCTGATCAATATACATTGGATCTGCCCACTTAACAACAGTGAATGGAATTTCAAAATAATGCAAGGGTTGTAAAATTTACTGAAGGGTTGAGAAATTCAGGGTCTTCATGTTTGTACAGTTATGAACTAAATCCTAGACAATAATGATGTTATAATCATTTGGGGCCCACTCTCCAATGACAGCACGATTGAAGTAAGTAGTCTTAGATGATTGAACTACAGCACACATTGTCATTTATCTCAAAGTCATCTGTATTGGTTTAGGTAAAGAGCGTTTGTAAGGATTTGCCCTGCATAATTTCAGCCTTGTCCAATGGTCTGTGTGAACTAATGGGCACTGAGGTACATATTTTACTCTCTGTTCATGTTGTGTGCCAGGTATAAGGGAAATGACCACACATCATTCCCAAATTATATGTCCTCCATAATTTTGATGAACATATATAAAAAAAAATAGTTCCTCATTTTCACTGGAAGTCTGTTGCAATTAGGAACTATATTTGACCAAGAGTCACCATGGAGCTCACCTGATTTGGCCTAAAATGAAAGGCTTGAACTGCCCTGAATGGGGTCCACATTCATTAAGATCTGTCAAAGTACTGGACAGAATATGTGATTGTGGACACCAACTCAAACAATCAGCTACCTTCCTGTCTCAAATCTTGGTAACCAGGGCCAGATTAAAGCCAACTGATGCCCTAAGCATAGTTCAACAATGGTTTTCCCCCTCAACCCTTCCATTGTCTGACAAGACATTAAGACTCCATCAGTGCTGAATAAATTAAAAATTCCATTTTCTTCCAGGCCAGACCCCAGAACTATATTAAATCTAACTTGTGTATATAATAGGGTTTTTTTGTTCATTTATTGTGGGTTCCTCCCTTTTTGTGGGGCCTTAGTTCAACTGCACCATGGTAAATCCAGCATTGGAAAAGCCTCCCTTCCCTTGGTCTCCTAAACACGTGCTTATTTTGCTTAATCGTTAATCCAGGCCTGTTGGTAATTCTCATGCAGTATCACACAACCCTGTCAAATAGAGTTAATATTTCTATAAAGTTGGTGCCTTTGTCACTTCATATTTTTCTACGTGAATCCCATTTACCAGTCCATTGCCCATACTTGGCAATTCAAGTACTTGTCCAGATGTTTCTTGGTCTAGAACTCTCATTTGCCATGCACATCATCCAATGCATACTAGTTCATTGTAAATACAACTAGGTTCAAGCCATTGTAACTCTTATTCAGTAGATCATGCAATCTTCGCAATAAGGGATTTGTTTCATGAATCTATTTCAGGTTTTCCTTTTGTGCCTAATCCAGAAATCTATTCCACATGTTGGTTGTTACTCGTGTGTGAAAACTCTGACGTCAGCCCTAAAATTGCCTCATCTGGTTTGAATGAGTGGTATTGCCTGGCTTAGTTATTTAATTATGTATTTTTAGCTGAAACAGGAAGGAAAACACCAACGAGTGTGATCTGGTGATTACGGGGTGGAAATCAGCTTCACAAATTGTTGTCTACAATCTGCAGTCCACAATGGTTGAAATTTCTTTCTGATTGAATGGGATGAGCCTATAAAAACAGTCGACACAATTCATAGGGTCAAGAGTCCAAGTGGGTCTGTCCTTATTACAGATGAAAGTTTTTTTTCTCTCTCTTTCCCTTCACTTCTGCTTCCCTTGCTCCAACTCTTTTTTGTTTCTGTCTCCTGTTCAGTTTCTCTTTTGATGCTTTCAATAAGATGAAAGCTGCTGGGTAGTATGACTTGATTTGCAAGTTGCTTTTGAGTTGGGATTGTAGGAAGTAAATGGTTTCCACCAGTGCCCTTACTCAGCCAGTCCATGCTTTTTTAAACCTGCTTGGTTCCATTATATAGACCGCCTCTTCACCTTCTTACTCCCTCTTCCTATTCTCTCACTTGCCAGAACCACTTCTTGCCCTTCAGATTTTCTGTTTGCATGCATTCCCTTCTCTCCTCTCATTTAAATCTTAACCTCCATCCACTTACCCTTGTTTTGATCTACTTCCTGCAAGAGTAGGCAATGAGCTCCCAGTAAGCAAGACCCTCAAAATGTGTTTTCTATTTCCTCTGCCTCACCTTTCTTTAAGATCTGCTTTTAAACTTGTATTACTTATGTTCAAAAAATTTGGATTAGAATTAGAATAAAGCTAGGTTTATTTTCTCATTGGAGTGACAAAGTACAAGATAGGACTTAATAGAGGCACAGTAAAAACCCCCTGGTATCCTGAATTCAAGCAACCGGCAGCCTCAAGCAACCAACAAAACAACTGAGGAAAATAATATTTTTTTTTAAAATTAAGAATAAAATAATAGGTAAAATGTTCCTCTGAAATGACACGTACTCTTTTGATGAAGATGAGAGCAAATATTCAGCCTTGGTCTGTTAGCAGCTGTTTGGATAAAATGGTGTTGCACAGGATGAAGAGCTGGTTGATGCTGCACACCATTGAAATGACTCACTTAAAATGTTTCCTTATCATTGCTTAGTAAAGGCTTCCCCAGTCAGAGGCCATATCTGTAAACTTGGTGGGGGTGGGAGGTGATTTATTATCAAAAATGCCATTGTTCGTCTTTCAGGAGGCTTTGTGAAGAGGGAAGAACCTGCAGCTGAGGTGAAGGTTGTGTGTTTTAAAGAATGTGACTGAAAATAAACTAAAATGCTTTAAGGTTTATGTATTCATGCAAGAGAAGTGTGTTCAGTGTAAGTACAGTATAGTCCTTTTGTCTTTTAAACTGTTCATTCTTCATACAGGTGTATTAGTTAGGCATTGTAAGTGTAAGTCTCAAGCAACTGGAAAATGTACTTATCTGGCATCTACCAATCCCCATAGGTGCTGGATAGCAGAGGTTTACTGTATATAAGGTTAACAGGGGCTTAGATAGGGTGGATATCCAGCATCTTTTTCCTGTGAATATCAGAGGATGATTTTCAGGTGAGTGGAGGAAAGTTTAGGGGAAATGATAGGTCATTTTTTACATAGAGTGGTGGGTACTGTTGCAGTGGTGATGAGTGCTGATACAATAGGGACATGTAAAAAAAAAAATAAAAAATTAGAAGGACAAGTCATTGGGTGTATTTAAAGGTTTACTTTTAAAATTGTTATTTATAATGTGGTAGAAGCTGATTCAAGCCACTTGAAGCCATGCTCCCCAATTACATCTAAATTAACCATACATTTTGGAGGGTGAGAGGAAATCGGAGCATCTGGATGAAGCCCACAAAGACACTGAAAGAACATGCAAACTCCTCATAGACAGCGTCAGATTTGAACCTAGGTCGCTGGTGCTGTAATAGCGTCACGCAAATCACTACACAAACCATGCCAGCAGAGATTGATAGGTTCTTGATTAGTCAGGGCATCAACGCTAATGGGGTGAAGGCTGGGGAGTGAGGCTAAGTAGGAAGATAGATCAGCTCATGATTAAATAGTGGGGCAGAGTTGATGGACTGAATAGTCTATTACTGCTCCTGTGTCAATATGGGCTTGCTGTAGGTAAAAATTGGATTGTTATGGAGTAGGTTTGCATCAGTCATCACAACATTGTGGCCTGAAGGGCCTATAGAGTGCTGTAATGTTCTAAGAAATAAATTTCTGGTCTGAGTACGTCTTTTGCTTCTCTTTCTTGTTATTTCTCTTTTAGCTCCTCTTTCTTTGTGCACCTCTGTCACATAAGCTTTAATAATTAAGATATCTGGATGTGAAAGTTAACTCGGCCTGTCTCAAGGGAAATGCAAACTATGATTTCACAGACAGAAATAACAGTTGAAACAAGATATCAAGTCTGAGCTGCATTAAACTATCAATATGCCTGTGTTCATCAGGTAGGCTGGGCAGTAAAAACTATGCTGGAGAAACTCAGCAGGTCAAACAGTGTACATTATAGAGCAAAAATAAAGATGCATGACCAACATTTTTGGATGTCTGCCTACATTTTATCATGATGAAGGGCTCAAGCCTGAAAAATTTGCTATGTATCTTTATCTTTGCTCTATGAAGTACACTGTTACGAGCCCAGAGGACCCCAAAACCCAGCAGCAAAAGAAATTCACAAAGACAAATGGTTACTTAAACAAAAGTTGCTTTTAAATTTCTTTAAACATAAAAAACTGGATCAAACTTTAATTAATTACTATTAATTTAACTTAACCCCCTTCTAATTCTAAACACACGTGTATGTAATGTGTATATATTCAGGAAAGTTATTTGCTTTAATTGTCCAGTCATTCACTTCTCACTTCTCTAAGTTCACTGGTATCAGGCAATTCTTAGACTGTGCACAGAATTTAACATTTATGAATTTTCAACAGGCTCTGGTGCTTAGTTAAATGGTTACCGCTCAAGAAAGTTCTTTATAGTTAGAGAGGTATTTGTTGCTCATTGGTCATGCACAACCTGATTTCCTCTGATCAATCACTTCAGTACCTTGCCGAAGAAACTTGCCCCATCATGGGTTTTCCAAATGATGACCTCTTCTTCCAGGTCACCAGAGTTCCTCTTGTTTCCCTTATTTCAGGAGACACACTCTAGTCAGTCATTTCCTCTTGTAGGATTACAAGGGTTTTGAACAAGCTGAACTCAGAACTCACAACCCATCTTCAAAATGGGGTCTTTCAACAAGCCTGCCAGCTTGCCATGTTGCAGCCTCAAAACCTACTGCAGAACTGGTGTCTGTTTCTGAGAAGAAATCCTGTTTGTTCTTTCCTCTCTCTGCTTGTTAAAAAAAAACCAGAACCCCTCCCAAGGCTCCAAATCAAATTCCTGAAAGATCTTTATCAGCACTTGAGCCAGACTTCTCAATTTTGCACTTGCTATGGAAATTCTTTCCAAAGCAGTTCCATTGCCTTTTGCAAATCCACTGGTGCCTGAAGAATCTCCCATAATGGGGAGTGTTCAAGTAAAACCAGTTTTGCTAGCAGAATGCACCTCTTGGGATATATAGATAGTTGGATGGGGCACTGAGTCATAACTCTGGAGAGCTAGGTATAATCGTAACCTCCAGGACTTTCTGTGTGGAGTCAGCACATTCTCCCTCTGGGATGTTCTTCTTGTGGCCTTGGGGTTTCCTCAAAGGTGCTCTGCTCTCCGGCTACATCCAAAAATCGTGAGGGTTGGCAAAGTTAGTAGGCCACTGAAAATTACCCCAGTAGTAAAATTTGGGAATTTGAGGACAAGGGTGGCTGAGCATGTGCAGAGAATAAAATGGGTTAGGGTAGGGACTGGCTCCATGCGGTAGCGCTCAATAACTCTGACTCTACATCAATTGGATGAAATTGGAATTGTGACAACAAGTAGCAATATTAGATGGTGGTTGACAAATGCACAATTTGGAAAAATGCTGACTGCTCGCTGTCATTCTCTGGTGTACTGGTATGTTGATGCAGGAGGTTACATCAACTGGGAACAATGAGTCTGAAGCGTCCAAAGACATTTCAACCAAGCACCTGAGCAGACGACCAGCTTTGGATTTCCATGCATGCAGTTAGAAGCCCTGTAAAGTCAGTACAAGTCCTCCAGACCCCATGTGGATGTGCTCTCGTGCTCTCTCGCATGCCCTAGGTCAGTGGTTTTCAAACTTTTTCTTCCTACTGACATACCACCTGAAGTAATCCCTATTAATCACAGAACACCTATGGCATGGGGGTTACTTCAGATGGTATGTGAGTAGGAAGGGAAGGCTGAGAATCACTGCCCTTGTTGGTCTCGTTCTCTCCCACCATTTCATTCCCAAAGTTGAATTAATTTTACATGACAATGTAGGAAGAAATTTCAGCCAATTAAATCTAATCCAGCTCTCAAAGTGTTCCCAACAATTTCATTTCCTTACTGATTTACCTGTAACCTATTCCCTTGTACATATCCATTAACATTCAAACATGCCCACCCTGATTCTCCCACCACATAGCTACACCAGGCTGTAATAACTGGTCATCAATTAACTCAGAAACCAAACCCCCTTGGGCTGTGGGAGGAACTGGTGTACTGAGGAAACCCCAACAGTGTCATAGGGAGAATGTGTAAACAGCACTGGGTCACTAAAGTATCTACCATGTCAGTGTGCTCCCCAATGAATGAATGCTTGTGAAGTTTGCTTCCTGGAACAGAGAGAGGGAAGATGAATTTAAATACAGAATTTCAACTGGGCAGGAAAAACCAGGTGCAGTAAATGCTGGTTAATCAAGATGCTGGAAACTGGATCAAGGGAAAAAATGCTGGAAGAATGAGTAATGATGTGAAACACCTAATACCTATCCTCAGCCACATCTTATTTTCTTTATTTTGCTTTCCAAACTCATAATACTCATGTATTTAAGAAGCATTCCTTCATGCTGAAGAGAAAGTCTCTGTTGTCAACTTATATTTAGAGCTTCATCTTTTACAGAGAACATACTACCTCCTTACAGCACCTTTGAATCATGGAACTGTAGACATTTACAGCAGGGAACTGAGGACCATTGAAAGGCTTTGCTTGCTCTCAACTGTGCCAGTCCAAACCTGTACAATATAGTGGCATGTTTGCTCAAAATAGATTTCTTTGCGCTGAGTGTTAATGCTGTGGAAAGTAGGAGTGACAATTGCAATACTGTTTCGGAAAGCATGTAGCTTCAGATCTGTCTACCAAAAGCATGACATCATGTAGCCAGCACACTACAGCATTTTAGCAGCAAGGAGATCCAAAAGTTGGGTCAATGCAAGATTGCAATCACTCAGAAGATTTTACTTGACTTTGTTCTAGTTAGCAGTGTCAGTAGCCTCCTCTGAGTGAGTCTGAAATGTTCTGTGGCACATCCAATTTGACATACAATAAGCAGCAATTCATTTTGGTGTCAGAGAATGTTGTCTAGAATGTGTTTCCTAATCTTTATGTCAAGAACTCAATTGTGGGCTCTTGGTGAAACCAAGCCAAAGGTCTGTGGCATTCCCAAAAAGCATACAAAAAGGCTTTGCTTGATATTCTAAATTGGAGGAAGGCGAATTTCAATGGTATCAGAAAGGATCTGGCATCCGTGTGCTTGGTAAATTGGTGCCTTCGAAGGTGGGATTTTGATAGTACAAAGTTTGTATGTTTCTGTGAAAATTAAAAGTAAGAATAACAGATATCGGGAACCTTGGTTTTCAAAAGATAATGAGGAGGTGCATTAAAGATGTAAGCAGCTAGGAATAAACAAGGTACTGTTACGGGCCCAGAGGACCCCAAAACCCAGCAGCAATAGATATTCACCAAGATGAATGGTTACTTAAACAAAAGTTGCTTTTGATTATCTTTAAACATAAAAATAGAATCAAACTTTAACTTATCACTATTCACTTAACTAACCTAACCCCCTTTAATTCTAAGCACACATATATGTAATGTGTGTGTAAGTTCAGAAAAGTCCTTTGGTTCACAGTCCAATCTCACTTCTCACTCCTTCAAGTTCACTGATTGCAGGCAATTCTTATACTGTGCACAGAATTTAACATTTATTAAGTTCACCAGGCTTTGGTGCTTGAAAAGTAAATGGTAATCACTCAGGAAGGTTCTTGTCGGTTTAGAGAGAATTTGTTGTTCCAGGACATCCACAACTGATGCCTTTTTAATCAGCCACTCCAGTGTCTTGCTGATGAAATTTGCCCCCTTCAGGGTTCTCCAAGTGATAACCTCTTTCTTTCAGTTCACCATAGTGCCTTTTTGTTTCTTTTAGTCCAAGTGAAACATTTAGACAGCCAGTCCTCTCTTGCATAAACCACAAGGGCTTTGATCAGACTGAACAAAGCACTTACAAACCCGTCTTCCAAATGGGGCTTTGCACAAGCTTGCCAGCTTGTCCTTTTCCAGTCCCAGATGCTGTTGCTGGCTGTAACACTCTCTCTCTCTCTCACACACACACACAGAAAGCCTGTTAGACTCGCTCTGCTTGCAAAACCACATGACCCTCTTAGAACATCTCCAGACAATCTGTGTCTCCAACAAGATCTTTCATCTGTTGCCTTTTGTAAACAACAATCCATTAGTGAAGTCCCTTGAGCACTCTCCAAAGCTCTTGCAAAAGCTGTGGAGCTGTTATGTCTAGCATTCGCAGAGCTCCAGTATTTCAAATAAGATCTGTTTTAAAGTGTTTATATGTAAACTACTTGAAAAAACCTTTCCAAGTTTATCTCCCAAAAACATATCTATATACTCTGTCACAGTATTCAAAAAGTACAAGAAATGTAAGAAATCAGGAGGGCTAAAAGAAGGCAAGAAGAAGCTCTGACAGACCAGGTGAAGGAAAATCCCAAGGGCTCATCATTGTTATCATCTGTGAATTTATGGATACTATTTTAAGAATCCAGAAGAACAATCTTCTTGGAGATGGAAATGGAGGAAGACATAACTAACTTCACTGCGCAATACTGGTGAGTTGCATAGTTTTGCATCTGAATGGGTATCAATCAAACATCCCTTTAGCCTCATCAGTAGTAAATGTAAAAACAGCCTCTGTTTTGGATTTAAATTGGTGTAAATCTGTTTTCTTCATTTTCAGGGAAGACATGGGTTATGCAATGTTGATATATTATCCATGTCCCTTTAATTGTAGGTGAGTGAGGTGGTGACGCTGCAAGGTGTTTGCAATTGGCAGATAAATTTTTTGTGAAACATATAATCTCCAATTAATATTTTTTTAATAATTTTTTTTGATGAGCTTTTAGTGTTAATTTAGAGGTGTTCTCTATCAAGCTGCCTTTATTGCCCAATATCACAGTGAAGAGGCTTCACGCTTTTATCTTTAAATATGCTGTTCTGTAAAATCATGTTTTCAACAACAAAACAGATGGGGTACAAAAGGTCATCTGAAGACAGAGATGTACGCACTGTTTGTTACTTCTCCCAGCATCTGTGATTAACTTCAGACCATAAATCAATAAGATACAATGGAAAACATTGCATTAAATCCATTTAAAATAAATGAATCCATTTTATGGATGGATTTATTTATTTTAAATGGATTTAATGCAATGTTTAAACATGTTTAAATCTTGTGCAATTTGAATTACTGAAGCAGTTAGGATCATTAATATTCAGATATTTGACTGCATAGTAACAGAAGGCACAGATAAATGGGCAACAGAATCAGTAACAAAGCAGCGCTCAGGAAAGAATGCAATTTCCTCCTGGATCTGACATTGGGATCAACTCGTGAGGCAGTGCAGCTATCAATCCCTGGACACGATCTCTTCTTGCTGCTACTTTCAGATAGAAAGTACTGAAGACCAACATTTCTAAGTAAAAGAACATTTTTTTTTCTAATAGCTATCTGGCTCTTGAACCTCTCTGAACTATTGGTAGGATGGTGAACTGTCAGGAGCACTATCAAGGATTACAACAGGACCTAGATCAATTGGGCAGGTGGGCCAAGGAGTGGCAGATGGAATTTAAATTGGACAAGTGTAAGATGTGGCATTTTGGTAAGCCAGATCAGGGCAAGATTTACATAGTAAATGGCAGGGCTCTCGTGATTGCTGTAAGACACAGAGGAGCAGGGATACAGGTGCATAATTTCCTAGACGTTCACTAGGTCTATGGCAGATGCCGTCTTACTGGCTCCGCACAAAACCCTGGAACACATGGACAATAATTGTTTTTTTACATTCTGAAATGACTCCCTACCTTCTGGGAGTGGCTGTTCACAAAGGAATGA
This sequence comes from Narcine bancroftii, assembly GCF_036971445.1. NCBI lineage: Eukaryota > Metazoa > Chordata > Chondrichthyes > Torpediniformes > Narcinidae > Narcine > Narcine bancroftii. The sequence goes on along the minus strand of NC_091475.1, from coordinate 187,355,434 downwards.
CCAAAACTCCAAATATTCGTTTCACACTGCAAGTTTAGGTCGAATACCTGAAGTGCGGTATTCAAGGAGGATGATATCCTATTCATTGGCCCTTTGTTCACAGGTTGCATGCAGTTCAGTTTAGACTGAATTTTATCTGTGAAAATAACCAGGGGTTGAGGAGAAAAAATGTTGAACAGAAAAGAGTCCTTAATCCTGTTCCAATTTTTAAATTTTATTTTATATATACAGACTGCATTCTTGGAAATTTGGAATAATTTACTGTTTTTTTTTAAATAAAAGATGCTCTTTATTGACTGCAGTTCATTATTCAACATGATCATCTCCTTAAAACTAATCAGGAATCTCCCAAGACCAGGGCCTCAATAATCCATTGTGTAATTGGATCCTGGATTTCCTCACCTCCAGTTTAGAATCGGTGCAAATTAGCAAGAACATCTCCTCCACAATCTCCATCAGCACCACAGGGCTGCGTTCTTGGCCTCCTGCTCTACTCACTTTACACCTAGGACTTTGTAGCTCAGTTTGAGAATGAACACCATTTATAAATTTGTTGATGATAGTGGGCTGTATTTTTTTTTAATGTGTAGGTAAGTAAGCATACAGGAGGGAGATTGAAAACTTGACTGAATGGTGTACTAAAACAACCTCTCCCTCAATGTCACCAAAACCAGAGAGCTGATTGTAGACTTTAGGAGTGGAAAACCAGAGGTGGACAATGTAGGAGGATTGGAGGATCAGAGGTGGAGAGAGTGAACAAATTTAAATTCCTCGGAGTGACTGAGTCAGAGGATCTTTCCTGGACCAACATACAAATGTCATCAGGATGAAAGCAGGTCAGCGTCTCTACTTCCATAGGTGTTTGCAGGGGTTCGGTATGACATTGAAAACTTCTACAGGTGTTTAGTGGAAAGTGTGCTGACCAGCAGATCAGCCTGGTATGAGGGCACCAATACCTCTGAGTCTTGATAAAGGTAGTGGACACAGCCCAGTACATCACAATCAAAATCTTCCCCACCATTAAGAAAATCTACATGGAATGCTGCTATCAAAGAACAGCAGCAAATCATCAAGGATTCACATCACCCAGGACATGCTCTGTTCTCGCTGCTGCCATCAGAGCAGGTATAGATGTCACAAGACTCTCACCACCAGAATTAGGAACAATTGTTGCCCTCAAATATCATACTCAACAACAAACTCAATCAACTCATTAAGGATTCTTTCTTTGCACATTATCACTGAATATTTATTTTGTATGTATTGCAGTTTATTTTCATTTCTTTCTTTGTTTAGATTTCTCTTTTGCATATGTATCTGTTTTTCTTAAGTACCCCTTACAGTTACCAATAAGTAGGAATTCTGCCTGGCCTGGAGGAAAAAAAAAATTCAGGATTGTATGTGATGTCATGCATGCACTCTGTCAATAAATTTGAACTTTGGATTTCTGAAGGTGGTGACACAAACCCATGTTTGACACACTTGCCTTGTCTGTTCAGGGCATTGAGTACAGAAGTTGGGATCTCAGTTATTCAAGATGTGGGTGATTGGTACATTTGGAGTGTGGTGTGCAGCTCTGTTGCTTTAATGTAATTAGACTGGAAATAATGCTGAAAACAATTACTAAGGATATTATCAAACTGTAGGGCTTGAGTGAAAAGGAAAGTTTGCTTAGGTTGGGTCTTTTTACCCAGAGTGTAGGAGGCTGAATGGAGACTTTATAGAGGAATATAAAATTATGAAGAACATGTGTAAGTTAAATAGTCAGAATTTTTTCTCGCAGGGTAAGGGAATCCAAAACTAGTAGGCAAAGGGTTCAAATGAGAGGGAAGTATTTAAAAGGGACCTGAGGGGAAACTTTTTTCAAACAGAAGGTGGTGGGTATGTGGAATGAGCTGCCAAAGGAAGTTGTAGATGCAGGTAAAATTCTGATGGTTAAACAACTTTTAGACAGGTACACTGAGAGGAAGGATATCTGGGGAATATAGGCAGAAGGGATTTGCTCAGATTGGCATCCAGTCAGCATGAATGAATTGTGCTTGAGAGCCTGAGAGGTTTCTTGCCGTACAGCTTGATAACTATGATTGGGGGGCTATGTACTGTTCATTGTGGAGGATCATGTGGCCACTCCGTCTGGAATGTGGTGGGAATGTGGAGGGTCACGTGGCTTCTCTGTCTAGAATTAGTCAGAAGTCTTGTTACCTGCTAATCAAGGTGGGACTCTGCCCACCCATAAATGCACAGATGACCAGTGGCCCCTTCAAATCACTTATTGATTACTTGGGCTGGACTCCCCAGCTTTCTGCACTTTGAAAGCACACCATGTGGTTTGCTCGTTCTCTCCGCTGACTTTGAATACTGCTCTATGCTAGGTCGTGAACTGTGGACATCATTGAAGGAGTTGTTGGCAAGGTGGGTGCTACACTTAGAGCAGGACCGTAGTTTTGTGTGGTAGTACTTAGCAATGAGCTGTTTTCATTTTCCCCTCTCCCCAGCCCCTGCTGGTATAGGGAACCAGGAGCGTGAGTTGAAGTCCCTGCCTTGTAAGGGTGTGTTAGTAACCATACTATTTAACATTGAGCTGCACCCCATTGGCACAGGGATCAGGAGTGTCTGCTTAAGTCCCTGTCTTGTAAGAGTATGCTAGAAACCGTGTGTAACAAAGTGAGAGCAGGTGTACACTGGTATCGGAGATGGCTACATCTGAGTTGAATGCCTGTGTAGTTTTTAGTATGTTATTCAACATTATTATTTTACCAATAAAGATTACTCCTTGTTTGCCAGTTTGTGTCAGGACTATCTTCTCTATGAACCCGCTGAACCTAACTTAAATCTCTCATACATAACAGGACATATGTCAGGTATAACCACTTGAATACCTGATCTGCCCACTTTTAGACATGACCAGACTGATTCAATGGAACATCTTCTGTTTCAGTGGATGAAAACACCTACTCCGAAAGAGCCCAGAATGGCAAAGATCTTGCATAGTAATAGTGCCCTTTTGTATTTATTTGCTTCCAGAATGTGGCCATAATTGGCACTTACTAACATCTATTATCTGTTCCCAATTCTCCACATTCAACAAGACCCAGAACAAATAAACATCTGTAGATGCTGGGGGGGGGTAACAGAAAGAGTGGAGGATCCTTGCCTGTGTAGGCTGGCAGCATGGATTGCTCCACATATCCATCGAAAAGACTGGCATAACGGGGACCCATGCAAGTACCCATGCCTACCCATGTGATTTGGAGAAAGTGGAATGAGCCAAAAGGGAAGCCCAATGATGGTTACAGCCTGCACAATTTAGAAAAAATTTCTTCCACTACTCTCTTGTAGAAGCATTGCATGAGGAAACCTATCATCCCAGATGTGACCTTTGCAAAAATTACATTGTGCATGCTGATAAGTTGAGGATGGAAGTTTCTGGTTCAAGTTCAGAAGTGTTTTGGCCCATGATGCTGTGCCAACACAAATAAACCTCCTCCACAATCAATCCAACTCTCCTCTTCCTCATGTCCTATTATCCCCCATATTTCTTATATCCATGTGCATATCTCAGCAACTCTGAGTGACCATGACAGCGAATAGGTGAGGGGCCCACACAGGCTGTGGGTGACTTGTGGTCGGAAGATCTGCATGGGCTGGAATGTTGGAGACTGGCTCGTGGAAACCAGATATCAGAGCGGAGATTCGAGAGGGTATTGAGGGCAAGAAGGGCCCTCGAAGGGCTTTGGGGTCTGAAGGCTTCTTGATTGTATAGGAGGCTTGGATCTGGAGCTCAGGTTGCCGAGGGAGTGAACGGGAGTCTCTGTGGCTGCAGGAGCGCTGGAAGTGAATCTATGAATATTCAGTGACTCTGAAGGGACTCTTTTGTTTCTCTTTCTCTCGTATTCTAAGGGGCGCTGGGCAACACGAATGCCAACTTTTTGTCTGCCTTCAGGCAATTTTGTGTAATATTTAATGTTCTGTACTATTATAAGACAATAAAGGAATCTTTAAATGTCCATTTTGTTCCAGTGTCAACCACTACCCCTGATAATGCATTCCAGATACCCACCACTCTTGGGGTAAAACCCTACCTCTGATATCTCCCCTAAACTTTTTGCCATCCATCTGGTATTGGCCATTGCTGCCCTGGGAAAAAAATGGTGCTGCCTATTCTATTTATTACCCCTCATAACATTATACACCTCTACGAAGTTGCTTCTCATCCTTTATTTTAATAAAGAGAAGAGCCCTACTGTGCTCAATCTTTCCTTGTAAAAGAGGTTCCCAAATCCAAGCAGCATTCTGTTAAACCTTTCTGAAGCTTCCACATCCTTCCTGTAATGAGGCAACCAGAACTGAACACAAAACATTAAGTGTTAACTAACCAGAGTTTTATAGAGCTGCAACATTACCTTCGCTTCATATAGATGGTGCGTGACCTGTTGAGTTTCTTCAGCGCTTTTGAACACTGCACTACAATCAGAGTCTGCAGACTTTCCTGTAAAACAGTACATTTCACAGTCTGCAGTTCCTCAAGTTTGCCACAATTTAAAACCATGAATTGAAAGTGTTAAGAAATCAGGGGGAAGGCATTTGGAACACTGTCCTGTTGAAAAGCCATTATTGAGCAATTAGCTAATTTGTAAAACTTACTTTGGCATGGTATTGAAAGATGACATGGTATCATTGTTCTTATTGATTTGGAAAAGACAGTGATTGTGGAACTAAAGATAAACAATCTATGTCTTTGGATGGTTCAGCAAAGTTTAAACATTTTGCACAATAATTGGGAATGCTGATGTTTATCAGACACCAATACCTTTAACGGAATGACAGATACATGACATTAATGATATCCATATCTCATAAACAAGCAGATAAGGTTAATGGAATCAGGTAGGTTTCATTTAATCTGAATTCCCCTTTCTGATGAGTTTTGGCTTTGGGCTTTGCTGTTGGCTTTAATAATATCAGTAAAAGAAAAATAAACTGAATTCTACTGATCTAGCCTGTATAGTCTGGATCTAGAATATAAAAACAAGCTTCAACAGTACGAATGGCGATCTGAAATTTTAATAATTACTAACAGTTTTGAAAACATCAGGAGATATGCTAAGTTTAACATAATTAATAATTTGACAACAAATGAAATGTTTGTGAGGGAATTATTTGAGGCAATATTTACCAGGGCAACTTTGAGGGCAATACGCAACGTGCTAGAGATACTCAGCAGTTTGCACAGCAACTATAGGAAGTAAAGGATAACCAATGTTTTAGGCCTGAGTCCTTTGTCAAGGTATGAGCAAAAAGCCTAAACAAAAAGGGGTGGGGGGGGGGGAAAAGAGGAGAGGAGGGATGAAAGTGGGGAGGGAAGAATACAGGCCAACAGTTAAACGAGGTCGTAGGTGGGAGGGTAGCAGAGAAAAAAAAGCTGAGAAGTGATAGGGGAAAGGAGAGAAAGGAATAAGGAAAGATTGAGACTCAGGGGAGTTGTTCCTCCAATATTTGGCAGTGCATAAGGATACACATAAATTGGAGCAACAACACCTAATATACCATCTGGATACGTTCCAACCAGATGACATTAGCATTGACTTCTCCATTTTAAGTGAAACCTCTCCAAGTCTCTCTCTTTTCCTTGATGGCATGCCCAGTTAGTTCTGTCACCCTGAGCTGGCATTTCTCTCTATTCAGCTTCAGGTTTGCTTTCCTTGTTGCTTCCATCACTTTCCTTAGTCTCTCACATGCTCCATTCTTGTGGTTCCCCATACTATGATGTCATCTATTGAGGTATCAACTACGTCCAGGTGCTCACTGATCAGATGGATAGTTTAGTGATACACCAGGAGCTGAGGGAATTCCGCATGGTAATCTTAGGAATCTGTATCTACCAAATGGACTATTAAATGTGCACAATTCATCCAATTTTAACTACCAAAATCCTGATGATGCATCTAACTTGCTGAAAAGCTTTGCATTTGAAACTGTGACATGATTTCTTCATGTGTCGGAAGCTTAAAGTGATCTCTCTTTATTGCTCTATTTAGATCTCTTGTGTCCAGGTAAATTCTAAGTTTTCCATTCTTTTTGTTCACAGCAATGAGTGAACTCACCCATTCAGTTGGCTCATCTATATTCTGAATCACGTTCAGGCTTTCCATCCTGTCCAACTCTGCTTTTAGTTGTTTTTGAAGTGCAAATGGAACTTTTCTGCATGGATGTATTATCAGTGGCACATGTTTATCCACTCTGATCATGTGTTCTCCTGGAAGGCAGCCTAGACCCTGAAATAGGTCATAGTACTCTTTCATGAGTTCCTCATAGACCGTCTCTCATTCGCTTTCCACAACGAGGACTTTTTATACCAGGTTCATTTTCTCACAGGCTGTTAAACCTAGTAAGGCCTGTACATCCTTTGGTACCATGATGAATGCTAGCATATGCTTTTTGTCCTTGTGTTTCCCTTTGATCATGCATTCTCCTTGCACTGGTATATCGGTACCTGAATATCCTGTCACCTTCACTTTTGTTCCATACATCTTTGGTATTGGTCTAAACTTCTTAAAATCAGTCTCTAATATTACATTAATTTGTGCTCCAGTATCAATTTAAGTGAAATGTATATGTCATTCACGTTTAAATCTCAACATCCAGTCTCTGTTTTCTTTCTTGTTTTCAGTCACATCAACATAGAATTCCTCGATCTCCCTTTCATCTACTGCATGAACCTTGCTTTGTTGCACTTGGTTCCTATGGCAACTGGCATAATGGCTGCTTTGGTTGCACATACAGCATGTTTTACCATATGCTGAACACATTTTGGTAGGTGTTGTGCACTCCATCAGTGACCTGGCTTTCAATTGTCCCTTTCATTTTTGTTCGCTGGTCACGCCTCTTTCCACTTTGGCGTACTTTTTGTTAAATGATTTATATCTGTTCTTGCTCACTGCATTCACGTTGCAGCTAGTTTCACTGAACAGCTCTTTTGCCTGAAGTTTTACAGTTTCTGCAGCTCTACAGAGTACTATGGCTTTTTCCAGGTCTAGATTTTGATCTTTTAACAGTTTTTCTCAGACTATTATCTGGAATACCACACACACAAGTCTGTCTTTTATCAGCGAGTCAGTCAGTCCACCAAATTCACACATTTTGCTTCTGTTTTTCAATTCAGTCACATACTGATCAATACTTTCTTCCATTTTCTGTACACATATGAAAAATCTGTGCCTCTCCAACATGATGTTACGTTTAGGTATGTAGTATTCCTCAAACTGTTCCAGTTTGTCTCCTTCAGCAGCAAATGTGAAGTTATACACCTCCAGGGCTTCATCACCCATGATATATAAAAAAACTGATGCTTTCACTTTATCACTTTTCTCATCAGCTCTGACTGCCACTAAATACAATCCAAAATGCAGTTTAAATCTGTTCCAATTTTCAGCCACGTTACTGGTCAGCTGAAGTTTCGCTGGTGGATATAATCCTTCCATTTTTCACTGTTAGCTTTTCTTTACTGATCAGTTGCTGACTTTAGATTTTACCTTTTAAAGTATTTCCTTTTAATTTCCTTTGACCCACCTTTAACCCCATGTTTCGTCTTGTATTCGTATGTGTGAGTTCTTAGACAGAACATGGATGAAGGAAAAGGTTCTTTACTTTAAAGTTGTTGTAAACAGCACCATGAGGCATGCCACGAGGCTGCAAGTCTTCACATTACAGATTTGCATATTGTGTGTCAGCCCCCTGCTGGCAGCCAAGTCTAATCAAACAGTAGAGCATTGCTAGTTGCATTGCAACCATTGACCTTCTGCATTCACCTAATCCTGAACCATAAAATATAGAAAATTACTTGTGCTTCAAAACTAAACTGATCATGCAAATTAGCCTTTCCTCCATTGACTTTGTCTAGACTTCCCCTTCCTATCATGCAGATGATTCATGAGTTTGAAAGCCCACACTTTCAGTTTCAATGACCATTTCCCCACCCCGTTATCAGACGATTGAATGGACCTCTCGTTAGTAAAATGATGTTGACTTTACACTGTTTTAATTTGACTTTTGCTCTTTAACCATATACTTTGCTCTTCTGTTTTATTTTGGACCAGAGTCATAGCATCATACAGCATGGAATAAGCACTCCAGCCCAATCGTCTACACCAGTCATGCTGACATTCTGGGTGAAGCTTTTGGTCAATCTAAACCTTACCTATCTATATATCTGTTCAAGTGCCATTTGAATGTTGTAATTGTACCCATTTCTATGCTTCCTCTGACAACTTGTTGACAACCCGATATGGACCACTCTGAGTGAATAATTTGTCCCTCAGGTCGCTATCAAATCTCTCTCCTCTTCTTTCCTATGCCCTTTAGTTCTAAAATCTACCTGTTGTACTCAAGTATTGGTTGACTTGTCTGAATAGCCTGCAAAACAAAGTTTTTCACTGTACACATGACAACAAACCATTTAATTCAATTTTTAAAAATAATATAAAACATAGAATAAATAGTAAATGAACAAATCATTAATCTTAATGAGCTAAAGAATCTCTACTTCATTTTCCTCATGCCTCTACAATTATTTTGTTCAAAGATTTGCTTTACTATTTTTCTGATAAATCTTACAGTCAAAAGTAGAATATTTATTCTTTCTTATTGTATTCAGTTGGAAGATTTCTTTCTATACTGAAGAGAACAACTGGTGTAATCAAATTTCGGATATGTGTAGAGAATGGTTTGTGGTGGTACATTTAACCCGAATAGTCCCTTCAAAGGTAGCATAAATACCATTATGGGTTCCTATAGAGATATCAAGTTAACTATCTAATAATAAAACATAAAAGATCCAAACAATCCTGGATCTAAATTTAGATAGAGTTTTGTGATCTTAATTGTGTCTTACCACCAGTGTGTGTCCTTGTAAACAAAATATAGCTATTTACCATGAAGATGTTTTCTGAACTCCTATATTTCTGCAGTCATGCTATTGACTTCTACTGGACACTTCTGAATTTCTGTTTTTGTGTCTGGAAGGGATCTGAGATAAATTAGAGACAGAGAATGGTAAATACATTCCTGCAATTAATAATGCCTGTACAAATAGACTTGCATACTTCTGTGGTCATTGTAATTTAAAAATAAGGGCAAATGTTTGATCTGGAATGGAATAAATAGATGCACTAACATGGATATGAATTAATCCCTTTCTTAGTGTTAGAAAAATCATTTTTAAATCCGTTCCTTAGCATTTCCTACTTCATATCCCATCAGATTGACTTTTGTGGTTTTTTTTTTCCCCCCTGACTTTTTGACGTTAGTATTTAAATATGCAGCAGTGGAATTGGGAATTATTCATTCAACTCGAATAGTAAATTTTCTTCAAAAGAGTCATTGTTGCAGTAGCCTTGATGAAATGCTGAAGAACATCTGAGACATGATGTATACTGGTTGTCTATCATTAACACAGAAATGTAGAAGTTAAGGTTTAGAAGTTCCAGGACCCTAAAACATTTGTGGGGTTTTTCACTTGAGCAATTTTCATCAATTAAATACTCAGGCTTTTAAAACCAGAACAACCTACACTCAGTACTCCCACTTAATTAGCATTTAAACCAGACACATCAAGAAGATTCGAGATACAGCTTTTGGAAAATAATATTCATTAGAGTACCTGTTTGATTATGTCACGTTGTAAGACCTAATATTACTACTTAGATTCACATACAGTAGTGAAGGCAATTTATCAAATTTTATCTTGAACAATATAATAGATCTAGTGTTCTATCCATTTTCATTCTTCATTTGAAAGAGGGCTACAACCTATCGAAAAAATTGATTTCAATGTTGTGACAATACTGATATGTATTTCACGTTTTTATGTTGACGACTTTTCATATAATTAGCAAACATTACAGTACAGAAAACAGGCCCTTCTCGTCTGTGCTGGACTGTTATTCTGCCTTGTCCGACTGACTTGCACCCACTCCACATCCCTCCATCCCCTTCCCATCCTTGTACCTGCATAAACGTTACTTAAATATTAAAGTTGAGCCCCCATTCGCCACTTCAGCTGGCAGGCCATTCCATACTCCCACTACTCCCCATGTGAAGATGTTTCCCCTAAAGTTCTGCCCTTTCCCCCTTAACCTATGTCCTTTAGTTTGCATCTCACCCAACCTCAGTGGGAAAAATGCCTGCTTGCGTTTACTTTATCTATACCCCTTCAAAATTTTGCATAACCTCTATCAAATCTCCTCTCATTCTTCTATCCTCCAAGGAATAAAGTCCTAAAGTGTAATTCGATTCCTCAAGTCCTGGCAACATGCCAGTAAATCTTCTCTGCAGCCTTTCAGTTTTATTGATATCTTGAAGTTAGGTGACCAAAATCGGGCATAATACAGTACTCCAGATTTAGCCTCAACAATGTCTTATACAACTTCATTATAACATCCCATTCTCACTACTTTGATTTATGAAGGCCAATATGCCAAAAGCTCTCTTTACAACCCTATGTGCCTGAAACTCACTTCAAAGAAATTAGTATTCCCAATCCCACTGTTACAACACACTTCTCAGGCCCTGCCATTTACTTGGTTTGCCCTTCCAAAATGCAATGTCTCACATTTATCTACATCAAATTCCATGTGCCATTTTGCACTCCACTTTTCCAGTAGGTGCAGATCCCTCTGCAAGCCTTGAAAGCCTTTCTCACTGTCCACTACAATGATCTAGATGACAAACCGATGCTGAGGAACACCACTAGTCACAGGCCTCCATTCAGAGTGGTAATCACTACTACTACTACCCTCTGGCTTCTCCCATACAGCCAATGTTGAATCCAGTTTACCACCTCCACCATGAATACTGAGTGACTGAACTTCCTGATGAACCTCCCATGTGGCACCTTCTCAAAGGCCTTACTAAAGTCCAAGAAGTCAACATCCAAACCCTTTCTTTCATCAATCTTCCTGCTAACCTTCTCAAAGAACCCTATAAGATTGATTAAGCACAATCTACCACACAAAAAGCCATGTTGGCTATCCATAATGAGTCCTTGACTATCCAAATACTTGTACTGTATATTCAATCTCTTGGAACACCTTCCAATAATTGCCTATTACTGATGTCAGGCTCAACACCTATAATTTTCTCTGTTATTTTTTGAGCCCTTTTTAAACTATGGAACTATATGAGCTACCTTCCAATCCTCTGGCACCTCACTTGTGGATCAACACATTTTAAATATATCTGCCGGTGCCACTGCAAATTTTTGAGTCCAAGGGAATATCTTGTCAGGCCCTGGGGATTTATCTACCTTTATTTGCTTTAAGGCAGCAAGAACCTCCTCTTCTTTAATCTGTATTGCCTTTGTTTGTTTGCCTCATTTTCCTAGACTGTGCTAGTTCCTGAGTACACACAGAATCAAAAAAAAATTAATATCTTCTAATTCTGATTTTCGAGGACCAATTTTTCCCCATGCTATGCTTTTGCTCTTAATGGAGAAATAGTGAATGATAACCTCTCTGACTGGAGGCTTGTGACTAGTAGTGGTCGAAAACAGCCCCAGGGCCCATTGGAATTTCATACAGGGCCTGTAAGAACTCCCTTGGTGTTCTGAAGTACCTTTGAAACCTGATGAGGGTGGCTTGTGGGAAAGGAATCCTACCTAAGGGATGGCAGAGAGAAGGAGGGATCTTGATTCCATTCTGACAGATCTGTCTTCTGAATAAGGAAGGAAAGATTTTCTTCAGTGTTGTGGCTCATTGACTCTCTACATACCAGGTAAACAATAAGCTTGTTGATACATCAGTTCAGAAGGCAGGAGTACAGAGTTTCTTGGGATGCACTAGCATCATCTGGAACCAGATACAAATGACAAGAGGGAAACTCGAGACTTGCATGGAATAGTTTTAGATCGAGCCAATGTCTTTGGATGAGTCCCTCATAAGATTATCTAGACAGCCTTTAATTTCAAGGTTCCAGAGGCCATCACACATTTCATCCAAGCATATTTTCAGTATCTCTAGTTCTCCATTACAACACAGAAATACACCACACCTTGGCAGCACCTGGAAATAAGCATAATGGCAGGTTACACCATCGCTTTCACCATGGGTAGTAGGAAGGGAGCACCTTGAGAGCAAAAGGATAGCAAGGGACAAAATTGGTTCTCTTGAAGATCTGAGTGGTTGGCTATGTATGGAATGTCTTCCTCCAATTAGAGCATGCAGGATGACATGACCACATTAACAACAACAAAAGCCTGCACTAAGTATCTCCACAATAAGCTTCATAGCAACATCAATGGGCACAAATGGAAATTAAACCAAGCAAATCTTGCAATATTTCCATTGTCAGGGCAGGCTTGCAGACAAAAAGTTTTGCATTAATGAAGAACCATTACCAACTGTCCTGGAGAAACCAATCAAAAGCCTTGGCCTATGGTATAATGTAACTTTACATGACATCGAGAAGGTTGAACAACTCAGGCAGGATATTCGGCAGCCTTAAGCAAATTAACAACTCTGCTCTCCCAAGGAAGCTAAAGTTGTGGTGTCTCCAATTTGTCTTGCTACCATGACTCATGTGGCCATTAACAAAATACGAAGCATCTCTAGCAAATGTTGAGAAGATAGAGACACTGATTAGATCATAAATGAGATAGTGGCTTGGACTACCCAGGTGCCTTAGTAGAGTATGGTTTATGGGGATAGAATCCTCTTGTTGCCATTATCTAGTCTTGTGGAGGAATGCAAAGGTATCAAAGTGATGCTGGGGACCTGTGCATAAGAGGTGCTGCTCCAGCCTTATCAACAGGCAGAAAATGGATGTCGGCTGCAGCAGTACGGAATGGAAAATCAGTACTCCAACATTGAGATATAGTGGGTTATGTACAACAAGGTAAAGGGGGCTTTGGCTTAGAAACAAAGAAACCTACCTGGCAGAAAGCAAGTGCATCTGAATGACGGCAACTGGTAGTGGAGGAAGAGCACCGACAATAAGAAGCATCAAGGTTTCCAAAGCCACATCTCAACAAAAACAAAGTTGATGGACAAAATGGGATAGCATTGAAAGACTAACCTGGAAGGACCTGTGGAATAAAGACTCAAATAGAACAAGCTTTATCATCAGAACCATATATGATGTCCTGCTTTCTCCCACAAACCTAAATCTGTGGTTGGGAGAGGACCCAGCATATTCCTTCTGCACAGTTCCTGCTACCCTCAAGCACATTTTGGTTGGTGCAATGTCAGTCTCACCCAAGGCCGATATATGTAGCAACACAATCAAGTTCTAAGTTATCTGGCAGTCGAACTCAAAAAAGAAATGTTGAATGTCCTGCTATCAAACACCCTCCCATGCCTCTAATACCTTTCATTCGAGAGGGAAAAAGGTCACAGGATCCATTCAGCCTCCCTCTGAGCCATAGTCAGAGACTGGACTTGTAGACTTCAGCCAAGTGACTCATCTTTCCACTGGAAATTGCCAGCATCAATCTGAGACCAGATCTGGTACTCTGGTCCAGCTCTCAGCAGATTGTCTTCACTGTTAAATTGGTGGTTCCTTGGGAAAGTACCATGGTTGAGGCACAAGAATGGAAGACACTACATTATACTAATCTAGCCACAGAAGCAGAAGAGGGAGACTGGAAAATGAGGGGGTGCCCAGTTGAAGTCAGATGAGGAGGATTTGTTGCCAAATCCATGAACAAGTTTCTGAGGGAAGTAGAAATCACAAGGCAGATCCTCCGAGAGGCAATTAAATCCCTCTCTGATTCAGCTGAAATGAGTAGTCACTGGCTAAGGCTGAAAAGGAGGGATCCTATCTGGGCTCCAAATGACCAGTGTGAGAAACGGACAGGGAACGAACACCCAGGTCTGATCAGCCTGAGGTGGGCCTGCTTTGGAAGAGGGTGTCTTGTGTTTCAGATTCAGATTTATTGCCAGAATACATATGTGAGAGTACATATGTGACATCACATACAACCCTGAGATTCCTTCTTCCTGCAGGTGCGACAGAATTACTACTAATTGGTAGGGCAAAAAGGAAACTGTACACAGTGTAAGCATGTAAACAATCAAAAGAACTGTTAACAGGTAACAAATGTAAATGACTGCAATGCAGAGAGAGCAAAGAAAAAGCAATTAAGAACACAAGTAAGAGTCCTTAAATGAGTCTCTGCTTGACTTTGTCATTGAGCAGTCTGATGGTAGAGGGGTAGAAATTGTTCCTGAACCTGGTGGTGCAAGTGTTGTGGCACCTATATCTCTTTCCTGATAGCAGAAGTGAGATCAGAGAATGTGCTGGGTGGTGTGGGTCTTTGATGATTGCTGCTGCCCTCCAACAGCAACACTCTCTGTAGATGTACTCAATAGTGGGGAGGGTTTTGCCTGTAATGTCCTGGCCTGTGTCCTCTACATTTTGGAGGGCTTTACGTTCAGTGGATATTGTGTTCCCATACCAGACCACGATGCAGCACTCTTTCCACCACACATCTGTAGATATTTGCCAGGGTTTCTGGTGTCGTAATAAACCTCCACAAACTCTCAAGGAAGTAGAAGCACTGACGTGCTTTCTTCACAATGCCATTGGTGGGTTGGGTCCAGGAAAGATCCTTCAAGATAGTGACTCCCAAGAACTTAAATTAGCTCACTCTTTCCATCTCTTATCTCCCATTGATCACTGGATTCTATACCTTTGGCATTTCTTTCCTGAAGTCAACAAATAGCTCCTTAATTATGGTGACATTGAGTGCAAAGTTTTTATTGGTGCACCATTCAGCCAAGTTTTCAATCTCCATCCAATATGCTGACTCATCTCCTTCCTTTAGACAACCCACGACCGTGGTATCATCAGCACATTGTAGATGGTGTTATTGTCGACCCCAGGCTGAAACGCCCAATGATACCAGAGAATACAACTGAAGATGAGTCTGATACCATATAATCCCTCGTGGTCATCCTCCATTATTATAATTGAGGCAAATGACTGTACTAACTCTGAGAGAGGATCAATCTAACCAATACTGAAATGTCAGGGATTGTAACATCTAGTCCTATAAATCAACTTGTAGAAGCTCTAAGGATTTTCCTTCTCCTTGTCCACCAAAACAACTTCATGTCTTCTTTTATCCGTCCTAATTTCCCTTTTAAGATTTTTCCTGCATTTTTATACTCTTCAAGTACTTTATTTGCTCCTTGTTGCTTCTGCAGTGCCCTCCATAATGTTCAGAGAAAAAGACCCTTTTTTCCTTTATTTGCCACTGTGCTCCACAGTTTCAAATTTGTAAGATGCAAACCATGTTATTTACAAAAGGATGGCCAGATTAAAGATTTTCCAAGAGGTATTTAAAAGAGCCTGCAGAATTCTGGAAAAAAAGGTCTTGTAGACAGATGAGACCAAGATTAACGTGCATCAGTGATGGTGAGTAAAGTGGGAAGGAGTAAAGGGTGCCCAAGATCCAAAGCAAACCACCTTTGCCATGGTTTGCATCTTGCAATGTAGTCTCTGTATTTCTGTCCATGAAGTCTTCTGCGGACAGTAGTCATAGACACAGGCACATCTTCCTCCTGAAGAGTGTTTCTGATGTTGGATGTTTTTCTTCATGATGAGGAGAATTCTTCTGTCATCAGCAGTGGAGATCTTCCTCGGCCTACCAGGCCCTTTGTAATTACTGAGCTCGCCAGTACACTCTTTCTTCTTATTGATGTTCCAAACACTTGATTTTGGTAACCCTAAGGTTTGGGCAATGTCTCTTACTGTTTTATTCTTGTTTTTCAGCCTTGTGATGGTGTATTTGACTTTTGTTGGCACAACTCTGATCCTCATACCGAAAAATGGCATCTACGGACTCCAAAGGTAATCAAAAGCTTAGAAGCAAGCATATACCTGCATCATGAAACAATTAACCATACCTGAGTAATCACAAACACTTGGAAAGCCAAATATCCCAAACATTATGGTGCCCTGAAATTTGGGGATTATGTATAAAAAGTACTGTAATTTCTACATGGTCAAACCAAAATGCGTACAATTAACCTTGAATAAAATTTGGATGTGCACTTTAATTCCATGTGAATTGTTAGATTACAAAATTAAAACTGTGGTGCACAGGAGCAAATAAAATAGTGTCTTTGTCCCAAACATTATGGAGGGCAATGTATATGCTATATAATCCTCTCATCTTAACCAGATCCCGAGTATCCTTCGGGTACCAAGGTCTCTATGCCTTTAAATTTTCCATTAGGAGCATACAAAATGCTGTACACTCAAAATTTCACATTTAAAGGCTATCCACTCACCTAGTGCATCCTTGCCTATAAACATCCTACCCAGTGGTTCTCAACCTTTTTCTTTCCACTCACATGGCACTTCAAGTAATCCCTATGTCATAGGTGCTCTGTGATTAATAAGGGATTGCTTAAGGTGGTATGTGAGTGGAAAGAAAAAGGTTGAGAACCACTGCCCTAACCCAATCCATGCTTTGTAGACACTTTCTCATTTCCTCAAAATTGGTCTTACTCCAATTTAGAAACTCAATCCAGGGACCAGACTTATCCGTAATTGTCTTGAAACTAATAGCATTATGATCACTGGACCCAAGGTGTTCCCTTATACATTCTTTTGTCACCTATCGAGTCTTTTTTCCTAAAAGGAGATCCAGTATTGCACTCTTTCTAGTTGGTTCCTCAATATATTGAATTAGAAAACTTTCCTGTATACATTTGACAAACTGGAAGCTATCCATCCCTTTTACATTGTGGGAGTCTCAGTCAATATGTGGAAAATTTAAAAATCACCTACTATCATAACTTTGTTTCCTGCAGCTGTCTGCTATCTCCCTGCAGATTTGCTCCTCCAAGTCTTGCTGCTTATTGGGTGGTCCATAATACAACCCCATTAATTTTGCTCCTTTTCCATTCCTCAGCTCCACCCATACAGTCTCAGTAGACAAGCCATCTACCCTGTCCTGTAATATTTTCCCTGATGAGCAAGGTCATTTCTCCCACTTTCATCCCTTCTACTCTACTGCATCTGAAACAATGGCACCCCAAAATACTGAACTGTCACTCCTGCCCCTCCTGAATCCATGGCCACAATTTCATAATTCCAAATGCTAATCCATGATATAAGCTTACCACAATAGTCCTTGCATTGAAACTTGAGAACATTATTTCCACTTAGCGCAACTGTTTGATTTCTGTCTCTACGTGCAGTCTTAATATCCTTTATCTGCTCTGAAACTTTGATTCCCATCCCCTGCAAATCTAGGATAAATCCCTCAGAGCAGCACTAGCAAACCTTCCCACAAGGATATTAGTCTCCCTCAAATGTAAATTGCCCCTCCAGTACAGGTCCCACCTTCCCAAGAAGAGAGTCCCCTTACCCCTCCCCCCAATCCATTCAGAGTACGTTGGGATTTGTGGCCTCTGTCTGGTTACCTTTACAAAATATTGATTTATTTTTTCCTTTGTGTCAACGGTGGTCTCACAATGACATTGGATGGAGAATTCTTGGCTATTGATCCAAATATCCAGTTTATTCAAAATGGGGCCTTACAGCAGCGACTCTTTGTGAGAGGCTCTGATGGGAATAATCAAATATTTCTGTTCAGAACTCCAAAAAGTCAACTTAAAAATGAGAAACACAAAATCAAACTTACCCAACAACATGGGTGTCCTAAGATCACTGGCAGACATTGGAATTGGCAGAATTAGCCGTCTCTGCCAGACTGCAGGTCCTTTAATTAGCTCATGCAAGTACAACAAAACTGTGGGAGCTTTGAACAGCCAGCGATCAGGCCATTTAAACTTTGTTGGATTCGCAGGCAGCAGACGCTCAGCACATTTAAACATTACAGAGGATTTAAAGGGACAGCGCACCGACCATTTAAACACTACGGCAACTACCAGCAGTGGATCCACGGGCCAGGTAAAGAAGATCCGACCACGTGAATGCAGTGGGGGGGTTGGCGACAGGTCAAGCTGAGATGCTTGGACCTGAAGCATCCATTCCCTACCAGCCTCCTGGCCAATGTACAGTCCTTGGAAAGCAAACCTGATGAACTCCAAGCCAGACTTCAACATCAGAGAAACATCACGGAGTACCATGGAGAGCATTCTGGCTGGTGGTATCACTGCCTGGTATGGAGGTGCCAACTCTCAGGACATGAATAAACTCCAGAGGGCTGTTAACTTGGCCTGTGACATCACAGGCACCAGACTTCACTCCATCGAGGACATCTACTTGAGGAGGTGTCTTTAAAAAAAAAAGCAGCGTCTATCCTCAAAGATCCCCACCACCTAGGCCACACCCTCTTCATTCTGCTACCATCGGGAAAAAGGTACAGGAGCCTAAAGATAAGCCCTCAGTGGCACAAGGACAGCTTCTTCCCAGCTGCCATCAGATTCCTGAATAATCAATGAACCAAAGACACTGCCTTACTTTTTGTGCACTATTATTTTTATTTTTTTATATTTATTGTTGTAAGATGGTTATAATATGAATGTTTGCTCTATGATGCTGCTACAAAACACTGAATTTCATAACTTTTTCATGACCATAAATTCTGATCCTGATTATTTCCAATCAATGATAGTGGAATAGTGAAAAGCTGTTGTTGAAGTGAGGAGTGGAAAGGAAAGGCTGAGAATCACTGCTCTAGACTCAATTGTTTCTGAAATATTTTGTATGAGAAAAATTATCATTGACCCATTTACTTTGGAGTTATGAAACTGTGCACATAACGAATGAACCTTTGTTTTCAAACTTTTTCTTTCCTCCCACCTTAAGCAATCCCTTACTAATCACAGAGCACCTATGGTATAGGGAATACTTAAAGTGGTATGTGAGTGGAAAGAAAAAGGTTGAGAACCACTGCTCTATAAGCTGAAACCATGATGCCCATGCCCTAACTCACACGATATCCTGTTCACACATCACCCCCATATTATCAGTGACTTACATTGCATCTTGATCTGGCAATGCCTTAATTTCAGATCAACACCACCTTCCCTCAACGTTCTGCTCCTTATAAATTCATCTGATAAAAAGAGAAATGAAGGCTAATACATGATGTTGAGATGAAGACAATTTCACTACCTTCTGTTCAACCATCCCAAACAAGGCTATTAACAGATCTGGTGTTAAGTTTGCATTAATAATTAAAGTACAGAAAACCTCTTCGCAATATTGGACTAGGGTCAGACAAGAGAAGAACATATGAATTAGTGAACTGTCCTTGTGCTTACATTTGTCACAAAGAGTGCTAACATGAGCTAATTTAACTTTTGACATATAAACTCTATGCATAACTTTAAATTGTAGTAGTGAGTGACGGGCACATAGAAATGATGCATTAATCAATTTAAAAATTGAATTTTAAGAATCTTCAGAAATTGAAATCTGGAGGTCTTGCTCCCTTGTCTTTTTAATTTTGTCCAATGAGGTTTGCCTTGATTTCAACAAAGCTTCATATTCAACAGATATATTTTCAACCTTTGCTGAGATGGTTGAAGATTGTAAATTGTTTCTATCAAATTCATAACAGGAGCCTGGGGAAGGTTTGATAGTTAAGAATGGAGAAAGTGCCTAATTTGTAAATATCTTTTAAAAAAAGGAGAATTTGGTAAATTAAATTTGGTAGAAAAATGCTCAAATGTAGCAAGATTATTATCAAAAATTAAATATAAAAATGTTTAATAGCTAATCTAAACCATTCATGAAAAGCAGGGTCAATCATAGAAGATTGAAAAAAGTAGTTCAATAGAATAGGACTATCAAGAAGAAACCTATGGAGTATGTTTTCTAAACTGAAACCAAATCCTAATCGTATGTCTGACCACTAGATTATTAATCTTTTTAGCAATAAGAAAAAGCAAGAGTGCTCCAAGTAAAGAAACAATAGAAAATTTCTTAGTCAAATTCAACTTCAAATTAACCCAGCTGGTAGCCTTTGTAGTTTGAGCCTGTTAGTTCACTGCAGCGCATCACAACTTAATTAATAATTGTCTTTACTTTGAATTTTAAGCGTATTCAGCATCTTAGTGAAGGAGAGCTTTATGAAAGTAAGCAAAGCACCGCCTTAAGGCTGATAAAAAGCATTTAAAATGTAGTTTGAACTTTTAAACTTCCTACTAAGAAAAATAACATGTTTCTTGTCAAGCTGAAAATGTGTCAGCTTCTTCATTCTGTGCTGGGGTGAGAATTTGAAACATAAAATATCTCTAGTTTCAAAACATCTTTGGTCTTCATTTTTATTTATTTTGTTAGCCGATAAGGGGGAGAATTGCACATTATAAACAGAAAATGCTGGAAATACTTAGAAGATCAAGTTGCTTCTTTTGGAAGAGAAACAGACTGAAGGCCCCTTTGTCAGAACATCAACTTCATCCCCATACTGGCGACATTGGCTGAGCAGTTACCAGCCTGTGGCTTGTCTTTTTTAAAATTCAGTGGCTGGTCTTCACCACAGAGCTATCACAAACTGCAATTCATCGATCCTGGCCCTGACAGATTCTAATCTCTGCTGCTCACACACAGCAAGTATGCGTGCAGATGGATGTTTGTGTGTGGTTGGGGAGTCGTTGGACTGTGAAACTCAATATCTGAATTTAGTCTGGTACTATTGTGCACTTTTGACACATAGCTGGAGGGGCTCCTTACGGTTTCACAAATGTTTAACCTGCTGAACATTCCATCGTCATGTTTTAAGTGGCCAAATTGCAGTCCTGTCAAGGACCACTGATTGGATTCTCAGAACAGCTTGCCCATTTATACCTACATTTTGCCTCAAGGTCCTCCAGTCAACATTGGACCTCATCTGGCACAGTGAAACACCCCTAATTCAGAAGGGCATGTTATTTCCAGACTCTTTAACATGTCACCAGGTGGGATGTGAGCAGAAGCTAGTTTCTGAGCTGTCCTTTTATGGCCCTGCCAACATTTCAGGCACAAAGTGGAAGGTTGAGAATTAAACATCTCTCGCAAGTGGCCCTGTGATATTTCAAACAGAATTTGCCCTTGGCAGCTCCCACAATGGTCTTATTTGGAATTTTAGATTCTATGTGTTCTTTGTAAATAAGTAAAGAGCCAAATGTCTGATGCATAATTCTTTTTGGCATCATTTCCTCTGCTACAGTTACCTGGGTTACAAGTGTTTTATTTTGTACATGATATTCCTCCACTTCAGAGCTATTTATTTTTCTTTGCGGTGTGAACTGAGGTTGGTTTGTGCTGAAAAATCACTTGATTGCCTGGTAGTTTGCTTCTGGAATTCCACCCAAGACCACCGGCTTCGACCTCACTTTTCCACTGGTGTCAACTCTTCAGTCACTCTTTATTACCAAACCCTGATGTCTCATCTCAGTTTGAATGCAAAGTCACAACCTTGGCTGATTAAAAAAAACCTTTAGACCTGTAATTTGGAAGTTAATTCCTAAGTCTTAGTAAAAAATAGTTTGGAAGTAGACAGAGCAAAAGTGATCTCCCAGTCTGTGTCCAGTCTCTCCAATGCAAAGGAGGCCACATTGGGAGCACTGGATGCAGTAAATGACCCCTGCAGATTCATGTGAAGTGTTGCTTCACTTGTAAGCAAGGACAGTTTGGGGCCCTGAATGGTGGCAAGGAAGGAGGTGTGGGCGCAAGTGCAGCATTTCCTGCGGTCGTAGGGGTAGGTACTGAGGGAATGAATTGTTGGAAGGGATGAATGGATGAGGGAGTCCTGGAGGGACTCCCCTGCAGAAAATGGAGAGGGGCACATCTTCCCTTTCCCTCCCCTCTTCTGTTTTAATTTCTGAGTCTTTCAATGGAGGAGTGCCTGAGCTCGGAACCGTGGAGTGTTCTGGAAAAGAAGTCCATGGTTCAGCCCCCTTGTTTGACGATGGCCGCGAGGGCAACACCAGAAGCATCTCACTCCACCTGGAATGGGGTGTTCTCGTCTACGGAATGCATCGGGGCATCAGTGATGTCTTGCCTGATATGAGTGAAAGCTGCTTCTGCCTTTTGGGGGCAGGGGAGAGGAAAGGTGGTGGCTTGTGCCAGTCCAAAAAGTGGGGGACTGTAAGGTAAAACATCATGAGATGGGAATGTGTAGGGAGTTACCCTGTACAGGGCAGTAACAAGAAGGGGAGGTGTCCTTGTACTCCTGTTAGGTAAAACATCATGAGATGGGAATGTACGGGGCAGTAACAAGATGTGAATGCATCCTTGTACTTACAAGATAAGAGAGACATTGATGGATTGAGAGGCAGGAAGCTAGCAGGGAAAGGATAGCAACAGTTTTAGTCATTGGACAAGTAATGATATGATGATGTTCTAAGCACATATCCAAGGGTATAAAAAATCACCATTTTGCTGATAACGGCAGAATGCATTCTCCGACTAACTTTGTTAGTCGCAAGTGTTACAATCCGGTAATAAAGAACAAAGAACCCTGATTTCGACTCAGTCTGGTGTTTGTCTCACTCATTCATGAACAAAGCAGACCTAACAGGGACCCACTGGGAGTAATAGGAGAAGAGCCCTAGGCATCTGTGGAGGGCCTTGAGCATGTCAGGGAGGGGCAGTTCCATGAGGGGGCACATGCATTTGGGGCCGGGGCCAATGACACCATGCTCTATGATGTACCCCAAAATGGCGAGGTGGGTAGTGCTGAACATGTACTGTAAGTGCAGTTCTGCTCCTCGGCCATCTGGAGAAATCTCTCCAGGTTGTCATCATGGTCCTGCTGCTCTTGGCTGCAGATGGTGACATTGTCCAAGTATGGAAAGGTCGCTCTTCGGTCGTCCATGTGGTCCATCTCTCGCTGGAAGGCAGAGACCCCATTAGTAACTCCAAAGGGAACCTGGCAGAACTGACAGAAGCACCTGTCTGCCTCAAAGGCAATATAAGGTTATCCCGGGCATCGATGGGGAGCTGGTGGTAGGCCAACTTCAGGTCAATCATTGAGAAGACCTTTATAGTGGGTTTTTTCATTGACCGTGTCGGCTATTCTAGGTAGGGGATAGGTGTGCAGTTGATGGTCTGGCTATAGTCGATGACCATCCTTGGTTTGCTGCTCCCTTTTACCACCATGACCTGGATTCTCCAGGGGCTGGTGCTGGTCTCTATGATACCTTCCGCCAGAAGCTGCCTCACCTTTGCCTTGATGTTGGCCATGCAATAGCACCTGCTATGGGCAGCAATGGGCTTGCAGTCTGGCATTAGGTTGTTGAAGAGGGACGGAAGGAGGATCCGCAGTGTGCAGACACCACAGGTGGATTGGGGGCAGTCGCTGGGCTTTGTGCTGTGGACGGTGAGCAAGGGAGTGGGCCACTGAAGGCGAGGGTGAGGCTCTGGAGGTGGCACTGGAATTCCAGCCCAAAGATATCTGGGGCACAGAGTTTGGGCATGACTAGGAGCCTGAACCCTTGATATGTTCCCCCCTCCACACTGTCAATTCCACTGAGCTGTGCCCAAGTGCCATGATAGGGTGGTCCTGGGCAGCGAAGGCAATAGAGAAGTATGTGGGATATACCTTTAATTTCAGTGTCTGGATCACATTTTCAGTACTGGCGCTATCAAATGGGCATTTTATTAGCTTGTCGTTGACAGCAATGTCCATAATTGAGCACCCGAGTTCATGGGGAATGCCGTTCTTTATCGTGGTGGACTTTAGGACCATCTCGGGGTCTGACTCGCTGCTCCCTGATGGTTGTGGCAAGTAGCAGCCAGCGGCTTCCTTCTAGGGCATAGGGTGCGTCGGGTGTGCGATCTTGTATGCACATGTTGACCATGTTGTCCCATCTGTGAGGTGAGCGCTTTGCGGCGGTCGGGGGCCGACAGGACCATGATGGCAGCACCTGGTGGACACATGTGGCGTCAGTGCAGTCAGGGAACCCGACTAGAAGTGAAGCTAGAGGTAACGTCATCATTGCTGGCGGATGTGACGTCTTTGGTGAGGGTGGAATCGAGTGGAGGAAGATGGCAGTGCTCAAAGTGAGCACACTGCGGTGATGCGGACAGGTGGCGGGACTGGAAGTGACAGGTGTTGAGGGCAAAAATGATGGGCAAAGTAATAGTGCTCCCCAGTTCTTGCACATGCTGGTCGCGGAGGGCCGCAGTGCTCCCGGCGGGTCTGGAAAGGCACATCTTGGCCAAGTGGCCTTTCTTACTGCATCGGGAGCAATGCAAATTCCTCATCGGACATCCCTTTTGGGAGCATCTGTCTGACCCACACTGGGACCTGCAATACTTACAGCAGTGGACAGCATCAGCGATGGCGATCGTTTCCTCCCCGTAGGGCCCTTCAGAGAAGGTGGTCATCGGCATTGGTCAGGCAGGAGGTTGGGGGAGTCGGGCCTCGAATACCTCCACATGGTGGGCTGCAGCCTCCAGAGAGTGGACTACTACCATTATTCTGGTCAGGGGAAGTATTTTTCTCCAGCAGCCTCTATCATGTGCTTCTCGATCGCAGCCCTCGCATGCAGGCATCCCAGCTGTGTCGCTCCACCTCCCCTTCAGTCACTCCAATCTTGGTCAGGCACAGGCGAGCTAGCTCACATCAAGCTCCCAGATTGACGTCTGCCGTCTCACTTGGCTGCTGCACCCTGATGCTGAGCAGGAATCAGGCATAGAGCATATTTGTTGGAGGCCTGCACATGCTCTCCAGTATGGCCATTGCAGGTTCATAGTCCGAGCAGTTTCTGATGGCTTGGAAAGCGCAGGGGCCCAATTTAGTGTGGATTACCATGAGGCATTTCTGGTTCATGTTAATTACCTCAGCTTGCGTCTGGATAATCGCTTCGTTTGCATGCTTCCAGATCTTGAAGCATGCCGGGGCATCCAGGGTTGGGGGTTGATTTCCAGACTTCCGATGGTGAGGAACTTCTCCATGGTCTTTAAATTTTAAGTGGATTAAATTGTGGTGAAGCAAGCAGACACAAAACACAGGAAGACTGTACTAGAGGCTCTAATCCACTTAAATTCTGTACACCAGTTTCAGTCTCGATGGCTCCACATGTGACTGGCCCGGGAGAGGCTGGCTCAAGGTCTATATCCAGGTCAGCTGATAGCCAGCTAAGTGGAGTCAGCCTCCCAGGTGGTCTTCCTGCAGGTACAAAGGTCACCCCCCCACAGTAGGCTGGTGGTTTTATTATCTCAGGTAGTGAACCACGAAGTCATGGTCCTAGCAGAAAGCAGGAATGGGTGGGAGAGGAAGATGTGATGGGTGGCAAAAGGGATAGAAGATAATGTGCTGGATGAAAAGGCTGGTCAGTTGAAAAGTGAGGGGCCATCTCTGTGCTGCTTGAGTGGAGACGGTAAGAAATGGAAGAAATGCGAGTGAGGGCAAGGGGGAAAAGACATGTTTTCTGAAAAAGAGTATGTTTTTGGTGAGTAGTAGAGGAAAGCATAATCTTGAGAATGATTTTTAATTTTTAAAAATCTTTTAGACATAGAGCACAGTAACAGACCCTTCCGGCCCATGAGCCAGTGCTGCCCAAATGCCCCAATTAACCTACAACCCATATGTTCTTTTGAAGGTTGGGAAGAAATTAGAGTGCCCAGAGAAATCCCATGCAGATACAGGGAGAATGTAAAAAATCTTTACAGAGAGCATCGGATTCAAACCCAGGTTCCTGGTGCTGTAACAGCGTTGCGCTAACCGGGGCACCTGTACATTAACCATGATGCAAAGGAGATGGAGTAAACAGAAGGGATGGAGACCTTAAAAGGGATGGAGAGGGAGGAGGTATAGACAAAAGATGTAACCAAGATGCAGCAGAAGCTGTAGTCAATAGGAAATCTGTCCATCTGGCTCGGGGAAAGATTTAAAAGTGTCCTGAGGGACATGTTTTTTATGCAGAGGGTGTAGGTCTCTAGAATGAGGTGCCAGAGGATAGAAGAGGTTTGAAGGAATATGTGTAAATCATGGGCAAATTTAATCGGCTTGGATGGTCAACATGATTGGCATTGTCAACGTAGGCCGAAGGGCCTGTTTCTGTACGATGTTGCTCCATGACAATGACTTTGAGAGGCCTCATGAAAGCAAAAATCACCTCTCAAGTCAACCTGCCCTCAAGATTTCTTCATCAGAATTGAGTGGTAAGATTAAAGGAGCTGAGTTGCAAGGAAGTATATGAGTCTTATTAAATCTTTTTGAGGTGAATGTGTCCTTGTGATGAGGTGGGTGGCTGGAAAAAGTCAGGGTGAGGAAAGAGAGTTCCTTTCCGGGAAAGGAGAGAGGCATTTCCGAATTCTGAGTGCCCCAGGAACTAGACACAGACCAGTGCATGCATCAGCGCCAGCGGCACTGCCCAACCCACAAAGACAGAGAACTTTAATCATTACAGGAGTGAATCTGTGGATATCCCCATTGCTGCACACATTGTACCTAGCTTCACATCCATTATCAAGGAGCACAAAGCTAGACCATGTAATCTTTCATTTTCATTTCACTTCATAACAGATCTCTTCACTATTATCAATATCTTTTTACCATTCTACAGGACTGTATTGCTCACTCTGGGAGCCATGCCTTCCCACTTGGCAAGCTTGACCAATGAGGTGTTTCTCCATCCAGAATACATTCTACCAGTGTGCTATTCTCTTCTTCCTTTAAGTGGTTCTCAGTGTGTATTGATTCAGCAGCTGAGGGAAGGCTGTGAGTTCTTCGGCTGTGATTTGACCTAATGCCAGAATTCCAGGCCCAGAGTCACTGGTGGATGTATTTTCCAACTGTACACTAATGTGTTGCTGTTCTTTTCAAATAGTTACATGTATAACCACATGGCGTCTAAGCCATCAAGTCATGATATGATTGCTGTGTATGTGACAATGTCAGGCAGTGGCTTGATTGGTATACAAGGAAGTTTTCTCAATTTAACCAGATATTAGTAAAGAGAAAGTGGGGTTGGGGGTGGGAGGGATGAAATTATGCTGAGAATGAATTTGATTAGCTGAATAGGTTTATTCTATAAATATTCATGAGCTTCCATCTCATCTCATTCTGGTGCCAAATGATTCATGTGATTTTCTTCAAACTGTGCTCTCCAGAGTGATTTGGCACAAATGAGAGAGGTTTCAGAGGGAGAGCTGCAGTCAGTCATTTCACTGTGAGCCTGGAGTCAGGTGCTGGAGCAGGTCAGGAAAGAACTGCAGGTTTCATGCCAAAATGGACATCAGTGAACCAGATAAGTTTTTGATGCAATTGAATAAATTCAGGGTTACTATTATAGCGGCCAGCTTTTATTCATTCTATTTTATTTAATCTTTTTTTTCTTTGGCTTGGCTTCGCGGACGAAGATTTATGGAGGGGGTAAAAAGTCCACGTCAGCTGCAGGCTCGTTTGTGGCTGACAAGTCCGATGAGGGACAGGCAGACACGATTGCAGCGGTTGCAGGGGAAAATTGGTTGGTTGGGGTTGGGTGTTGGGTTTTTCCTCCTTTGCCTTTTGTCAGTGAGGTGGGCTCTGCGGTCTTCTTCAAAGGAGGTTGCTGCCCGCCAAACTGTGAGGCGCCAAGATGCACGGTTTGAGGCGTTATCAGCCCACTGGCGGTGGTCAATGTGGCAGGCACCAAGAGATTTCCTTAGGCAGTCCTTGTACCTTTTCTTTGGTGCACCTCTGTCACAGTGGCCAGTGGAGAGCTCGCCATATAACATGATCTTGGGAAGGCGATGGTCCTCCATTCTGGAGACGTGACCCACCCAGCGCAGCTGGATCTTCAGCAGCGTGGACTCAATGCTGTCGACCTCTGCCATCTCGAGTACTTCGACGTTAGGGATGTAAGCGCTCCAATGGATGTTGAGGATGGAGCGGAGACAACGCTGGTGGAAGCGTTCTAGGAGCCGTAGGTGGTGCCGGTAGAGGACCCATGATTCGGAGCCGAACAGGAGTGTGGGTATGACAACGGCTCTGTATACGCTTATCTTTGTGAGGTTTTTCAGTTGGTTGTTTTTCCAGACTCTTTTGTGTAGTCTTCCAAAGGCACTATTTGTCTTGGCGAGTCTGTTGTCTATCTCATTGTCGATCCTTGCATCTGATGAAATGGTGCAGCTGAGATAGGTAAACTGGTTGACCGTTTTGAGTTTTGTGTGCCCGATGGAGATGTGGGGGGGCTGGTAGTCATGGTGGGGAGCTGGCTGATGGAGGACCTCAGTTTTCTTCAGGCCCGCTGCGCAGCTCAGACGGCAAAGTCCTCCTCAGCGACAAGATCTCCATCCTCAACCGATGGTCAGAACACTTCCAATCTCTTTTCAGTGCCAACCGCTCAGTCCAAGATTCCGCCCTGCTCCAGCTCCCTCAACAGCCCCTAAGGCTAGAGCTGGATGAGGTTCCCACCCTGGATGAGACATATAAGGCAATCGAACAACTGAAAAGTGGCAAAGCAGCAGGTATGGATGGAATCCCCCCAGAAGTCTGGAAGGCTGGCGGCAAAACTCTGCATGCCAAACTGCATGAGTTTTTCAAGCTTTGTTGGGACCAAGGTAAACTGCCTCAGGATCTTCGTGATGCCACCATCATCACCCTGTACAAAAACAAAGGCGAGAAATCAGACTGCTCAAACTACAGGGGAATCACGTTGCTCTCCATTGCAGGCAAAATCTTCGCTAGGATTCTACTAAATAGAATAATACCTAGTGTCGCCGAGAATATTCTCCCAGAATCACAGTGCGGCTTTCGCGCAAACAGAGGAACCACTGACATGGTCTTTGCCCTCAGACAGCTCCAAGAAAAGTGCAGAGAACAAAACAAAGGACTCGACATCACCTTTGTTGACCTCACCAAAGCCTTCGACACCGTGAGCAGGAAAGGGCTTTGGCAAATACTAGAGCGCATCGGATGTCCCCCAAAGTTCCTCAACATGATTATCCAACTGCACGAAAACCAACAAGGTCGGGTCAGATACAGCAATGAGCTCTCTGAACCCTTCTCCATTAACAATGGCGTGAAGCAAGGCTGTGTTCTGGCACCAACCCTCTTTTCAATCTTCTTCAGCATGATGCTGAACCAAGCCATGAAAGACCCCAACAATGAAGACGCTGTTTACATCCGGTACCGCACGGATGGCAGTCTCTTCAATCTGAGGCGCCTGCAAGCTCACACCAAGATACAAGAGAAACTTGTCCGTGAACTACTCTTTGCAGACGATGCCGCTTTAGTTGCCCATTCAGAGCCAGCTCTTCAGCGCTTGACGTCCTGCTTTGCGGAAACTGCCAAAATGTTATTTAATAATCTGCATCTAAATTCCTTCACTGCCAGGAAGAATGGAATTTACATTTCCAGGACATTATCACTCACCTTTTGATTGCTAAAACAGCCGATGTGCTCTCTATCCCTTTTCCCAAATTATGTTCCTTGCTTACTTATAACACAAAAGGAGACCATTCAGCCCATCAATGCCAGTAGTCCTATTCCCCCCCTTCTTGTTTTCTGTAATTTTGTAGATTATTCTCTTCCACATACATTCCCATCAACTGCCCTTTATTAATCTTCACCCGAAATCATTTTTAGCCGGAAATTAACGTCACATCAGATATGCTTACTACCTCCACATATCAAGATAAACAGGGAATGTGTGTTACAAGCCCAGAAGACCCCAAGACCTAGCAGCAGTAGAAATTCACCAAGACAAATGGTTACTTAAACAAAAGTCGCTTTTCATTTTCTTTAAACATAAAAACTGGATCAAACTTTAACTTATTACTATTAACTTAACCCCCTTCTAATTCTAAGCACACATGTATGTAATGTGTATATGTTCAGGAAAGTTCTTTGCTTTAATAGTCCAGTCATTCACTTCTCACTCCTCCAAGTTCACTGATATCAAGCAATTCTCATACTGTGCACAGAATTTAACATTTATGAATTTTCACCAGGCTCTGGTGTTTAAAGGTAAATGGTCACCACTCAGGAAGGTTCTTGTTGGTTTCAGAGAGATATTTGTTGCTCGTTGGACACACACAAACTGATTTCCTCCAATCAGTCACTTCAGTGTCTTGCTGAAGAAACGTGCCCCATCATGGGTTTTCTAAATTATAACCTCTTCTTCTCCAGGTCACCACAGAGTTCCTCTTTATTTCCCTTATTTCAGGAGAAACAGTCTAGCCAGCCATTTCCTCTTGTAAAGCCTACAAGGGTTTGCAACAGGCTGAACTAAGAATTCACAACCCGTCTTCAAAATGGGGCATTCAACAAGCCTGCCATCTTGCCATGTTACAGCCTCCAAAAGCCACTGCAGAACTCAGTTCTCTCTCTTTCTCTCCCAAAAGAGAAACCACTTATTCATTTCCCCCCCCCCCCCCCCTCTCTCTCTCTACTTGTAGTCCTAGGGCTCCAAATCCAATCCTTGAAAGATCTTTATCAGCACTGGAGCCTGGACTTTTCCTTTTGCACCTATTTTTGAAATTCTTTCCAAAGCAGTTCCATTCTCTCTGCAAAGTCACGGAGTCTGAAAGTCTGGCTTCAGCAAAGCTCTTAAATTTCAATTGAAATGTGAAGAGTCTGTTTGTGAAGTGACCTACACTAAACCCCCACAATCTATCTCCTTTAAAAACATATTTATATATAATATAATACAACCTGTAACACATGTTACTGAGTTACTGGCTTTTCTGAAGGCTGCTGCCAGAGCTAGTCCTCCTGGCCCACCTGCTATGGAAAAAATATGAGCAGCATCAACCTTCCTGTTAACAAATAAACTCAAAAACCTGCAGATACTGGAAACATGAAATAAAAACAGAAAATGATGGAAATTCTTCGCAGGGAGACAGCAACTTTTGAAAGAGGAGCAGAATTAATGTTTCAGATCAAAGAATCTTTGAACAGAAAATCTGTTCCTTTTGTGAAGTTCTCTCATTTTTCAGTTCATTTTATTTGAGTGGGACTGTCCTTTTAAGAGAAAAGGTTTAACAACCTGCCTACAGGATTTGAAGTGACTGTGAAACTAGCAGTAAGCTTTGAACATCACGTTCATTTTACTGGATACATTTGCAGAATCAACACAGAAGCCCTAGAGAAGTTGGGTGCAAAGATCATGTGACCAGCTTCTTAAAAAGACAGTGCATTGTTTGTTCAAGAGGCCATTTTAAGGAAGCAGCGCAAGAGTAAACAACTCCTCAACCTCCTTTGTGGGAATGAGAAACCCACTTGACTTCACTGTGTGGTTATAGACAGAATATCAGATTTCCTCCTTTTGCTTATAGAGGGATGAGAGATCACTTCAACTGACCAACAATATGGATAAAAAAGGTTGGGATAGGTCTAAACATAAATGGGAAGCAGACATTGGTTTTATTTTTTCCGAGGATAATTGGTTAGATATTTGTTATGATAGTGTAACTAGATTGATAAATGCACGTTATGCAATGATTAACTATAATTTTTACATCAATTAACACCTGAAAAATTAAAAAAGTATGGTTTTCATGAATCAGATTTGTGTTTTAGATGTGGTAATTTTGCTGGAACTTTTTTTTTCATGCTGTTTGGTCATGTATACATATACAATCTTTTTGGAAGAAAATTCAATTGTTTTTAGAATACCTGCATAAGATTAAAATAATTTTAGATCCGACAGTGTTTTTATTGGGTAGTTTGCAACCTTTGAAGAGTTTGGGATTAGATAAGTTTAAACTTGCTTTTGTATATTTAGCTTTATCTGTAGTGAAAAAATGTATTGCTAGTACGTGGAAAGATACAAATATGATTGATATTAATAGATGGCATAATGAGATGAAATATTGTTTAATAATGGAAAAAATTATGTTTCGTGTGATAATTATAGTTTTTTTATTAATAAGTGGTTGTTATATTCAGAATATTTACATTTCAATTTAAATTGATTAGATCTTAATATGTATGCTTAATTTTTTTTAACTTTTTTTTCTTTATTTATGGCTCTCCTTAGGAGAATTGGTTGAGGGGTGGGGGGTTCTTTTTTTTTCTCAAAATATAAAAAATAACATTCATGTTTAGGGTTAATTGTTGTATATGTTATGTGTTAATTGTTTTTTGAACGACATAAATAAAGTTTTTTAAAAAAACTGACCAACAAAAAAGGTTTTAAAGTTGCTGAAGAAATACTGCACTCTACTTGAATGACCCATGGAAAGGATTTTAGAGTTGCAAAAAAAAACTGCACTCTACTCAACTGACCCATCAAAAGATTTCTAACTGCAGAAGGCACTGGCTTAAAAAGGATATTTTTCTGAAGCACCTGAAATAAGGGTATCATGAGTAATCCACATTCTGTCACCCTCGGTCTCTTCCACCCACTTCAGGAACTGCTAACTTCATCTTAAGGCCTGTGGGTCTCACCCATCTTAAAGCCTTTATGTCACATTTGTCTAAGGCCTGTGTGTCTCAACCATCTTAAAGCCTGCGTGTCGCATCAATTTCAAATCCACGTCCTCATTGAATTTCTGAAACTGAACTTGGAACTGCCTTCTGAGAATTGAGCCTTGAGCTGTAGTGGTTTGGGGGTAGTCCACACACACACACCAATATATTCATCCATAGTTAGAATTTAAATTAGATAATTGTATACAAATTCAGATGTTTAGATAAATTAGTTAAATTAGATTAAGTGTTATATAATTGTTGATTAATAATTTAAAATATTATTTTAAATATAACACCGTCTGGACTCATTTTTAATTGGTGCTGTCATGTACGTAACATTTTCCACAGATTCTTCCTGACCTGCTAGGTATTTCTAGATTTTTATTTCAAATTTTACAACATACCAGGTTGTAGAGGTTCAAGGGCCAAAGGGGCCTGTTACTGTGCTGTATGTCTAAATGTAAAATTTAAATTTAATTTCCACATCTCCCATTCACAAAAACTTGACAAAATTGCTGCAGAAATGTTTAAATATGCCATCCATCTGGAAAATGTCTGTCAACATCCATGTTGCAGGAACCAACACCCTGAATAGAGAGAGGAAGTGTGGGACACATCTGACATATCCAAGTCCTGACCCCACTGCAAGTGTCCCTGGCTTCAGTCTCCCACAGAGATGCTGTGCACAGTATGAGACAGAATCTGTGTGTTCCTGACCTGAATGTAATGAGCCTAATTAGGTATTGCCTGTGAAGCCATGAATTCCAGTTTGTCCTTCCTCTCTGGGTGAATCTTTCCTGGCATTTCCTCGCCTCTTTCTCTCTGGCATCTACTGGGCTACGGTCAAAAATCCATGTTATGTCATTTAAGTCTGGGCGCTGTGATAGAGTATATAGAAATGTTTTTGGGAAATAAATTGGGAAAGGTTTGTTAGAGTAGGTCACATGCAAACACTTTAAAACAGATCTTATTTGAAATACTGGAGCTATGCTAGGCATACTGGCTTTTTGCAAGAGCTTTGGAGGCTGCTCAAGAGACGTCACTAATGGATTATTGTTTATCAAAGGCAACAGATGAAAGAGCAGGCTGGATCCGCTGCTGTCTGAAAGGAGAGTCTGCTGTTGTAAGAGGGTCATGTGGTTTTGTAAGCAGAGAGTCAAAAATTTTCTCTCAGTGTGTGTGTGTGAGAGAGAGAGAGAGAGAGAGAGAGAGAGACGCACAGATCACTCTGACTGTGTTCAGCCAGCAAGATCAGCTGGAACTGAAAAAGGAAAAGCCGGCAAGAAGCCCCAGTGTGGAAGATGGCCTAGTCACAAACTTTGTGGTTCATGCAACAAGGTTGCATTAGACTAACTGTCTAATGTTTCACTTGGAATAAGAGAAACAAAAAGGAACTCTGTGATGCCCTGAAAAAATGTGGGGCAAAATCGACCCAAGGAACTCCTCACACAAACCATCTGAGACTCTCATATTCATGAATCAATATTTTTTTGTATGGATAATATACTTTTATTGCATTGCATCATTTGTCTATTTGTTTGTTATGTTTTTGGCACAGACTAGAAGGGCCAAAGGGGCCTGTTTCTGTGCTGTAATGCTCTATGGTTCTATGGTAAAGAGGTTATCATCTGGAGAACCCTGATGGGGCAAGTTTCGTCAGCAAAACACTGAGTTGACTGATGAAAGTACATCAGTTGTGGATGTCCTGGAACAACAAATCTCTCTCTGAAAACCAACAAGAACCTTCCTGAGCGGTAACCATTTACCTTTCAAGCACCAAAGCCTGGTGAACTTTATAAATGTTACATTCTGTATAAGAATTGCCTGCAACCAGTGAACTTGGAGGAATGATAAGTGAGATGGGACTGTGAACCAAAGAACTTTTCTGAACTTACACACACATTACATACATGTGCACTTAGAATTAGAAGGGGCATAAGTTAGGTTAAGTTAATAATAGATAAGTTGAAATTTGATTCTGTTTTCATGTTTAAAGATAATTAAAAGCAACTTTTGTTTAAGTAACCATTTGTCCTGGTTAATATCTACCATTATCTCACCACTTGGGTTTTCAGTGTTCAATTAATTGCTAACATGTCACATCTTTGAAAAAAAAACAAGTCTTCTTAAAAAAACCAAACTATTGCAAAATGTTCAGTTATGAAGACACGACACTTGATCAAACTGACCACAATATAAAAGCATGCAGAGCTACTGAAGGCAAACAGTACAGATACACTTGAAAGGAAGCAGGTGGGAGAGGAGGGCATACAAGGATGGGCTGAGTAAGTTAAAGAGATGCAGATAGCCTAGATGGGCTAAATGACTGGTTCTGTTATATAGCTTCAACATAGCAAAGGGAGACACTTATTCAGATGAAGATTTGACATTAATTTTAAAAGAGATCATTTACTTTGAGTACTTAATTCTGTGGAGGAAAGACAGCATTTGAGAGAGGCCGCATTTATACTCTTGTTATGATATGTTGCTAGGTTCCAAATTGTCAACTATCCTTTGCAACTAAATGAATTCATATATTTATCCCAGAATAATGTGTAACAATATTATTAATGGTATGAATTAAAAAAACATTTTGTGTGAGTTCTCCAACAAATATGGTATCACTTTTGGAGAGACCAAAAGAAAACACTTTGAAGCTTTTTTTAAAAATGTACAATTCTCTTTTTGCAATTAAGATAACCTGTTACATTTTAAACATGACCCCACTCCTTCCATGAATGCATCAAACATTGGAAAGTAATTGAACTATCAATGTAAGAATTATTTTTAGACATACAGCACAGTTACGGGCCATTTCTGCCCACAAGTCTGTGCCACCCAATTTACACCCTATTAGCCTACACCCCCAGTTCATTTTTTGAATGGTAGGAGGAAACCAGAGCCCCTGGAGAAAACCCATGCAGACATGGGAAGAATGTAAAAACTCCTCACAGACAGCGAGGGACTTGAACCCCGGTCTGGACCCGATTGCTAGCGCTGTAAATTATTTGCGCTTTCACCAATTGTAAAAGATATAGTTCTCTCCTTTGTGAAGAACTGCCATATACCTGCCCTTATTTGAGCAAGTGCATTGTATGTGTGACATTATTTCCAGTGGAAAATCCCAAAAGTAGTGGGAGTGATCAGGGAGCAGGTGAAGCAGTAATATTCCACTTCACTCCACTGGAATTATGTCAACAAGGCCTTAATTTGCAAAATAATAAATAGGCAAATAACAACTCTCAAAGGAATTGCTATACTTAGTCATTTTATAAATCCTGATAACTTTGCAGCTCTATAGCTGTTGCTAGAGTTTTAATATGCTATGGGTGAATGCAATTTTTTAATTTCATATCTTTTAGGTTGAACAGGCTCCACCTATTTTTGTGGTTTAAGGCATGTTAGGACACTATCATTTTTATTCCTGGTAAAAGAAATGGGTGGCACAGGTAGCGAGATGGTTAGTGCATCACTATTCCAGCGCTATCGACACTCGTTTGAATCCAGCACTATGTGTAACGAGTTTGTGTTTTCTCTGTGTCTGCGTGGGTTTCCTCCAGATGCCCCAGTTTCCTCCCGCCCTTAAAAAAAAAACGTACAGGGTTTGTAGGTTAATTGGTGTATTTTGGCGGCACAGGCTCAAGGGCCAGAAGGGCCTTTTACTGTTCTGCATGCCTCTAATTGAATTAAGGAACAATAGCCCAGCCTTTGCAAACATGCAAAGATCTAAACCTGCCACGGAGTTTATTTAAATAATGGTGCTCCTAGAAATCTATAAACAAATTAAGTTCTGCAAAGTCAATTTGTTAGTGCTATTTAATGCACCACCATTTGTTTAACTTAACCAACATGGGCCTAGTTAAGGGAGGGAGCCTTTATTTAGAATCCAATTTGTAAATTTAATGAAGATTATTTATTATTCAGTCTGTGACCAGGCAGCTTTTTTAAAAAACAGAGCGGCATTATTTAGGTTGGTCTAAATTACTAGTAGTTCAATTGTGGCTCAAATGGAAGCACTTTCATTCAATTAGAAGTTTTGTTCAAGCCTCACTACAGAGATTTGAACACTAAAATCTAGGCCTTGTGGCGGATCACGCCACTACTTATCTCACCAAAACTTTGGAGTTGTGGGTCTCCGCGGGTTCAGGAGTTTCCCAAGATCTAATGATTTAGGAGACATGCAATTTCTGGGAGTCACGTGACACTGGGAGCACGTGAATCTCGGATATTTTAAACAACTGTAAGAATGCCATTAAACCAGTCAACTCATCAGCTCATAGAGTTTTGTGTTCTTTGTTGCTTCACCACCCACTACAGTGGTGACCCTGTACATTTTGGACCTCACTGTTGATATGTAGAACACTGTTGCAGTCAAACTTCCAGTATATTGGACCTCGCAGCCACAGGTCTTGTTCAAGCAGGCTGAGAGCCAGTTCCATCTGCGCCAGATTACCGCTGATGCAACTAAGTACTATTATCTTGTTACATCGCTGGACCAAGACACCGCAGAGCATATTGTCAATTTCCTATGCCGGCCTCCAGCCAACGACAGGTATGAAGCTATCAAAGACCTTCTCGTCCTTTCCAGATGCATCAGGGCAGCATGACTTCTCCATATGAATGGCCTGGGTGACTGCACTCCTTCTGAACTAATGAATGAGATGCTGGGCTCATGGATGGACACATGCCCTTTCTGCTTTTCAAGCAGCTTTTTCTCTAGCAAATGCCAGAAGCAACCTTTTGCCAACAGCCCTTGCTGAAGAGTTGTGGCACGCTAAGCAGCATGGAAGACTTTTGGTTGGGCGCGTAGCGGTGCCTCAGCAAAGGGCCTGAATCCTGCCCACTCTGGATAACAATGTGGTGTCAGACTCGGCCGGATGCAGCACAGACAGAGAGCAGTACTTCTATTACTATCAGAGATGGGGAGCTGTAGCCTGCCACTGCCATCCCCCCCTGCACACATAGAGGAAATGCCGAGGTGGGCTGTTGGTGGTGGCCACAAGGACAACTTCCTTTTGCTCTGGGGTCAACATTCAGGACATCAGTTCTTGGAGGTTAGTGTGGAGATTAGTGTGCTCCCCTCCTCCTTGGCACAGATACATGTTCAGGGAAGAGAGGCCTTCCCCTCACAGCTGCCAACAACAGCAGCATCTGAACCTATGGATCACGGACAATTCCACTCAATTTCAGATTGTCACAGTTCAGCTGATCCTTCACCGTTGCTAATGTATTAGAGCCGCTCCTGGGAGCTGATTTATTGCAAGGACACTGCCTTCTAGTAGATCTCAAAGGTTGCCACCTAGTTAATTCAAAGACTTTTGAGTTCCTCGCCCTGCACCGTGCAGCGTTTCCTGTCCCTCACCTCGACTTGGTAATGCTCTCAGACAATTAATACACCAGTATCCTAGTGGAATTCCCCAGCATTATTACTACATAATTCACAATGGCCCAACTGAAACATGGAGTACAGCACTACATTCTGACTGATGGACAAACCCTGCATGTCCAAGCACGCAAGCTGCCTCCTGATAAACTCCAGTTGACAAAAGATGAATTCCAATGCATGGAGGAAATGAGGATTGTTCGCCATTCTGACATCACCACTGCATATGGTACCTAAGGCTTCTGGAGGGTGGAGACCTTGTGGGGACCATCGGTGACTGAATGCCATCACTACGCCAGATCACCACCCGGTTCCCCATATACAGGATTTCTCCGCGATGCTTCACAGTGCTAGGATTTTCTCCAAAATCGTCCTGATGTGTGGGTACCATCAGATCCAAGTTCACATTCCTAAGACTGCCTTAATTACCCCTTTTGGGCAATTTGAATTCCTCTGGTTTAAAAAGCGTAGCCCAGACGTTTCAATGCCTAATGGACACAGTAACCTGGAGCCTGGATTTCGTATTTGTTTATTTGGATGACATCCTCATCGTCAGCCACTCACTGCAGCAGCACCAGACCCATCTCTGGCAACTATGTCAGCGGCTAGATGACCATGGGTTCACGATCAACCTGGCCAAATGCCAGTTTGGCCCCGCATCAATCGATTTCCCTGGCCACCGTATCGATAAGCACGGAGCGGTTCCACTACTTTCCAAGGTGGAGGCCATCTGCAAATTTCCGAGACCCTCTTCCATCAAGGGCCTCTAAGAGTTTGTTGGCATGATCAACTTTTACCCACTGTTTCATGCCAACTGCAGCCAAAATTATGCAGTCACTTTTCAAACTCTTCTCCAGGCAACGCAAGGCACTGAAATGGTATGATGAGGCTGTGGCAGCATTTGAGAATGCCAAAGGAGCACCAGTGAGAGCCACTATGTTCATGCACTCGCGGGTTGACATGCCAATGGCTCTGACGGTAGATGCCTCAGGCACTGCAGTAGGCAGGGTCCTGAAGCAGCTCATCAACAGCATGTATAAACCCCTAGTTTTCTTTAGTCGTCATTTAAGACCACTGGAGCAGAATACAGTGTCTTTAACAGGGAGTTCCTTGTTCTCTACTTGGCCATATGGCATTTTCGCTATTTCCTAAAGAGCAAAGTTCACGGACTGAAATTGGGGGACATACACTTTGGTCCAGCAAATACCTCCCTATTTTGTTATGTATTGACTGGCCAACCGAGGCCCATTGCACGTGCTGCGTGGTGACATCGGGTAATTGACGCCCTACACAGTTCAGTTCACCCTTCAATTAGGATAACAACAAGGCTCGTGGCGGACAAATGTATGTGGCATGGACTGCGCAAACAAGTCAGCGCTTGGGCAAGGACATGCATCCAGTGCTAGCCCTCAAAGATTGAGTGCCAAACCAAAGCCCCACTACAGATTCAGAGTTGCAGGTCTCCGGGGGCCCAGGAATTCCCAGGAGTTTCCTGGGGAATAATGACGCCAAGGCTTCTGGAAGCTGCGTCCTT
This sequence comes from Narcine bancroftii, assembly GCF_036971445.1. Lineage (NCBI taxonomy): Eukaryota > Metazoa > Chordata > Chondrichthyes > Torpediniformes > Narcinidae > Narcine > Narcine bancroftii. The sequence goes on along the minus strand of NC_091475.1, from coordinate 187,316,209 downwards.
TCCGGAAGTCACATGATGCAGAGAGGACGCGGATCTCGGATATTTTAAACTAGCCAGCTCATCACCTCACAGCGTCTCTTGTGTTCCTTGTTGCTTCACCACCGCTACAGTAGTGACCCGCCACAGCCTCTACTTTTCAGAAAAACGAGTGCAAGATTTTTTTGACATCATTACTTATGGCCATAATTGAGTGGTACAGTTAGCACAATGTTGTTATGGCTCCAGTGACTTGGGTTCAGATCTGGCGCCATCTGTAAAGAGTTTGTACGTTCTCCCCATATCTGCATGGGTTTTCTCTGGTTGCTCAGGTTTCCCCCCACTCTTCAAAAACATACTGGGGTTGTAGGACAATTGGGTGTATTGGGCAACCTGGGCTCATTGGCCAAGTGGCCTGTTACCATGCTGTATGTCTGAATTTAAATTTAAATAACTCTGCCTTACATTGGCTCCCAATTTTGACCTCCATAGCACATAGCCCCACCTTGGCATCTATTCTAGAGTCTTCAATTCAATCATAATATAAATGACAGATGGTAATAGCAGGCAAAATAAATAATCTGCACCTTTCAAATAATATTATTGTTACTTTCTTTTCTTTTCTTTTTCTTTGGCTTGGCTTCGCGGACGAAGATTTATGGAGGGGTATGTCCACGTCAGCTGCAGGCTCGTTGGTGACTGTGAAGTCCGATGCGGCACAGGCAGGCACGGTTGCAGCGGTTGCAAGGGAAAATTGGTTGGTTGGGGTTGGGTGTTGGGTTTTTCCTCCTTTGTCTTTTGTCAGTGAGGTGGGCTCTGCGGTCTTCTTCAAAGGAGGTTGCAGCCCGCCGAACTGTGAGGCGCCAAGATGCACGGTTGGAGGCGATATCAGCCCACTGGCGGTGGTCAATGTGGCAGGCACCAAGAGATTTCGTTAAGCAGTCCTTGTACCTCTTCTTTGGTGCACCTCTGTCTCGGTGGCCAGTGGAGAGCTCGCCATATACCCTTCTCCATTGACAACGATGTGAAGCAAGGCTGCATCCTCACACCAACCCTCTTTATCATCTGCAAATGGTTAGCATAGCGGTTAGCGCAATGTTATTACAGCACTAGAGATCGGGGTTCTAATCTGGATGCTCCACTTTCATCCCACCTTTCAAAATGTGCCGGGGCTGTAGGTCAATTGGGCAACATGGGTGTGTGGGCTGAAAGGTCCTGTTACTGCGCTCTACGTCTATATTTAAATATGATGATTCTGTTGGAACTGAATCTGAAAATGCAGTTGTGAACCAGTTGCTTGATCAGTAGTGGGCTGAGCACCCTAAGGTGCACCAGTAGTCAGCTTGATAGTGCTTGAAGTTTTGTTGCCAACCCGGACAAGCTGTGGCCTTTCTGTCAAGAAGTCCAGAATCCAGTTGCAGGAAGGGGTGTTGAGTCTCAGCAAGAAGAGTTTATCCACCAGACTCTGAGGTATCATCATGTTGAATGCTGAGCTGAAGTCAAAGAACAAACCGTCTGGCATTTGAAACATAATTCTCCAGGTGGGTTAGGAGAGAGTGGAGGGTCAAGGGTCATTTTTCCTTGTAATTGCCTAAATTACACATCTCTGTAAAGCTCCAGACTGAAGGAATCAGAATTTACTGTCATGAACAGTCACAAAATTCATTGCTTTGTGGCAGCGTCACAGTGTAAATATTGCTATATATTAAATTTTTTAAAATAGTGTAAATAAGAGAAAGTGAGGTAGTGTCAGTGGTTCATTGTCCATTCAGAAAGTTTTTGTGCCAATAGATATTCATCTTCAGGCTCCTGTACCTCTTTCCTGATAGCAGCAGTGTGAAGAGGGTGGTAGGGGTCCTTGAGGATAGAGGTTGCTTTCTTAAGGTATTGGCTCTTGCAGATGTCTTTGATGGAAAAACTGATGTCCATGATGGCACTGGCCAAGTTCAGAACTGTTCTGTGCATTGGCACTTCCATACCAGATGGTGATGCCACCAGTCAGAAGGCTCTCCACAGTACACCTGAAGAAATGAGCAAGTCTTTAGTGGCATACCAAATCTCCCCAAAATCCTCACAAAGTATAACTCCTAGTGAGCTTTCTTTGTGATTGGATTGAAAAAGAAGGCTTCAGGAAGGCATGGATGGTCTGGTCTAGGTCAGAAGACTTGCAAGTGGAATTCAATCCAGAGAAGTGGGTGGTAATGCATTTGGAGAGGTGCAATATGTCAAAATAATATACAGAAAATGGGATACTGAGAACTGTAGATTGGAGTGGATGTCTACAGCTCCTTAAAGGTAGGATAGTTAATAAGGTGGTTAAAAAGGCATACAGGATAGTTTCCTTAATTAGCAAAAGCACAGAACAGAAAAGGTACATCTTGAGCTGGGAAGCTTAAGTAATTCCATGTTATCTGGAATTCAAACAACTGGCAAAATCAATTGCAGAAAATAAATAGGTAAAAAAAATGAAAGTTTAAAATTGGTGCACATTGCTATTAGTTCACCACTGACGCAATCTTAAGAAACCGGAAAATTCACTCAGCTGGCATCTACCAATCCCCATTATTATTGCTGCTGGATACCGGGGGAATTTCTACTGTTCATAGAAATTTGGTCACTATATTATTTAAAACAAAGCATTATTTTTGTTTTGGAACAGCAGAAGCTGGTGGAAACTTAATTTAGTTGTATGAAATTATGAGAAGCCAAGATAAAAAGGAAGAGAGAAGTAAAGCACAAAACTCTGCAGACACCGTGATCATCTTTATCTTTATTATATAAAGTATTGTACACTGTTTGACCTGCTAAATTTCTCCAGAATTGTGTCTTTAGATAAATAGGAAGAACCAATTTCTCTTAGACAGATTTAAAGTAATTAAAGGGATTGTATAGAATCTCACTTCCTGAAAAGGTGGCAACAGTTAAAAACCCTCATCATACTTAAACAGCACTTGGATGTGTTACCTGCAGCTATGTATGCTGTCTGATGCAAAGAAAATGGGTTAAATTGTCTCCTCAAATCTGTACATCTGAAAAGATGAATCACTTAAGATATACATGGAACTAATGTCATATTCTAAATTATGTCGTGCAAAATAAGTTGCATAAGAGACTCAGTGCCCCCTAGTGACAGATATCTTGAAAAACTACTATTCATTTAAATACCAATACTTGTTCCGTATATTAGCAAGTGTAGCAAAAACACTAATTAATGTAGCGTGATTATTAAGTCATATGAACCTTTAGATTGTGCAACTCAAAAAACATTAGATTACTAATATTATGAGTAATTATTTATTTTTCTGTGTTTTTATGGAGTGCAACTACATCTGAGGAATTCCCTGCTATTGGATGATGTCTTAAAAGATGGAAGCTCAAATCCTGCAGCTTGAGTCTTAGTAAGCTTAGTATAATTCATTTGGCACCAACGAGAGGATATCTGAGTGTTGCTGCGGCATTAGATTCAGAAAAAGCATTTAATTCAGAAAAAGTATTTGATAGACTGGACTGGGATCTCTTATTTAAAATGCTGGAAAGATTTGGACTAGGTCAAATTTTTCACAAATTGGATTAAGGGATTATACAATGAACCTAAAGCCAAAGTGGCGACTAATAGCCAAATTTCTACATCATTCCAGTTGACAAGATATAGTAGACAAGAATGTCCACTATCTCCAGCTCTATTCAGTTTAGCAATAGAAACACTTGCAGAAGCAATCCATCGAGACCCAGACATTAAGGGATTTAGGGTTAACTAGGAGAAATACAAGATTAATTTATTTGCTAATTATGTATTGATATATTTGACAGAACCAGCAAGTTCATTGCAGAAACTGTACTCCAAACTGGAAGACTATGGGAAAGTTTTGGGTTATAAAGTAAATTAGGATAAGAGTGAAATTATGCCTCTTACAAGAGAAGATTATACTCAGTGTCAAAGAGATACCCCATTTAAATGGGATAAAATAATTAGCTATACGTACAGATAATAAAACATTTAAACAAATTTAATTATTTACCTTTACTTAAAAAGGTTGAAGTGTGGCGGCGCACAGCCCAATGGTGAACCGGCCCTGCTTATATCACCACGTGGCAGGGCAGCCATTAGGAGATGGTATCATCAGGGGTTTCTTCTCGACTCCAGCATCCCTTCTAGCGCACGCTCTGGGCAGTGATTATGATGTCACAATACACCAGGTGACTGAGCTCATGCTGCCCTTAAAGGGGCATGCTGAATTTGAATAAAAAGTCATTAACGACCATCGGTGTAGTGGCAGTGGTTTACTTCAGCTCCTTGGAGCGCCACAGAAGATCTGAATAGATGGACATCCCTACCTATAACATTAGTGGGAAGAGTCTATTGTATTAAAATGAATATATTTCCAAGCCACAATATCTCTTTCAAACACTGCCCATATCATTATCTCAGAGGTTCTTTTAGGAGTTAAATAAATGTCAGAAAATTTATTTGCAAGGATAAGATGTTGAGAGTCTCCATAGAAAAATTAACATGGAAATATGAACTGAGAGGCTTACAACTCCCTAATTTAAAAAAAAATACAATCAAGGAGCTCAGATTAGAGTTTTTACTTTCTTTTTTTGAGGAAGGAGATAAACCTGCATGGGTGAAAATAGAATTGGATAAAATAGGAGAGAATGGCAGAGGAGTTCTTCTCCTTAGTCAAGATATTGTTTTAGGTAAACAAAACCCAGGAGTGGCTTTTCTGTGAGCACTTTGCAGAAAGGTACTTGTAGCCAGTTTGTCTCCAGTCCATTCATTTTATGACATCAGTTCAACTAGCACCTACTTGAAAAATGTGCATCACATTCTCCAGATATCATGCAATATTATTGAATGAATTCTTCAGTCTTTCAAATAAGATCGGTTTTAAAATGTGTGTATGTATGTAACCTTACTCTAAATCTTACAAATTCCCCAAAATATTTATCCATTACAACATGTTGTCAGAATGCCTGACAGAAGACTGCCCAAGGACATCTTGTACAACCAACTGTCCAGTGGTACCCGAAAATGAGGGGGCCAGTGACTACAGTACAGGGATGTTCTGCACAGGAGCCTTAAGAAAGCTGATACTGCCCTATCAACATGGGAGGATCTGGCTCAAGATCACTCGCAGTGGAAGAACGTCATCAGAAACGGTGTGGATGCTGCTGAGAAAAAGCTCAAAGAGGCAATAGAGGAAAAACACAAGCAGCACCACAACAGAGCTTCTGTCCCTGTTGCCCCTCCAGGCCTCACCTGCCAAGAATGTGGCAAGAAGTGCCCGGCAAGGATTAGCCTGTGCAGCCAGTCCGCAATGCACATATCAAATCCAACAAACTGATTGAAAACAATCATTATCCTGTGTGATGGACCAGCCAGAAGTTATCTTCAAATGGGAACCCCTAAACAAGGGTTCATAAGTCCAGACAGAGATGGAAATCAAACGTAAATGAAAGAAGTGGCAAGTAAAACTGGTCTGAATTATGTCAAGATAAGTATGACTAATAAAGTAAAAATGTAAGATATAGATTAGTACAATATAATACTGGCATCAATTATATCTCACGCCACAAAAACTAAATAAATTAAAATCAGACTGGTGTGGCGAGGAGGTTGGGAATCTTTCTACGTTCAACTTGGTCATGTTCTAAAGTGAACCTTTTTGGGTAGGGTAGATTTAGGAAATTTCTTAGAGCAGATTACAGGAATTCAATTTCCACAAAACCCAGAATTATCTTTACAGGGGAATATTATAGGGATAAGACCTAAACTAAAACTATCCAAATATTAAACAAAATTTGTTAAATTGTGTTGGCAGAAAATGCATAGCAGTTACTTGAAAGTCTGCTTCACATCTCGGTATGGCATGTTGGAATGCGAAAATGCATAGCTGTATCCCCCTTAAGATTACCTATAATGTAAGAGAAACATATTTTTACAAATCTCAGGTGTAAATCTTTAGTTGTGTTCTTTCTAGGCCCGAGACCAGCATCGATCCTCTCCAAAGAAAATTAAATAGAATATAAACTTATGATCCGTGGACTGTGCGGCACTTTTGAGCAATCCATTCTGTTTCTTTTCTTTTTCTATATCCACATCTTTTTTGGGATTTTTTTCTTGGATGGGTGGGAATTTGGGGGTCGTGGAGTAAATACTGGATGTACCTTTGTACTTGACTGCATGTATGGTCAAAACATTTTAAATGAAATATTTTTAAAAACCACCAGAATGACAAATATGTCTTCCTGGATACTGATTAAAAAAATTATTTTCTCTATACTCTTTCACCTTTTACTTTGTTAGTTCTTAGTTCTCTTTCTCAGTTTTACACTTGTAAATTCTTTTGCTGTTTATGTCCAAAATCACTTTCAAAAGGCTGTTTGCTTTTCCAGCCAAATGAAAGAAATTTATTGAAGTTTAAAGTGGGCATGTTCAACATGTCTGGGAAAAGCATGACAAATCTCTAAAATATTTTCATCTGTCTTAATGGATTCATTATCAATCAGGGAAGTAAATGATGTGGAGATGACTAGCCCGTAGTGTATTTCGGATTTAACCATCTTTGCAGAATCTGATGACACAGGTAACTAATGACTGTGCAGGGTGGGGTAAGCAAGATTTGTGGGCTAGTACACTTTTTCTGAGGCAGTCCTTCGGAATTGAGAATGATTTGCTTTCATTCTGATTGTGTGGGCTCTGAGGTTCCTAATGAACATTGGTTCTTCAGATGGGGAGGATGTGCCTGAAGGGGCAGGGCGCAGACGGATGGGTGAGTGGTCTATGAAGGTGGTGTGTTGTTCCACTGCTGTGTTCATCCTCTGCATGATATCAAAGTTCTCAATACCATCTTTAGTGTCCCTTCTCTTCTTTGAACACTCTTGGGCTAGGAATATCCACTCTTGGGCCAAGAGTCAGTGCAGGTGTGGATATTTCTTCACAGAGGCTGAGTACTGGTATATCCTTGAATCATTTAAATTTAATTTTTAAAATTTAGACATACAGCACAGAAACAGGCCCTTCCAGCCCATGAGCCTGTGCCACTCAAATACAGGTACCCCAATTAACCGACAATAGCAGTATATTTTAAAAGGTAGGAGGAATCCACAGCACTCAGAGGAAACCCATGTAGACATGGGGAAAATGTACAAACGCCTTACAGACAGGGTCAGATTTGAACTCCAGTTGCTGGCATTGTAATAGCTAACAGCTACGCTAAATGTTCATCTGGTAATCTCTTCCCATAAGAGAGATCGGAAGTGATTGTACTTTTCACCAAGGACCAGAGAACGCTGTTTCGTCAGATTGTACTACTGCAATCAGATGATAATAAACTTGAACATTTTTGGGAGTGTGGTGTCAGGCATGCAAACAATGTGGCTTATTGTTCTAGTAGATATGGAAGAGTTTGTGGAGACAAAAGCAGATCTAGGAAACAAACAACAATACAGGGATCACTGGCAGCCCATTAGACCACGAGGTTTGTGCCAGGTCTGAGGCTTTTATCATCAAATATCTTTTTCCTCAATTGATCAAGAGGTATGGTAGCACAGTGAAGTCTGCGGCTAAGTTTGCTTTTGTCTTGCCAAGTGATAGCCCCTGAAATAAGGTAAGTGATCAATGTTTCTCGGGTCTTGTGAGTCTTTATTGCCACTTTTGTTTGAAGGCAATATGTGCAGCTCAGTAGAGGTCATGGATGCTACATGCCTACATGTCGGGTTCTGCATGATGCATGCCAATATTCTAACTCCTTGATAAGAGACTTAAATTGTTTTTTTAAACTAATTGCCAGATTTTTTCAGAGGTCTATGTTGAGAGTTTGTGAGAGAGAGGAAAAGGTGAGTAAGGAAGAGACTGGAGAAGATGTGGAAGAGCCATCTCCAGCAATAACCGATTTATTTTCTGGACAGATCAATAATGGCTAAACTCCCACTCAGGTGTCCTATTGCTAGCCTATGTTGGCTTTGGATTTTACCAATTAGAAATATTACAAACATGAGATATGTCACAAATCTTGTCTTTCAAATAATTATATCTCTATTTCTTTAAAATATGCTGCATTCTAATCAGAACATGAAATGTTAATCTGTTTGATGTTATAGTTATTAGAGAATGTGGTAACATTTTGTTTAATGACTTTCTCCATTTATTGTCAAGTAGTGAGTGCTAAGTAATACATTATATACAAAATTTTAAAGAATTTTTGAACAGGAAAATTGAGTTAACTTCTCCAAGATAGAACTTCTTTACTCAAGTTTCCTTAAAATTTGGATCAATTTTAAACAGGTAATTTGTTCTGCATATGACACACAAGTTAAGTTGTAATTAAAAGGTGGCAGTTTTATCTGAATTAAAAAATCATTACAGATTTATCCTATCTTACTGTAAATTTAAATGAACTGGCAAGTAGTTTTAAATATATTTAACTTTCCCTTCTTTCTCGAGATATCAGCTTGCTTTGTAATTGGATTTCAATTGTAATATTTAATATTCCTGATCACTGAAGGTGAAAATAAATGCAAAGCACATTTGATGGTTTAGTAAAGATAATATTAAATTATTTGCCACCAAGGTGGTTTCCATTTACAACGACACTTTTTAAAGACAGGCAAATGGTGCACCAACTACAAATTAATCAAGAGCAGCTTTCCTTTTCCAAATGTGATAACAGTTTTGAAAATGAGATTAAGATTATATCCCGCCCAGAGATGTTAAGATGATTCTACGGCATAAACAAATGACAATATTATCAAAATTCATAATGAAACCAAAGTAATGAAAAACAAATTACATTTTGTATTTACCTCTCCCTTTTAAATTAATCAAAACATAGTGACCAAAGACTAAATCAGTTAGAATTTGTTAGGATAACAGTGACTGCACTTGCTGTGGAGATCTTTGCAGGATTGTTGTTGGCTCCTTGTACTCATTGACTGGGTTCATTACTGCTATGTAGATGTCATTGTAGGCTCGACACACAAGCTCTGTGGATCGTTTGAAAATCTTCTCTCTACCGGCCAAAACAAAAATGGTCAAACACAGGTACACAAGATTTGAACACGATCATCCATGCACAATTGTGTCAACAGATTACTAACATTTTACTCTGTTTGTGCATGGAAGATTGATTTTATTAAGCCAGACAAAGTAAAAGGACCATTTGAAGTTCAAAACTTTTTCTCTTTCAAGTTTTGATTAATCTCTCATGCAATTCCAGCACATCCTGATACTTTCTCAGATTTATAGCAGCAATTTATTTTTAACCTCTATCAATATACAGTATATGGTGGGGTACAAGACAACACTTGAACTTTAAAAATATCACCTTAAAACCAGGGGCCATCATACTTTTAGTATAAAATCCAAACTTTAACAGCAGTCTCAGTGCTCTCCCATGGAGTCCATCTGCCCAGTCCGACTGCCGTCGGCTCTGTACAGGCTTTAAACAGCGTGTTAAAAGAGCCGACAGTGATTTATTTTAAAACATGATAATAAAATTTAAACCTTGACTGAGTCATTTGCTTTTAAAACATTATGACAGCATTCCTCCACTAATCAGTAGGATCATTGGTAAAGGACTATTGGAGCAGTAGGACTTAGGGTAGTCTTATACAGCGAGTATAGCTCAAAACCTACATTTTAGGTGAAAATTCAGGGTTATCTCATATGCTGGTATATACTATACGTAAATTGGCTTTCACTTGGATTATACATTTCTTAGCAGCACTGGAAGTTTGATCAGGCAGCAGAATCAATATTAAATTTTGAATATATTGCTGTATTCTTTCCACATATACTCACTTAAGTGTTCCACTCAAAATGAAATTCAGTTGTGGCATTAATAGGCTATCCGGTGAAGACAAATACCGATCAAATTGGACCTACAAAACACATGCATCAAATTCAGTTAGACATAGTTCATAATAATTATTTCCAAATGGCTGAATTTAAGAAGTTTTATAACTGAGATAAGGCACTGGGGTTTCTTCATTTAGCTAGAATAGTGGAAAATGAATTTCAATACATTCGAAATAAACAGCAGGTAATTCATATTCAGTTAATGGTGGTGCCTTGTATCTTCAGGCACATGGGTTCAATCCTCAGTTCAGATGTTCTTTGTGCAGAATTTTC